>NC_092226.1:30270099-30592599 GCF_036320965.1 Panulirus ornatus | reverse complement strand
AACTTTTTAGCCAATGCAGAAACTGATAAGTATTGAATCACGAAAATAATGGTGAAAATGGGTGTTATGTGGTACAGTACAGTAGACAGAGAAGCTAACAAGTTGAGAAAACAAGCAAGATGGAGTATCTAGTGCCTATAGCAGAGCTCAAATTGCAGTCTTTAAATGATTGTAAATGTTTTGGTATATCTTGTTTTTGTAAATATAATTTTATAAGTAGTTTTTCCTGTAAGTTCATATATAATTCATTAGCTGATGATAATCCACATAATCAGAAAAGTGGAGGGATGGAGTGAAAAAGATTTTGAGCGATAGGGGCCTGAACATACAGGAGGGTGAGAGGTGTGCAAGGAATAGAGTGAATTGGAACAATGTGGTATACTGGGGTGGACTTGCTGTCCGTGGACTGACCCAGGGCATATGAAGCATCTGGGGTAAACCGTGGAAAGGTCTGTGGGGCCTGAATGTGGATAGAGAGCTGTGGTTTCAGTACATTACACATGACAGCTGGAGACTGAGTGTGAACGAATGTGACCTTTTTGTGTTTTCCTGGCACGACCTTGCTGAAGCAGGAGATAGCGATGTTTTCCTGTGGGGTGGGGTAGCATCAAGAATGGATGAAGGCAAGCAAGTATGAACATGTACGTGGTATATATGTAAGGTCTGCGTGTGTCTATGTATATGTATGTATATGTTCATATGTTATATTTATTTCATATTTATTAAACTTTGTCGCTGTCTCCCGAGTTAGCGAGGTAGCACAAGGAAACAGATGAAAGAATGGCCCAACCCACCCACATACACATGTATATACATACACGTCCACACATGCACATATACATACCTATACATCTCAACGTATACATATATATACACACACAGACATATACATATATACACATGTACATAATTCATACTGTCTGTCCTTATTCATTCCCGTCACTACCGCGCCATACATGAAATAACAACCCCCTCCCCCAGCATGTGCTCGAGGTAGCACTAGGAAAAGACAACAAAGGGCACATTCGTTCACACTCAGTCTCTACCTGTCATGTATAATGCACTGAAACCACAGCTCCCTTTCCATATCCAGGCCCCACAGAACTTTCCATGGTTTACCCCAGATGCTTCACATGCCCTGGTTCAATCCACTGACAGCGCGTCAACCTCGGTATACCACATCGTTCCAATTCACTCTATTCCTTACATGCCTTTCACCCTCCTGCATGTTCAGGCCCCGATCACTCAAAATCTTTTTCATTCCATCTTTCCACCTCCAATTTGGTCTCCCACTTCTCCTCATTCCCTCCACCTCTGACACATATATCCTCTTTGTCAATCTTTCCTCACTCATTCTCTCCATGTGACCAAACCATTTCAAAACACCCTCTTCTGCTCTCTCAACCACACTCTTTTTATTACCACACATCTCTCTTACCCTTTCATTACTTACTCAAACCACCTCACACCCCATATTGTCCTCAAACATCTCATTTCCAGCATATCCACTCTCCGCACAACTCTATCTATAGCCCACGTCTCACAACCATATATCATTGTTGGAACCACTATTCCTTCAAACATACCCATTTTTGTTTTTCAAGATAATGTTCTCAACTTCCACACATTCTTCAACGCTCCCACAACTTTCGCCCCCTCCCCCACCCGATGATTCACTTCCGCTTACATGGTTCCATCCACTGCCAAATCCAATCCCAGATATCTAAAACACTTTACCTCCTCCAGTTTTTCTCCATTCAAACTTACCTCCCAATTTACTTGACCCTCAACCCTACTGTACCTAATAACCTTACTCTTATTCACATTTACTCTCAACTTTCTTCTTTCACACACTTTACCAAACTCAGTCACTAGCTTCTGCAGTTTCTCACATGAATCAGCCACCAGTGCTGTATCATCAGCGAACAACAACTGACTCACTTCCCAAGCTCTCTCATCCACAACAGACTGCATACTTGCCCCTCTTTCCAAAACTCTTGCATTCACCTCCTTAACAACCCCATCCATAAACAAATTAAACAACCATGGAGACATCACATGCCCCTGCCATAAACCTATATATATATATTTTTTTTTTATTTTTTTTTTTGCTTTGTCGCTGTCTCCCGCGTTTGCGAGGTAGCGCAAGGAAACAGACGAAAGAAATGGCCCAACCCACCCCCATACACATGTATATACATACGTCCACACACGCAAATATACATACCTACACAGCTTTCCATGGTTTACCCCAGACGCTTCACATGCCTTGATTCAATCCACTGACAGCACGTCAACCCCAGTATACCACATCGCTCCAATTCACTCTATTCCTTGCCCTCCTTTCACCCTCCTGCATGTTCAGGCCCCGATCACACAAAATCTTTTTCACTCCATCTTTCCACCTCCAATTTGGTCTCCCTCTTCTCCTCATTCCCTCCACCTCCGACACATATATCCTCTTGGTCAATCTTTCCTCACTCATTCTCTCCATGTGCCCAAACCATTTCAAAACACCCTCTTCTGCTCTCTCAACCACGCTCTTTTTATTTCCACACAACTCTCTTACCCTTACGTTACTTACTCGATCAAACCACCTCACACCACACATTGTCCTCAAACATCTCATTTCCAGCACATCCATCCTCCTGCGCACAACTCTATCCATAGCCCACGCCTCGCAACCATACAACATTGTTGGAACCACTATTCCTTCAAACATACCCATTTTTGCTTTCCGAGATAATGTTCTCGACTTCCACACATTCTTCAAGGCTCCCAGAATTTTCACCCCCTCCCCCACCCTATGATCCACTTCCGCTTCCATGGTTCCATCTGCTGCCAGATCCACTCCCAGATATCTAAAACACTTCACTTCCTCCAGTTTTTCTCCATTCAAACTCACCTCCCAATTGACTTGACCCTCAACCCTACTGTACCTAATAACCTTGCTCTTATTCACATTTACTCTTAACTTTCTTCTTTCACACACTTTACCAAACTCAGTCACCAGCTTCTGCAGTTTCTCACATGAATCAGCCACCAGCGCTGTATCATCAGCGAACAACAACTGACTCACTTCCCAAGCTCTCTCATCCCCAACAGACTTCATACTTGCCCCTCTTTCCAAAACTCTTGCATTCACCTCCCTAACAACCCCATCCATAAACAAATTAAACAACCATGGAGACATTACACACCCCTGCCGCAAACCTACATTCACTGAGAACCAATCACTTTCCTCTCTTCCTACACGTACACATGCCTTACATCCTCGTTAAAAACTTTTCACTGCTTCTAACAACTTGCCTCCCACACCATATATTCTTAATACCTTCCAAAGAGCATCTCTATCAACTCTATCATATGCCTTCTCCAAAATATATATATATATATATATATATATATATATATATATATATATATATATATATATATATATATATTATCCCTGGGGTTAGGGGAGAAAGAATACTTCCCTCGTATTCCCTGCGTGTCGTAGAAGGCGACTAAAAGGGGAGGGAGCGGGTGGCTGGAAATCCTCCCCTCTTTTTTTTTTTCCAAAAGAAGGAACAGAGAAGGGGGCCAGGTTAGGATGTTCCCTCATAGGCCCAGTCCTCTGTTCTTAACGCTACCTCGCTAACGTGGGAAACGGCGAATAGTTTAAAAAAAAAAAATATATATATATATATATATATATATATATATATATATATATATATATATATTTTTGTATATATATATGTATCCTTGATAAAAACTTCACTGCTTCTAACAACTTGCCTCCCACACCATATATTCTTAATACCTTCCACAGAGCATCTCTATCAACTCTATCATATGCCTTCTCCAGATCCATAAATGCTACATACAAATCCATTTGCTTTCCTAAGTATTTCTCACATACATTCTTCAAAGCAAACACCTGATCCACACATTCTCTACCACTTCTGAAACCATAGTGCTCTTCCCCAATCTGATGCTTTGTACATGCCTTCACCCTGTCAGTCAATGCCCTCCCATATAATTTACCAGGAATACTCAACAAACTTATACCTCTGTAATTTGAGCACTCACTCTTATCCCCTTTGCCTTTGTACAATGGCACTATGCAAGCATTCCGCCAATCCTCAGGCACCTCACCATGAATCTTACATACATACATTAAAGTAAGGCATGTGTATGTGTAGGAAGAGAGGAAAGTGATTGGTTCTTAGTGAATGTAGGTTTGCAGCAGGGGTGTGTGATGTCTCCATGGTTGTTTAATATGTATACGGATGGGGTTGTTAGGGAGGTGAATGCAGAAGTTTTGGAAAGGGGCAAGTATGCAGTCTGTTGTGGATGAGAGAGCTTGGGAAGTGAGTCAGTTGTTGTTCACTGATGATACAGTGCTGGTGGCTGATTCATGTGAGAAACTGCAGAAGCTGGTGACTGAGTTTGGTAAAGTGTGTGAAAGAAGAAAGTTGAGAGTAAATGTGAATAAGAGCAAGGTTATTAGGTACATTAGGGTTGAGGGTCAAGTCAATTGGGAGGTAAGCTTGAATGGAGAAAAACTGGAGGAAGTAAAGTGTTTTAGATATCTGGGAGTGGATCTGGCAGTGGATGGAACCATGGAAGTGGAAGTGAATCATAGGGTGGGGGAGGGGGCAAAAATTCTGGGAGCCTTGAAGAATGTTTGGAAGTCGAGAACATTATCTCGGAAAGCAAAAATGTGTATGTTCAAAGGAATAGTGGTTCCAACAATGTTATATGGTTGCGAGGTGTGGGCTATGGATAGAGTTGTGCACAGGAGGGTGGATGTGCTGGAAATGAGATGTTTGAGGACAATATGTGGTGTGAAGTGGTTTGATTGATTAAGTAAAGTAAGGGTAAGAGAGATGTGTGGAAATAAAAAGAATGTGGTTGAGAGAGCAGAAGAGGGTGTTTTGAAATTGTTTGGTCACATGGAGAGAATGAGTGAGGAAAGATTGACCAAGAGGATATATGTGTCAGAGGGTGAGGGAACGAGGAGAAGTGGGAGACCAAATTGGAGGTGGAAAGATGGAGTGAAAAAGATTTTGAGTGATCGGGGCCTGAACATGCAGGAGGGTGAAAGGCGTGCAAGGAATAGAGTGAATTGGAGCGATGTGGTATACCTGGGTCGACGTGCTGTCAATGGATTGAACCAGGGCATGTGATGTGTCTGGGGTAAGCCATGGAAAGTTGTGTGGGGCCTGGATGTGGAAAGGGAGATGTGGTTTCAGTGCATTATTACATGATAGCTAGAGACTGAGTGTGAACAAATAGGGCCTTTGTTGTCTTTTCCTAGCGCTACCTCGCACACATGAGGGGGGAGGGGTTGTTATTCCATGTGTGGCGAGGTGGCGATGGGAATAAATAAAGGCAGACTATGAATTATGTACATTTTTACATATGTATATGTCTGTGTGTGTATATATATGTATACATTGAGATGTATAGGTATGTATATTTGTGTGTGTGGACATGTATGTATATACATGTGTATGTGGGTGGGTTGGGCCATTCTTTCATCTGTTTCCTTGCACTACCTTGCTAACGCGGGAGACAGTGACAAAGCAAAATAAATAAATAAAATAAATAAAGAAATATATATGTATATGTATGTGGGCGTTTATGTATATATGTGTATATGAGTGGATGGGCTATTCTTCGTCTGTTTCCTGGCACTACCTTGCTGACTCTGGAAACGGCGATTATGTATAATAAATGAATGAATGAATGATAATCCGAAAAATATTGGTGAAAATGGTTTGTAGAAGAAAATTTGCTATTTGATGAATATGAATGCTTGGATGTAGTAGGGTTATTACTTTCATTATATGTGACTTGTACTATATGAATGATATGGTTGATTATGTTTCTCTGCACAGTTATTCAGTAGAGTAGGTTCTTACTAATTGCATGAAACAGGCATTTGCAAAAAATTGCATAACCAAATTGACCAAATACTCTGGTTTATTATGTACTTTGCTTGGAGAGATTTTCATTATAGTAACCACATAACTTAGCCTCATACCAGCAGTCTCATAGTCATGAATTATTTGTTGACAGATACTCCATCTTTATTAGTGTTACTTTTGGGGATCAGATTGAGACCTCTACCTCTGTCAGAACCAGGAGAGTCTAGTATGGAATCAAATGAAGTATTGTCCCAAGATCATTTAGTCATAACAAGATTTGCAGTGAAGAGACTGATTGTGATTATGGAAGATATCTGAAACTCACATATGGGTGTGGTAAAAGTTTGAAGATATGCATGTTATTCAAAGAGAGGGGAGAAAGAATACTGCCCAATTATTCCCAGTGTGCCGTAGAAGGCAACTTAAAGGGGTGGGAGCTGAGATGAAAATTCTCCCCTTTGATTTTACTCTCTGAAAGAAAGAACAGAAAAGTGGGCCAAATAAGGATTTTTTTCCTCTTTAGGCTCAATCATCTGTTCTGATGCTACCTCACTAACATAGGAATGGGCGAATATGGATGAAAAAAAAATTTTGTACATATTTATAGCACCGATTTTAACCACTCTTAATTGATAGATTGTTCCATATGTAAACAATCCAGCTGAAGAAAAAGTACTTCGCCTCATTTGAGGTAAAACGTTTGCAAGTGGATATGTATCCATTACTGCAATTGAAATCAGATGAATCAAGTCTTAAGTAACTTGAAAGATCAAGATTATCAGAGCCATTGATAATATTGAGTACTTTTATTAGATCACCTCTTAGCCTTCTCTTTTCCAAGTTAATAGATTCAGATCGATTGATTTGCTCTTGTAGGATGTGTGTCTTTGCCAGGGAATCGTCTTAGTAGCTCAACACTCAACTCTCTCTATTGTATGCCCTTTTTTTTAGTTCAAGATGGGGACAAACCAATGGAATGGAAAGATTAAGGATGATTTCCCTAGACTTTAATTCAAAGGCCCTTCCTATGGATCCAAGAATTTTGTTCGCTCTTTTCACTGCTTCTATGCATGGCTTACTTCGTTTTACGTCACCAGAGATTATTATGCCCAAGTCTACTTCTTCATTTACCATTTGCAGTTCAGTAGAAATCATATTGTAGCTTGCATTTTCATTTCTGCTTCTATTTTGTAAAACTTTGCTCTTAATAGATGATAGAAAATTGATTTGCTACAAGTGAACCAAATCTCAATTTATGTTTCTCATTTTGAAGCTGCAGATGTTCAAGTTCATCAGTAGATTTATTACCCAGCTTTGTATCATTAGCAGATTTTGATATCTTGCAATGAAGCATATTTTAGTATCATTGATATATGTTAGAAATGGAAGTGGTTCCAAGACTGATTCTTGTGGCACTTCACTTGTTATGTTTGACCATTCTGAGGCTTAACCATTAATCATTAAATCTTTTTTTTTATGGCCCATCAACCAATTTCCTAACCATGGAAGTACAACCCCATCATTGCCATGTGACTTCCTTAAGTTTTGCTGGTATGATTTGATGCAGAACCTTATAGAATGCTTTTTGAAAATCTAGGTAGATGACATCAGTGCTTTACTTTCGTCTTATATGTTTATATCATAAAAGAAATCAAGCAGATTTTTCAGAAGTGATTGATTTCGTCAAAGCCCATACTGAGAATTGTGTATTAATGGTTTACGATTATATCTCAAGTGATGGTTTCCATAAATTTTCAAACTACTAACGTTAAGCTGATTGGAAGATGATTTCCAGACAATGACTTGTAAACTTTTGCATGTTGGTGTTACAATGGCAAACTTCCAGTCACCTGGAACTTTTCCCATAGCTTGTGGCCTGTTGAAAAAGGCTTTCTGGGGGCTTAACTATCTCATTTTTTGCCTCTTTTATTGTCCTCAGATAAAACTTATCATGGCCTGCCATTTTATTTATTTTCATCCTGTTTATTGCTGATATTATGTCAGTCAGTTGAAGATTATCCTCCTCTCTTATCAGAGAAACTGGATTAGGGACATGGGTTGTATCTTTGATTGTAATTACAGATGCAAAAAATTCACTGATGATTTTTTGCTTTGACTACTTTGCCCTAAACCAAGTAACTTTTCCATAATTGATGGACCAGTTGACTGGATAATGACTTGTTTTTTCTGTCATATCTATCTGTAGTGCTAATGCCCTTGTCCACTGGAATCCCCCATCAAAGGGTTGGCAACAGCAAGAGAGTCTTCACTTCTCTCTGTCCTTACGTGACTCACATGCATACACCATTCCACACATTTATCCTCCATTTCTCTTCCTCCATTACTCTTCCACTCTGTTTTCCCATGTTGTTGGTGGTATCCCTCTCCCACCAACCACTGTAATTGTACTTATATACACTATCCTTGTAAAATTCCTATTATGCTTACTTTCCTCATGCCCAAACCACCTCAAAGTATTATATTTCACCACTCTGCCCCTCCACAATTCATTCCCTTTGCATTCCTAGCCATACCACATGTCTTATACAACTCCTCATTTCATTCCTCATTTTATCTAGTCATACCACATGCTTTCTCAAGTAGATCATTTGCACAGCCTGGATTCTTGACCTCTCTGACTCATTTTATATCCTTATTTCAGTTGCATTGGTCAGGGTCAGGAGGACTATGCAGTCTCTTAAGCCTTTCTTCTTTTCCATACTTATGCCTTTACCCTTCAATATTCCATTAATGGACCAAATGACTCCTTTACCCAGTACTGCTGTCTCCTTTATCCCTCATTCCATATCACAAAACTTACACAAGATAGCTCCTAAATACTTAAATTCTCTCACCTCTTCCAGCAGTCTTTCTCCCCCATATCTATAATACAGTTTAGTACACTCCTTTTTTTCTTTCGCTCTGTAGGGTGTTGCAAAAATTTACTTGCATTTAGCTTCAGTTGCCTATGCTTTGATACATCATTAAATGCTCTTAGAACCTTTTGCAGCTTCTCTTCTCTCTTATCACACAACACAGTATCATACACAAACAGGCTTGTCACTAGCCACCATACCTCACTGCCACACTCCATCTCTACACCACATTTCCCTAGTTTTGCTATCACTTCTCCTATCACTCCATTCATGTATTTGTTAGACAGCCACAGTGACATCACACAGTCCTGCCTCATACCCACATGTATACCAAAACTTCTTAACTCTCCATCCACTCTTACACTTGCTTTTGCTGTTATATAGAAGGCTTTCACATCAACAATTGTCCCTGCACCCCATATATCCTTAACTTTTCCCATAAAGTATTCCACTCGACTCTGTCATATGATTTCTCCAGATCCATAGAAGCTGCATACAGCTTCTTACATTTTGCTGGACTCTTTTCCACGCTCATTTTCATCACAGAAATCTGATCCACACATTCCCTAACATCCCTAAAACTCCCTCGCTCTTCAGTTTCTGCTTTCAGCCACTTCCATCGCTATATAAATCAATACTCTTGCGTATACTTTTCTTAGTATACTTAACGGACGTATTCCCCATAATTGCTATATACATCCTTAAGATATCCTTAGCACCTTTTCCTGTAATCCCCTCCACTCTAGGTGCCTTTCCCACTTTTAGCTTCATTATTGCACCTTTTTACCTCCTTTCTTACTATAGGCCTTGCACTTGTATCCTTTTCCTTCCATCCTCCAAAATATGCATTGTAGCAACAGCTGCTTCCCTTTCTCCCACATTCATCATTTCTTCAAAAGACTCTTTTCCATCTTCTTTTGACTTCTTCCTTTTGATTCTGCAACCCCCACTTCATTACTTCTCAGAATAGCATTTCCACACTTATATCTGCCTGTTTCCTTTTTTCACCTCCTTCCAGTCAGTTTCTTATTTTTGCTAAATTTTTCATTCCTCTTTCTTCCAAAATCTTCATGTTCTCTTTCTTTGATAGCCTCTATCGACTTCTCAACATTCCGCAAATCTTATATTCTTCCCTTTTCCTTTGCTGAACTTCCATTGGTACATTTCTTTCAAGCAATCTTGTACATGCCTTTTTGTTCTCTTCTGTAGTATGTCTAATCTCATCCATCCATCTATGCATTCCTTTTTCATTCCTATGTCTTATGACACTGTATCCAACTTCTAATTTTGCATCCTTTAACAGTCTCTTTTGAAATGTTTTAAGAACTTCATTCACACATAATGGCATCCCTGCATTTACTGCATTTTTGTCTAAACTTTTGATCATCCTGTTTTCATTCTCCTCCCTGCATTTTTTCTGATTCATCTCCTCACTTACCAATGCTTTTACCTTTCCATTCTTCCTTACACCATACCTCCGCTGCTCCCTGTCACCCCCCCCCCCCCCCAACATGAACTGCAAAATGGTGTCTCTTAAGAATTCTCTTACAATTCTAGCATGTAGCACAGCCTGTTGCAACCTTTCATCCACTGCCACATAGTCATTCTAACCCTTTTGTTCTCTTCCATTTCTCATCTATGTATACCTGTGAATCATATTGTGCTAAGAAAAGGTGTTTGCAAGGAGTGAACCCTTCTCATCATAGACATCCACAAGATAATTTCCATTCTCATTTTCTCCAGGCTCTTCCCATTTACCAACTCTCTCTCTTTTCATCACATTCAACCTTTGCAGTCATATCACCCATTAAGATCACAATTCTGTCTTTCTCAAAATCATTTATATATTCATTCAACTTTCTCCAGAAATCATATTACCTCTACCTTATACAGCCTTCATATTCACAGATGCATATGCACACACTCATGCATACTTCACAATTCCAATCTTTCCCTTCACCCACACACAATTTCATTCTTTCCTTTCACTCACACTACTCTTGACTCATTCCACCCATGCTCTGTAACACTCTCCCATTCTTTTAGTGGTAGCATAATTGCATATCTATCTTTCCCTCTTCCCAGATAATTTTCATTCATTCCCATCCATACCACTCCTTTCATGCCCTCCCATAATTTGCATTCATCATTTCATTTGTACTCCATACATCCTCCCCCAAGGATATGGGTTTCCCCAGTCCTCAGCACATCCAATCTGTAACTTTTTAAATTTCCCCACAAGCTCCCTTCTTTTTTTACTCTAACCGGTCATCCCATTTGCGTTCAGTGCCATCACCCTAAATTTCTCCCTCATTTTACTCCTTGTCATAGCTGGTAGACTCCCGTGCTGCTTCTTAGTCTTTTGCGCCTCACCCTTGACAAGCCACTGGCAGAGGGCAACTCCAGCACAGTTTCTCAGAGGCAGAGGGGCTTCCAAATTGTCGAAAAAAAAATGAAAACCTTAGCACACCTGAAGTGTGTGTCTGTATTTAAAATATTGCTATTTCCTTAATGGAATTGGGCATCACCTCACCTTTCTGTTTCTCCCCTAAGAGTATAGTAACAGTCACCATGAAAAAGCAGGGTGAGACTTGGATACTCCAGAAAACTAGAGTACCTTCTTAAGTAACTGAAATTCAAAACATATTCCAACTTTTGAGCATAATTGTAAAATTCTTTAGGGTTTCTTTTGCTATTTTCAGCAATATATGCTTAATATTGGCATTCACTTTGTCAGATAGCCCTTACTTTCTGTAAGCAAATTAACTTATTCTGTCATGTTTGTTATTGGTCTCTTTGAGTTTCTTATGATCTACTTACCGTGCCACCACCTTGGCCTTGTTTTAGAAATAAACTCTCTAATGTATTGGATTCATGGGCATGTATGTTCCATCTACTGCTTTAAAGTTTTGTACTGAAGCTTTTCCAATTTATGTTCATGTCATAGACATTGACCATAGGTTTGCCAGTCAAGAGCCAATCAAAGATCATTAAAATTTATGTTTAAAATCGGGTAATTTTTTTTTGCGACTGTCAAATTGACCAACATGCAGTGTTGAAAGCAGCCTCAAAAGTAGTTTGATGTTGATCACTTTTACCAAACTTTTCTCCAACTTCAACATTGTTGGCAATATCCTTGTTAGTATGAAAGAAATCTATTATATTCTCATCATGAGTAGATTTTTGACTAGTATTTAGGCATACATTTCAACATGTACATGTATGTATATGTGCGTGTGTGGACGTGTATGTACATACATGTGTATGTGGGTGGGTTGGCCATTCTTTCGTCTGTTTCTTGTGCTACCTCGCTAATGCGGGAGACAGCAACAAAGTATGATAATAATGATAATAATAAAACTTAGGTATAGGCCATGGCTAGAAATATTGGAAAGGGATTTTCTCCATTTAGATACTGGTATGCTATAATCTCCTGTAGTGATAGAATCTTCCTCATTACAGATTCAGCTAACTGATCTTAAAATCTTTTGTTTACCCCTGGTGTCTGTGGGGTGGGCTTATAAACTGGTTCTACTATTATTTTCTTATGAAGTTTATCTTTAATGTCCACAAAGATGAAGTTGACATTCTCAATGGGTACAGCATTTTTTACCACAGTAGGTTTAGATAACTTTAACAAAGAGCAAGACACCACTGCCTACCATATTTCCCCTATCTCTGTTAAATGTGGCATACCTTGAAATTAAGAATACAGTGAGGAAATCTCTATTGTTGATCGCTAAGATTTGGATATGGTGATCACATTGCAGTTTCCTCCTAATGCTGTTGTCTCAAACTTGGAGATTTTATTATGTATATTCTGAGCATTAATGTAGAATGTTTTTAGATGAAACTGAGACCTATTTTGAAGGGTACTTACAAGGGGGGGGATGGGTCTTAACAATGGCTGCATTATTTTGGAAATGTTTTGGGAAATTGTAAAGAAGGAAGGCCAGAGAGTAACACAACTAAAGTAGGAGTCAAAGAAGTGTAGGGATCGTTTCAAGGATCATCAAGGGTATCATGTGAGAGGAACTATGATTTGAGACATAGTCTTTGGTTATGAAAAAAAAATTCAGTTAATTAGAGTGCTCATTGAGAGGAAAGGGCAAAATGCTTGCAGAATCTATGGACAGTAATGGGCTGGGACATGCTGAAGGAGCAGTGTTGGCCCCTGTTTTGCTAGAGGAAAGGGCCAATAGACGCTGAAGTTACAATCAGTAGTGGGCAGGGAGATATATGAGGAACAATATTGGCAGTTGTTCAGTTCGTGGAAATTACTAAAATACTTTTAGAATAATTAACATTAGTGAGCAGGGAAGTGTACAAGGATCAATTTTGGCTTCTGATCAATAGACAGATAGCATCAAGATTGATGAAGAGGATCTTAGATCTTGGATCATGCAAACATAAATACAGAGGACATTAACTGCTGTTGAAAGAATGATATGCACTTTTAGACATGGTGGAATCAAGGAAGTATTTGGGCTAGTTGATGGAAGTCTTAGAAGAGTATGGAGCATTTGAGGTCAGTCCTTGCTAGCTTAGAAGAGAGATTATAAAGAGAGTCAGAGAGACAGGATTAGAATTCACCATTTAAGGATCCTCCTGAAAAGTGGGTGGCAACAATTTAAAAAGGTTAGTAAAGCAGGAGGTTGATAGATGTAATCACTGATTATTTTTGTCTTGGAAGATCAGAGCTCAGGTAAGGAAGAAAGGGAGAGTAGGAGGAAATGCATACAAAAAGATCTGGCTGTAGGATTGCCAGATGCAGTTTTAGTGATTAGTTAAAGGAGAAGAATTGATGGTTATGATATGAATAAAGAAGAAGAATTGATGGTTATGATAAAGACCCTTATAAGAAGGGCAACCTGTTATAGGTATCTTTCATTAGGAGTTTTTTTGAGCAAGCTTAGAACTTTGAGCCAAGGTAGAATTCATTGAGATATTCATCAGATATATAGGGGGGAATTTGGTTGAGTTATTCATCAGATTTACAGGGGGAATTTGGTTATGGATAGTTGGCTATGGTTTTGATGTGTTACACATGACAGGTAGAGAATGGTTGTGAGGAAATGAAGCCTTTTCTTTGCCTTCTTATGATAACATGGGAAATGGCAAATTATGAACAAAGAAAGAAAAGATTCATCATACATGATGAATCAAAGGCACAGTGCATGGAAAGCAAAGACAAAAGATTGGAAACACTAAACAACGCAAGAGGATGGAGCCACCCTGCCAGCACTGTAGCGATGGCAGGAGTGTGAAGAAATGGTGATGTCAGAAGGAATGTAATGTATTCAGATGTTGATGGGATCATTTTTAGTGTTTAAGACCAGGAATTCATGGTGTTATATAATGAAAGTGTTCTTCATATTGTTTTAGTATTTGAAACAAAGCTTACTAAAACTATAGGATATCAAATGTTCTGTGCAGATGGGTATATGAGTTTAAGGAGGAAAAAGGAAGGCAAGGATTCTTTCAATAAAAGATAGCTTTAAGTTTCAAGAAATAGTGGTGGTTGGATAGAAATTGAGTAATTAATTGTAGGGAAGAGGTGCATAGTGGTGTTAATTTTATGGTGTAATTCAAAGAATTTCAACAGTCTAGAACAAATGTACTGTGATAATGAAGTAACAGTCAGGATGGTACAATCAGCCCCAGGGGTATTGTTAACACATATGCCTCATGCTCATGTGACAATGTTGCACTACTTGTGCAACTAAGGAGCTTATTGTATGAGTGGTTTTCTAATACTTGTTCTGGTCCATACTGATATGTGAAGGAATAATTCCTAGTGGAAATGATACATATGAAATGGTCAAATATTTCATTAAAAAGTGCTTCCTGAAGAAAGAGTATGAGAGGAAGGGGAAGGGGATAGAGGAAGAGGCATTTCAACACTTCAGTCAAGCTGTTGTCAGAATAGAAAACATTCCTGACTCGCTGCCTTACTTGCACTACACCTCAGCAGATGAATTATCAGCAATTCTTGCAGTACAAAGAAGAGTTATTGCCTTGAGAAAGTTTTGCCATATGAGTGCAGGCATAGTAAGAGAGCTAGGAATATTGAAACCTACTACAGTGCAACATTGATGTAGAAAAGAGGGATAGTCCTGCAGACAAGACTTTTGAAAATAAGATATAGTCACACATGACTATGAACCATGTAAAATGATGCAAGAGTGTTTGTTGGATTTAATGTGTGTTAGAAACAAATTCAGCAGTTTCATTGATAATTTTTAACCCCTTCCCTTACTGTTCTAAGTGTAGTTGGGCTGAGCTTTTGTTTGAAATGATGTTTATCCAGATTTAACTTAGGTAACTTACATTCTAAAAATTATTATCCCAGGGTAGCTTATGTGGAGTTCTACATATGTTTTCTATCATTACTAGCAGAAAGAGCTTAGTAGGCTTCGTTTCTCTCATTAGATGGCATTATAAGCACTTATTTACATTTCAAATGACTACATGGTGAGGAGACTCAGAAGAGATGCAAATACCTACTTTATTTTTGCTCTTCTAGCCTTTGTTTTTGTATTCATCCCCTTCATGCTGAGTGATGAATTTGATAATGATTACTTTGCAGACACTTGAATTAAGATGATACAGTATACCTCATCAAATGAGGAGAAAAGTTCTGACTTTGGTGGACAAGCAAATGAGATCAAAGCAAAGCATCTGGTTTATTTCTGCCATTCCACTATTTTTTCATACTCATTATGCTGAGTGATGATTGATATGACAATGATGACTATACAGATACACAATAAAGATAATACTTCAAGATTTTACAAGCTCCTACTCAGATAGTACAACTGATGCTATGGGGCAGACCACAGTAAAGCTGTCTTTACCATTGTGCCTACCCATCTATTTGTTTTTGCTGTTAGTTATACAAATGATGAGTATAGAATATGTAGCAGTATTTCTAAAGTTTTCTTGATGCATTAATGAACTTGCTTGCATGATAATTGAAGGGAAAAGTAGGTATATGAAGCAAATGTTGACCAGCATCAAGGATTAATACAGATAATGAATGGTCTCCTCTCAATCTATCTGCGTCTCGTTTTAACACAGCTTCTTCATTAAATTCAGACTTGAACAGGTTATCTCTTTAGGGTAGACAAAATCTAGTCAAGTTTAATGCTTCCAAGGCAACTCTTGTCTTCTCCTTGACGAGTCTGTAATTCTACCTAGATTCAGTGAACATAGTATTACTGTGACCACTCTTGGGAACCCCTTATTATGGGGATAGCTAAGTCTGCCTCTAATAAACTGGATATCCTGAACAGTTGCTCCATTTATACATAGGATTGATTCATCATTGTATGGAGTACTGCTGTCACACCTGGGGTAGCTCTAGCTCTACATCCTTACTTTGACAGAGTTGAAAGTGCTCCCAGGCTAACTTCCAAACTTAACCCTCTTGCCCTACATTGCAATGTTTGTTCACTTTCCCACTTCTGTAGGCATTACTTTTGTTTTTGCTCCAAGTGCTGGCTGCTTGTGTGCCCCCACCACTAGCTAGACAACACAATACTTGCAAGTTACCTTCTCGTGTCTTTTCCAATAACAGTGACCTGGCTCTTTTTTAAAGCGTTTTTTCTTTTTCCAAAATTTGTAAATAATTTCCCATGTCTTCTTTTTCCGCTTCACAGTTCTCTCTAT
Organism: Panulirus ornatus; assembly: GCF_036320965.1. Lineage (NCBI taxonomy): Eukaryota > Metazoa > Arthropoda > Malacostraca > Decapoda > Palinuridae > Panulirus > Panulirus ornatus. The sequence goes on along the minus strand of NC_092226.1, from coordinate 30,576,131 downwards.
ACATCAAATAAGGCCTGCCCTTGTTGTGGACTTTTGTCCATGACTGGAGACTTCAACATTAAAAGAGAAAAAAAAATCTTCTTTGTTGTGTTAAAGGAGTCAGTGTGATGTTGAGTCTACGTCTGTTTCCCATAACCTGACAATGGTTTCGCATGTGTTTTCAGTGGGGTTGAGGTCACACCCTTACCAGGCCACTTTAGAAATTGTTTGTCAGGCTATTTGTCAAGCCAGCTTTCAATGAATTTGGCCATGTGTATCAGGGAATTCTCCTTTAATAGCAGTGTAAAATGTGGTTAGCAAGTAAAACATTGTCTGAAGTAACTGCATTAATGAGTTAATTGAACTTGTATTTTATGTTATTTGATAGCATTAAGTTGGTCAAGTCAGGAATTTATTGAGATAACCTGATATTATCCCTGGGGATACGTGAAAAAGAATACTTCCCATGTATTCCATGCATTTCGTAGAAGATGACTAAAAGGGGATGAAGCAGGGGGGCTGGAAATCCTCCCCTCTCGTTTTTTAATTTTCCAAAAGAGGAACAGAGAAGGGGGCCAAGTGAGGATATTCCTTCAAAGGCGCAGTCCTCTGTCCTCCCATTCCTCGCTAATGTAGGAAATGGCAAATAGTATGAAGGAGACTTGTGTGAGGAAGTGCCAGGAGAGACTGAGTACAGAATGGAAAAAGGTGAGAACAAAGGAGGTAAGGGGAGTCGGGGAGGAATGGGATGTATTTAGGGAAGCAGTGATGGCTTGCGCAAAAGATGCTTGTGGCATGAGAAGCGTGGGAGGTGGGTTGATTAGAAAGGGTAGTGAGTGGTGGGATGAAGAAGTAAGATGTTTAGTGAAAGAGAAGAGGAGGCATTTGGATGATTTTTTCAGGAAAAAAATGCAAATGAGTGGGAGATGTATAAAAGAAATAGACATGAGGTCAAGAGAAAGGTGCAAGAGGTGAAAAAGAGGGCAAATGAGAATTGGGGTGAGAGAGTATCATTAAATTTTAGGGAGAATAAAAAGATGTTCTGGGAGGAGGTAAATAAAGTGCGTAAGACAAGGGAGCAAATGGGAACTTCAGTGAATGGGGCTAATGGGGAGGTGATAACAAGTAGTGGTGATGTGAGGAGATGGAGTGAGTATTTTGAAGGTTTGTTGAATGTGTTTGATGATAGAGTGGCAGATATAGGGTGTTTTGGTCGAGGTGGTGTGCAAAGTGAGAGGGTTAGGGAAAATGATTTGGTAAACAGAGAAGAGGTAGTAAAAGCTTTGCGGAAGATGAAAGCCGGAAAGGCAGCAGGTTTGGATGGTATTGCAGTGGAATTTATTAAAAAAGGGGGTGACTGTATTGTTGACTGGTTGGTAAGGTTATTTGATGTATGTATGACTCATGGTGAGGTGCCTGAGGATTGGCGGAATGCGTGCATAGTGCCATTGTACAAAGGCAAAGGGGATAAGAGTGAGTGCTCAAATTACAGGGGTATAAGTTTGTTGAGTATTCCTGGTAAATTATATGGAAGGGTATTGCTTGAGAGGGTGAAGGCATGTACAGAGCATCAGATTTGGGAAGAATAGTGTGGTTTCAGAAGTGGAAGAGGATGTGTGGATCAGGTGTTTGCTTTGAGGAATGTATGTGAGAAATACTTAGAAAAGCAAATGGATTTGTATGTAGCATTTATGGATCTGGAGAAGGCATATGGTAGAGTTGATAGAGATGCTCTGTGGAAGGTACTAAGAATATATGGTGTGGGAGGCAAGTTGTTAGAAGCAATGAAAAGTTTTTATCGAGGATGTAAGGCATGTGTACGTGTAGGAAGAGAGGAAAGTGATTGGTTCTCAGTGAATGTAGGTTTGCGGCAGGGGTGTGTGATGTCTCCATGGTTGTTTAATTTGTTTATGGATGGGGTTGTTAGGGAGGTGAATGCAAGAGTTTTGGAAAGAGGGGTAAGTATGAAGACTGTTGTGGATGAGAGAGCTTGGGAAGTGAGTCAGTTGTTGTTCGCTGATGATACAGCGCTGGTGGCTCATTCATGTGGGAAACTGCTGAAGCTGGTGACTGAGTTTCGTAAAGTGTGTGAAAGAAGAAAGTTAAGAGTAAATGTGAATAAGAGCAAGGTAATTAGGTACAGTAGGGTTGAGGGTCAAGTCAATTGGGAGGTAAGTTTGAATGGAGAAAAACTGGAGGAAGTAAAGTGTTTTAGATATCTGGGAGTGGATCTGTCAGCGGATGGAACCATGGAAGCGGAAGTGAATCATAGGGTGGGGAAGGGGGCGAAAATTCTGGGAGCCTTGAAGAATGTGTGGAAGTCGAGGACATTATCCCCGAAAGCAAAAATGGGTATGTTTGAAGGAATAGTGGTTCCAACAATGTTGTATGGTTGCGAGGCGTGGGCTATGGATAAAGTTGTATGCAGGAGGATGGATGTGCTGGAAATGAGATGTTTGAGGATAATGTGTGGTGTGAGGTGGTTTGATCGAGTAAGTAACATAAGGGTAAGAGAGGTGTGTGGAAATAAAAAGAGCGTGGTTGAGAGAGCAGAAGAGGGTGTTTTGAAATGATTTGGGCACATGGAGAGAATGAGTGAGGAAAGATTGACCAAGAGGATATATGTGTCGGAGGTGGAGGGAACGAGGAGAAGTGGGAGACCAAATTGGAGGTGGAAAGATGGAGTGAAAAAGATTTTGTGTGATCGGGGGCTGAACATGCAGGAGGGTGAAAGGAGGGTAAGGAATAGAGTGAATTGGATCGATGTGGTATACCGGGGTTGACGTGCTGTCAGTGGATTGACTCAGGGCATGTGAAGCGTCTGGGGTAAACTATGGAAAGCTGTGTAAGTATGTATATTTGCGTGTGTGGACGTATGTATATACATGTGTATGGGGGTGGGTTGGGCCATTTCTTTCGTCTGTTTCCTTGCGCTACCTAGCAAACGTGGGGGACAGCGACAAAGCAAAAAAAAAAAAAAAAAATATGTATATTATTCTTGGGGATAGGGGTGAAAGAATACTTCCCACGTATTCCTCGCGTGTTGCAGAAGGCGACTAGATGGGACGGGAGCGGGGGGCCAGAAATTTTTTTTCACTTTCTAAAATGGGAAACAGAAGAAGGAGTCACGCGGGGAGTGCTCATCCTCCTCGAAGGCTCAGACTGGGGTGTTTAAATGTGTGTGGATGTAACCAAGATGTGAAAAAAGGAGAGATAGGTAGTATGTTTGAGGAAAGGAACCTGGATGTTTTGGCTCAGAGTGAAACGAAGCTTAAGGGTAAAGGGGAAGAGGGTTTGGGAATGTCTTGGGAGTAAAGTCAGGGGTTAGTGAGAGGACAAGATCAAGGGAAGGAGTAGCAGTACTCCTGAAACAGGAGTTGTGGGAGTATGTGATAGAATGTAAGAAAGTAAATTCTCGATTAATATGGGTAAAACTGAAAGTTGATGGAGAGAGATGGGTGATTATTGGTGCATATGCACCTGGGCATGAGAAGAAAGATCATGAGAGGCAAGTGTTTTGGGAGCAGCTGAATGAGTGTGTTAGTGGTTTTGATTCACAAGACCGGGTTATAGTGATGGGTGATTTGAATGCAAAGGTGAGTAATGTGGCAGTTGAGGGAATAATTGGTATACATGGGGTGTTCAGTGTTGTAAATGGAAATAGTGAAGAGCTTGTAGATTTATGTGCTGAAAAAGGACTGGTGATTGGGAATACCTGGTTTAAAAAGCGAAATATACATAAGTATACATATGTAAGTAGGAGAGATGGCCAGAGAGTGTTATTGGATTACATGTTAATTGACAGGTGCGCGAAAGAGAGACTATTGGCTATTTCCCGCGATAGCGAGGTAGCGTTAAGAACAGAGGACTGGGCCTTTTAGGGAATATCCTCACCTGGCCCCCTTCTCTGTTCCTTCTTTTGGGAAAAAAAAAAATATATATATATATATATATATATATATATATATATATATATATATATGGATAAGGGAGAAAGAATACTTCCCACGTATTCCCTGCGTGTCGTAGAAGGCGACTAAAAGGGAAGGGAGCGGGGGGGCTGGAAATCCTCCCCTCTCGTTTTTTTTTAATTTTCCAAAAGAAGGAACGGAGAAGGGGGCCAGGTGAGGATGTTCCCTCAAAGGCCCAGTCCTCTGTTCTTAACGCTACCTCGCTATCGCGGGAAATGGCGAATAGTATGAAAAAAAAAATATATATATATTTTTTTTTTTTTTGCTTTGTCGCTGTCTCCTGCGTTTGCGAGGTAGCGCAAGGAAACAGACGAAAGAAATGGCCCGACCCACCCCCATACACATGTATATACATACGTCCACACACGCAAATATACATACCTACACAGCTTTCCATGGTTTACCCCAGACGCTTCACATGCCCTGCTTCAATCCACTGACAGCACGTCAACCCCGGTATACCACATTGATCCAATTCACTCTATTCCTTGCCCTCCTTTCACCCTCCTGCATGTTCAGGCCCCGATCACACAAAATCTTTTTCACTCCATCTTTCCACCTCCAATTTGGTCTCCCTCTTCTCCTCGTTCCCTCCACCTCCGACACATATATCCTCTTGGTCAATCTTTCCTCACTCATTCTCTCCATGTGACCAAACCATTTCAAAACATCCTCTTCTGCTCTCTCAACCACGCTCTTTTTATTTCCACACATCTCTCTTACCCTTACGTTACTTACTCGATCAAACCACCTCACACCACACATTGTCCTCAAACATCTCATTTCCAGCACATCCATCCTCCTGTGCACAACTCTATCCATAGTCCACGCCTCGCAACCATACAACATTGTTGGAACCACTATTCCTTCAAACATACCCATTTTTGCTTTCCGAGATGATGTCCTCGACTTCCACACATTCTTCAAGGCTCCCAGGATTTTCGCCCCCTCCCCCACCCTATGATCCACTTCCACTTCCATGATTCCATCCGCTGCCAGATCCACTCCCAGATATCTAAAACACTTTACTTCCTCCAGTTTTTCTCCATTCAAACTTACCTCCCAATTGACTTGACCCTCAACCCTACTGTACCTAATATCCTTGCTCTTATTCACATTTACTCTTAACTTCTTTCACACACTTTACCAAACTCAGTCACCAGCTTCTGCAGTTTCTCACATGAATCAGCCACCAGCGCTGTATCATCAGCGAACAACAACTGACTCACTTCCCAAGCTCTCTCATCCACAACAGACTTGATACTTGCCCCTCTTTCCAAAACTCTTGCATTCACCTCCCTAACAACCCCATCCATAAACAAATTAAACAACCATGGAGACATCACACTCCCCTGCCGCAAACCTACATTCACTGAGAACCAATCACTTTCCTCTCTTCCTACACGTACACATGCCTTACATCCTCGATAAAAACTTTTCACTGCTTCTAACAACTTTCCTCCCACACCATATATTCTTAATACCTTCCACAGAGCATCTCTATCAACTCTATCATATGCCTTCTCCAGATCCAGAAATGCTACATACAAATCCATTTGCTTTTCTAAGTATTTCTCACATACATTCTTCAAAGCAAACACCTGATCCACACATCCTCTACCACTTCTGAAACCACACTGCTCTTCCCCAATCTGATGCTCTGTACATGCCTTCACCCTCTCAATCAATACCCTCCCATATAATTTACCAGGAATGCTCAACAAACTTATACCTCTGTAATTTGAGCACTCACTCTTATCCCCTTTGCCTTTGTACAATGGCACTATGCACGCATTCCGCCAATCCTCAGGCACCTCACCATGAGTCATACATACATTAAATAAGAGAGAGGCATTTGGACGATTTTTGCAGGGAAAAAATGCAATTGAGTGGGAGATGTATAAAAGAAAGAGACAGGAGGTCAAGAGAAAGGTGCAAGAGGTTAAAAAGAGGGCAAATGAGAGTTGGGGTGAGAGAGTATCATTAAATCTTAGGGAGAATAAAAAGATGTTCTGGAAGGAGGTAAATAAAGTGCGTAAGACATGGGAGCAAATGGGAACTTCAGAGAAGGGCGCAAATGGGGAGGTGATAACAAGTATTGGTGATGTGAGAAGGAGATGGAGTGAGTATTTTGAAGGTTTGTTGAATGTGTTTGATGATAGAGTGGCAGGTATAGGGTGTTTTGGTCGAGGTGGTGTGAAGAGTGAGAGGGTTAGGGAAAATGATTTGGTAAACAGAGAAGAGGTAGTGAAAGCTTTGCGGAAGATGAAAGCCGGCAAGGCAGCAGGTTTGGATGGTATTGCAGTGGAATTTATTAAAAAAGGGGGTGACTGTATTGTTGACTGGTTGGTAAGGTTATTTAATGTATGTATGACTCATGGTGAGGTGCCTGAGGATTGGCGGAATGCGTGCATAATGCCATTGTACAAAGGCAAAGGGGATAAGAGTGAGTGCTCAAATTACAGAGGTATAAGTTTGTTGAGTATTCCTGGTAAATTATATGGGAGGGTATTGATTGAGAGGGTGAAGGCATGTACAGAGCATCAGATTGGGGAAGAGCAGTGTGGTTTCAGAAGTGGTAGAGGATGTGTGGATCAGGTGTTTGCTTTGAAGAATGTATGTGAGAAATACTTAGAAAAGCAAATGGATTTGTATGTAGCATTTCTGGATCTGGAGAAGGCATATGATAGAGTTGATAGAGATGCTCTGTGGAAGGTATTAAGAATATATGGTGTGGGAGGAAAGTTGTTAGAAGCAGTGAAAAGTTTTTATCGAGGATGTAAGGCATGTGTACGTGTAGGAAGAGAGGAAAGTGATTGGTTCTCAGTGAATGTAGGTTTGCGGCAGGGGTGTGTGATGTCTCCATGGTTGTTTAATTTGTTTATGGATGGGGTTGTTAGGGAGGTAAATGCAAGAGTTTTGGAAAGAGGGGCAGGTATGAAGTCTGTTGGGGATGAGAGAGCTTGGGAAGTGAGTCAGTTGTTGTTCGCTGATGATACAGCGCTGGTGGCTGATTCATGTGAGAAACTGCAGAAGCTGGTGACTGAGTTTAGTAAAGTGTGTGGAAGAAGAAAGTTAAGAGTAAATGTGAATAAGAGCAAGGTTATTAGGTACAGTAGGGTTGAGGGTCAAGTCAATTGGGAGGTGAGTTTGAATGGAGAAAAACTGGAGGAAGTGAAGTGTTTTATATATCTGGGAGTGGATCTGGCAGCGGATGGAACCATGGAAGCGGAAGTGGATCATAGGGTGGGGGAGGGGGCGAAAATTCTGGGGGCCTTGAAGAATGTGTGGAAGTCGAGAACATTATCTCGGAAAGCAAAAATGGGTATGTTTGAAGGAATAGTGGTTCCAACAATGTTGTATGGTTGCGAGGCGTGGGCTATGGATAGAGTTGTGCGCAGGAGGATGGATGTGCTGGAAATGAGATGTTTGAGGACAATGTGTGGTGTGAGGTGGTTTGATCGAGTGAGTAACGTAACGGTAAGAGAAATGTGTGGAAATAAAAAGAGCGTGGTTGAGAGAGCAGAAGAGGGTGTTTTGAAGTGGTTTGGGCACATGGAGAGAATGAGTGAGGAAAGATTGACCAAGAGGATATATGTGTCGGAGGTGGAGGGAACAAGGAGAAGTGGGAGACCAAATTGGAGGTGGAAAGATGGAGTGAAAAAGATTTTGTGTGATCGGGGCCTGAACATGCAGGAGGGTGAAAGGAGGGCAAGGAATAGAGTGAATTGGAGCGATGTGGTATACCGGGGTTGACGTGCTGTCAGTGGATTGAATCAAGGCATGTGTATGGGGGTGGGTTGGGCCATTTCTTTTGTCTGTTTCCTTGCGCTACCTTGCAAACGCGGGAGACAGCGACAAAGCAAAAAAAAAAATATATATATATATATATATATATATATATATATATATATATATATATATATATATATATATATATTTTTTTTTTTTCATACTATTCGCCATTTCTCGCATCAGCGAGGTAGCGTTAAGAACAAAGGACTGGGCCTTTGAGGGAATATCCTCACCTGGCCCCCTTCTTCGTTCCTTCTTTTGGAAAGTTAAAAAAAAAAAGAGGGGAGGATTTCCAGCCACCCGCTGGAGGGCAAATGAGAGTGGGGTTGAGAGTGTATCATTAGATTTCAGGGAGAATAAAAAGATGTTTTAGAAGGAGGAAAATAAAGTGCGTAAGACAAGAGAACAAATGGGAACATCGGTTAAGGGGGCCAATGGAGAGGCAATAACAAGCAGTGGTACAGGGGTGGGGAGATAGAGTGAGTATTTTAAAGGTTTGTTAAATGAGTTTGATGATAGAGTGGCAGATATAAGATGTTTTGGTCGAGGTTGTGTATGAAGTTAAAGGGTCAGGGAGAATGGTTTGGTAAACAAAGAAGAGGTTGTGAAAGCTTTGCGGAAGATGAAAGCCAGCAAGGTGCCGTGTTTGGATAGTGTTGCAGTGGAATTTATTAAAAAAGGGGGTGACTGTGTTGTTGATTGCTTGGTGAGGATTTTCACTGTATGTATCATTCATGGTGAAGAGCCTGAGGATTGGCAGAATGCATACATGGTGCCACTGTGCAAAGGCAAAGGGGATAAAGGTGAATGTTCAGATTACAGAGGTATAAGTGTCTTGAGTATTCCTGGGGAAATTATATGGGAGGGTATTGATTGAGAGGGTAAAGGCACGTACAGAGCATCAGATTGAGGAGGAGCAGTGTGGTGTCAGAAGTAGTAGAGGATGTGTGGATCAGGTGTTTGCTTTAAAGAATGTGTGTGAGAAATACTAAGAAAAACAGATGGATTCGTAAGTAGCATTTATGGATCCGGAGAAGGCATATTATAGGGTTGATAGAGATTCTTTGTGGAAGGTATTAAGAGTATATTGTGTGAGAGGTAAGTTGCTAGAAGCAGTGAAAAGTTTTTACCAAGGATGTAAGACGTGTACGAGTAGGAAGTGAGGAAAATGATTGGTTCCCAGTGAATGTCAGTTTGCGGCAGGGGTGCATGATTTTTTCCAGTAGTTTAATTTGTTTATGGATGGGGTTGTTAGGGAGGTAAATGCAAGAGTTTTGGAGACAGGGGCAAGTATGCAGTCTGTTGTGGATGAAAGTGCTTGGGAAGTGAGTCAGTTGTTCGATGATGATACAGCGCTGGTGGCTGATTCGGGTGAGAAGCTGCATAAGTTGGTGACTGAGTTTGGTAAAGTGTGTGAAAGAAGAAAGCTAAGAGTAAATGTGAATGAGAGCAAGGATATTAGGTGCAGTAGGGTTGAGGGACAAGTTAATTGGGATGCAAGATGAATGGAGAAAAACTGGAGGAAGTGAAGTGTTTTAGATATCTGGGAGTGGATTTAGCAGTGGATGGAACCATGTAAGAAGAAGTGAGTCACAGGGTGGGGGAGGGGGCGAAGGCTCTGGGAGCATTGAAGATTGTGGGGAAGGTGAGAACATTATCTCGGAGAGCAAAAATGGGTATGTTTGAAGGAATAGTGGTTCCAACAATGTTATATGGTTGCAAGGCATGGGCTATAGATAGGGTTGTGCGGAGGAGGGTGGATCTGTTGGAAATGAGTAAATGAGGACAATATGTAGTGTGAGATGGTTTGATTGAGTAAGTAATGAAAGGGTAAGAGAGATGTGTGGTAATAAAAAGAGTTTGGTTGAGAGAGCAGAAGAGGGTGTTTTGAAATGGTTTGGTCACATGGAGAGAATGAGTGAGGAAAGATTGACAAAGAGGATATATGTGTCAGAGGTAGAAGGAACGATGAGAAGTGGGAAACCAAATTGGAGGTGGAAGGATGGAGTGAAAAAGCATTTGAGCGATTAGGGCTTGAACATACAGGAGGGTGAAAGGCGTGCAAGGAATAGAGTGAATTGGAACGATGTGCTATAACAGGGTGGACGTGCTGTCAGTGGATTGAACCAAGGCATGTGAAGTGTCTGGGGTAAACCATGGAAAGCTTTTTGGGGCTTGGATGTAGAAAGGGAGCTGTGGTTCCATGAATTACATGATAGCTAGAGACTGAGTGTGAACAAATGTGGCCTTTTTTTTTTTGTCTTTTCCTAGCACTACCTCATGTGCAAAGGGGTGGGGGTTGCTATCTCGTGTGGCAGGGTGGCGATGGAAATGGATGAAAGCAACAAATGTGAATATGTATGTGTGTATGTTTGTATATGTCTGTGTTTGTATATGTATGTATTCGTTGAAATGTATAGGTATGTAGGTGCGTGTGTGGATGTTTATGTATATGCATGTGTATGTTGGAGGATTTGGGCCATTCTTTCCTCTGTTTCCTTGTGTTACCTTGCTAATGTGGGACACAGCAATTATGATGAAAAATGATGAATAATGTAACTGCATTACAAATCATAAGTTATGTAGTATAGTAAAGCATTATTCATACCTACATGAATATTATGCACTTTGGATATGGGAGAACATAGGCTCATACAGAAAGTACTAATCACTTCTGACATTTCCAAATATATTTTGGCATCAAACCCCTCCAATATCTACCAGTTCCTCTAATGTCATACAAGTATCCAGCCCCAAATCTTGTATGTAACATGCCTGCATCTTGCTACCTTGAAGATGTCGTTGGGCTGCCAGCAGTGGAGAGAACCATGATTGCTGGATGTAAATGTGTAAATGTCTTCTCATCCAAGATGATTACTTTTTCTCAAAAAACCGAGGCTTTCATTCGGTTATTGGTGGGCAAATTGGCATCTGGCATTACAGTGGCAATCTTCTAACTTCTTAATAGCCAGTGTCTTGGGATGTATCCCTGCCTTGTGAAGCTTCCTCCTCAGTTCCTGCAGAAATCTTTATTTGGGGCTCTTTTCTGATGATGACTGCATTTGGCAATAGAGTTTATGTCACCTCATCCAAGATCTTTGATTATCTTTGGTGTTACTATTTCTTGTTTTGTCACTTTTAGGTTGATTTAGAAGATTTCCACATTCCTCCCATCTGCATTAGTATAGCATTGTAGGTTTTGATATTCCCTGAACGCTTGCTATGGCGGCAGTCATATGGCCACTCTTTCAATGCAGCTGATTCTCCCCTTTGATGCCAGTTGTTGTCAATGACTCATCACTTTTTCTTCGGAGGCATTTTTTTTTTCAATTGAAACCTTTACAGAAACTCCAGCGTATGAATTATTTCCATTAAGGATTGTTCCTTCACATATTAGATGGACTGAAGCAGGTATTGGAATGCCACTCTAACAGTTAGCTCCCTAGTTCAACATTGTCACGTGAGCAAGTGAGGCATTGTATGGGGTAAAAACACATCTGGAGCCAACTGTACATGAAGCAATAAAATATTCACCTCCTGGAGATGGTAATGGTAATGGGGGATTTCAGTTAAACAAAGACAGAGACTAGGTGAATTTAGACTCTCAGACTAGGTGAATTTGGCTTCTCATGATGATAGGGAGTCATAGAGACATATTTTTAGAGTGTTAAGGGAAATTTCCTCTACTAACAAGTCAGTGAAAATGATGAAAATAATGAATACTTCCCATGCTTTCCCCGTGTGTCATAGAAGGATACTAAAGAGGACGGGAGCGAAGGGGCTGGAAACCATCCCATCCTTGTATTTTAACTTTCTAAAAGGGGAAACAGGAGAAGGAGTCACGTGGGGAGTGCTCATCCTCCTCGAAGGCTCAGATTGGGATGTCTAAACGTGTGTGGATGTAACCAAGATGAGAAAAAAGGAGAGATAGGTAGTATGTTTGAGGAAAGGAACCTGGATGTTTTGGCTCAGAGTGAAACGAAGCTCAAGGGTAAAGGGGAGGAGTGGTTTGGGAATGCTTTGGGACCCAAGTAAAGTCAGGGGTTGGTGAGAGGACAAGAGCAAAGGAAGGAGTAGCACTGCTCCTGAAATAGGAGTTGTTGGAGTATGTGATAGAGTGTAAGAAAGTAAAGTCTAGATTGATATGGGTAAAACTGAAAGTGGGTGAAGAGAGATTAGTGATTATTGGTGCCTATGCACCTTGGCATGAGAAGAAAGATCATGAGAGGCAAGTGTTTTGGGAGCAGCTGAGTGAGTGTGTTAGCAGTTTTGATGCACGAGACTAGGTTTTAGTGATGGGTGATTTGAATGTAAAGGTGAGTAATGTGGCAGTTGAGGGAATGATTAGGTGTACATAGGGTGTTCAGTGTAGTAAATGGAAATGGTGAGGAGCTTGCACATTTGTGTGCTGAAAAAGGATAGGTGATTGGGAATACCTGGTTTAAAAAGAGAGATATACATATACTTAAGTATATGCATGTAAGTAGGAGAGATGTCCAGAGAGCGTTATTGGATTACGTGTTAATTGATAGGCGCGTGAAAGAGAGACTTTTGGATGTTAATGTGCTGAGAGGTGCAACAGAATTGATGTCTGATCATTATGTTGTAGAGGCGAAGGTGAAGATTTGTAGAGGTTTTCAGAAAAGAAGAGAGAATGTTGGGGTGAAGAGAGTGGTGAGAATAAGTTAGCTTGGGAAGGAGACTTGTGTGAGGAAGTACCAGGAGAGACTGAGTGCAGAATGGAAAAAGTTGAGAGCAAAGGACGTTAGGGGAGTGGGGGAGGAATGGGATGTATTTAGGGAAGCAGTGATGGCTTGTGCAAAAGATGCTTGTGCCATGAGAAGCATGGGAGGTGGGCAGATTAGAAAGGGTAGTGAGTGGTGGGATGAAGAAGTAAGATTATTAGTGAAAGAGAAGAGAGAGGCATTCGGATGGTTTTTGCAGGGAAAAAGTGCAAATGGCTGGGAGATGTATAAAAGAAAGAGGCAAGAGGTCAAAAGAAAGGTGCAAGAGGTGAAAAAGAGGGCAAATGAGAATTAGGGTGAGAGAGTATCATTAGATTTTGGGGAGAATAAAGAGATGCTTTGGAAGGAGGTAAATAAAGTGCATAAGACAAGATAACAAATGGGAACATCAATGAAGGGGGCTAATGGGGAAGTAATAACAAGTAGTGGTGATGTGAGGAGATGGAGTGAGTATTTTGAAGGTTTGTTGAATATGTTTGATGATAGAGTGGCAGATATAGGGTGTTTTGGTCGATGTGGTCTGCGAAGTTAAAGGGTCAGGGAGAATGGCTTATTAAACAGAGAAGAGGTAGTGAAAGCTTTGCGAAAGATGAAAACCGGCAAGGCGGCAGGTTTGGATGGTATTGCAGTGGAATTCATTAAAAAGGGGGGTGACTGTGTTGGTGACTGATGAGTGAGGATATTCAATATATGTATGGCTCATGGTAAAGTGCCATAGGATTGGTGGAATATATGCATAGTGCCATTGTACAGAGGCAAAGGGGATAAAGGTGAGTGTTCAAATTTCAGAGGTATAAGTTTGTTGATGTTCTGGAAGGAGGTAAATAGGGTGCGTAAGACAAGGGAGCAAATGGGAACTTCAGTGAAGGGCGTAAATGGGGAGGTGATAACAAGTAGCGGTGATGTGAGAAGGAGATGGAATGAGTATTTTGAAGGTTTGTTGAATGTGTCTGATGACAGAGTGGCAGATATAGGGTGTTTGGGTCGAGGTGGTGTGCAAAGTGAGAGGGTTAGGGAAAATGATTTGGTAAACAGAGAAGAGGTAGTAAAAGCTTTGCGGAAGATGAAAGCCGGCAAGGCAGCAGGTTTGGATGGTATTGCAGTGGAATTTATTAAGAAAGGGGGTGACTGTATTGTTGACTGGTTGGTAAGGTTATTTAATGTATGTATGACTCATGGTGAGGTGCCTGAGGATTGGCGGAATGCGTGCGTAGTGCCATTGTACAAAGGCAAAGGGGATAAGAGTGAGTGCTCAAATTACAGAGGTATAAGTTTGTTGAGTATTCCTGGTAAATTATATGGGAGGGTATTGATTGAGAGGGTGAAGGCATGTACAGAGCATCAGATTGGGGAAGAGCAGTGCGGTTTCAGAAGTGGTAGAGGATGTGTGGATCAGGTGTTTGCTTTGAAGAATGTATGTGAGAAATACTTAGAAAAGCAAATGGATTTGTATGTAGCATTTATGGATCTGGAGAAGGCATATGATAGAGTTGATAGAGATGCTCTGTGGAAGGTATTAAGAATATATGGTGTGGGAGGCAAGTTGTTAGAAGCAATGAAAAGTTTTTATCGAGGATGTAAGGCATGTGTACGTGTAGGAAGAGAGGAAAGTGATTGGTTCTCAGTGAATGTAGGTTTGCGGCAGGGGTGTGTGATGTCTCCATGGTTGTTTAATTTGTTTATGGATGGGGTTGTAAGGGAGGTAAATGCAAGAGTCCTGGAAAGAGGGGCAAGTATGAAGTCTGTTGGGGATGAGAGAGCTTGGGAAGTGAGTCAGTTGTTGTTCGCTGATGATACAGCGCTGGTGGCTGATTCATGTGAGAAACTGCAGAAGCTGGTGACTGAGTTTGGTAAAGTGTGTGGAAGAAGAAAGTTGAGAGTAAATGTGAATAAGAGCAAGGTTATTAGGTACAGTAGGGGTGAGGGTCAAGTCAATTGGGAGGTGAGTTTGAATGGAGAAAAACTGGAGGAAGTGAAGTGTTTTAGATATCTGGGAGTGGATCTGTCAGCGGATGGAACCATGGAAGCGGAAGTGGATCATAGGGTGGGGGAGGGGGCGAAAATTTTGGGAGCCTTGAAAAATGTGTGGAAGTCGAGAACATTATCTCGGAAAGCAAAAATGGGTATGTTTGAGGGAATAGTGGTTCCAACAATGTTGTATGGTTGCGAGGCGTGGGCTATGGATAGAGATGTGCACAGGAGGATGGATGTGCTGGAAATGAGATGTTTGAGGACAATGTGTGGTGTGAGGTGGTTTGATCGAGTAAGTAACGTAAGGGTAAGAGAGATGTGTGGAAATAAAAAGAGCGTGGTTGAGAGAGCAGAAGAGGGTGTTTTGAAATGGTTTGGGCACATGGAGAGAATGAGTGAGGAGAGATTGACCAAGAGGATATATGTGTCGGAGGTGGAGGGAACGAGGAGAAGAGGGAGACCAAATTGGAGGTGGAAAGATGGAGTGAAAAAGATTTTGTGTGATCGGGGCCTGAACATGCAGGAGGGTGAAAGGAGGGCAAGAAATAGAGTGAATTGGAGTCATGTGGTATACAGGGGTTGACGTGCTGTCAGTGGATTGAAGCAAGGCATGTGAAGCGTCTGGGGTAAACCATGGAAAGCTGTGTAGGTATGTATATTTGCGTGTGTGGACGTGTGTATGTACATGTGTATGGGGGGGGGGGGTTGGGCCATTTCTTTCGTCTGTTTCCTTGCGCTACCTCGCAAACGCGGGAGACAGCGACAAAGTAAAAAAAAAAAAAAAAAAAAAAAAGTTTGTTGAGTATTCCTGGGAAATTGTATGGGAGGGTATTGATTGAGAGGGTGAATGCATGTACAGAGCATCAGATTGGGGAAGAGCAGTGTGGTTTCAGAAGTGGTAGAGGATGTGTGGATCAGGTGTTTGCTTTGAATAATGTATGTGAGAAATACTTAGAAAAACAAATGTATTTGTGTGTAGCATTTATGGATCTGGAGAAGGCATATGATAGAGTTGATAGAGATGCTCTGTGGAAGGTATTAAGAGTATATGGTGTGGGAGGCAAGATGTAAGGCATGTGTACGAGTAGGAAGAGAGGAAAGTGATTGGTTCTCAGTGAATGTCGGTTTGCAGCAGGGGTGCGTGACGTCTCCATGGTTGTTTAATTTGATTATGGATGTGGTTGTTAGGGAGGTGAATGCAAGAGTTTTGGAGAGTGGGGCAAGTATGCAGTCTGTTGTGGATGAGAGGGCTTGGGAAGTGAGTCAGTCGTTGTTCGCTGATGATACAGCGCTGGTGGCTGATTTGGGTGAGAATCTGCAGAAGCTGGTGACTGAGTTTGGTAAAGTGTGTGAAAGAAGAAAGCTGAGAGTAAATGTGAATAAGAGCAAGGATATTAGGTACAGTAGGGTTGAGGGACCAGTCAATTGAGAGGTAAGTTTGATTGGAGAAAAACTGGAGGAATTGAAGTGTTTTATATATCTGGGTGTGGATTTGGCAGTGAATGGAACCATAGAAGCAGAAGTGTCACAGGGTGGGGAGGGGGCAAAGGTTCTGGGAGCATTGAAGAATGTGTGGAAGGTGAGAACATTATCTCGGAAAGCAAAAATTGGGTGTTTGAAGGAATAGTGGTTCCAACAATGTTATACGGTTGCAAGGCGTGGGCTATAGATGGGGTTGTTCGGAGGAGGATGGATGTGCTGGAAATGAGATGTTTGAGGACAATATGTGGTGTGAGGTGGTTTGATCGAGTAAGTAATGAAAGGGTAAGAGAGATGTGTGGTATTAAAAAGAGTGTGGTTGAGAGAGCAGAAGAGGGTGTGTTGAAATGGTTTGGTCACATGGAGAGAATGAGTAAGGAAAGATTGACAAAGAGGATATGTGTGTCAGAGGTGGAGGGAACAAGAAGTTGGAGACCAAATTGGAGGTGGAAGGATGGAGTGAAAAAGATTTTGAGCGATCGGGGCCTGAACATGCAGGAGGGTGAAAGGCGTGCAAGGAATAGAGTGAATTGGAACGATGTGGTATACCGGGGTCGACGTGCTGTCAGTGGATTGAACCAGGGCGTGTAAAGCGTCTGGGGTAACCCATGACAAGTTCTGTGGGGCCTGGATGTGGAAAGGGTGCTGTTGTTTTGGTGCATTATACATGACAGCAAGAGACTGAGTGTGAATGAATGTTGGCTTTGTTGTCTTTCGCTAGCACTACCTCGCGCACGTGCGGGTGGACGGGGGTTTCATTGCATGTGTGGTTTGGTGTCGATGGGAATGAATAAAGGCAGCAAGTATGAATTACATACGTGTGTATATATGTATATGTCTGTGTATGTATATTTATGTATACGTTGAAATGTATAGGTATGTATGTGTGCGTATGTGGACGTGTATGTACATGCATGTGTATGTGGGTGGGCTGGGCCATTCTTTCGTCTGTTTCCTTGCGCTACCTCGCTAATGCAGGAGATAGTGACACAGTATAGTAAAATACATATAGATATATTAGGACGATAGGTATTGATAGACCGTCATTGCTGGATTTTATCCGAGATACTAGCTTTGCTTTTAAGAATATTATAGATGATACACCAGTTTGGAAGAAGTGATCTTGTAATTCTTCAGTTTGACTGCGTTGTAAGCGAGGACATTAAAAGAGCAAACTTTAGACATTATTTAGTGGAGTAATAATCTTGGAAACCTCACAATCTCCAGTTTTCATGGGAAATGGATATCAGTAGCCAGGAACCAGGCTTTTGTCGTGGGAGCTTCTGTGAAATTTCTAGTAGGGGAGTAAACAAAATGGGTACCTCAAATCTCAAATACAGAGGAAATGGTAATAAAAAGGAAAGAATTCATTGATAGAAAATATCAGAAAGGAGAAAGGCACTTCCACTAGCTAGCATTTTCAAGGTAAAAAAGACCAAGGAATAAGTATAGCAGGATAAGAAAGAAGAATCAGAGAAACTTAAAAATACTGAGGACAAGGCAGGAGAAAATGCAAAACGTATTCATAAATTCATCAGGAGTTAGTTGTCAGTTAAAGAGCAACTGATTAGGCAGAGAATGATATATGGATATAGAGACTAAATAACAAATTGAAAAATGTTTCCATGTTAGAGACAGTATAGTCCCAGCACCAGTGAAGTGGAAGGGAGAGGTGGTTCTAGAAGTATTGGAAATATCTAGAAATGTTAGTAATAAAATATTGAAAGGCCTTGACCCATACAAAGCTCTCATTCCTGGTATAATTTCACCGTATGTGCTGAATGTACATTAAGATACATTAGATAAACCACTTGAAAGATGTCACTTGAGAGATGCAAAGTGCCAAGTGAATGGAAATGGGTAAATTTTATACTTATATGTATGACAGGAGAATGGGAAGAGGCGCTGGACTAAAAGCCAGGCTCATAAACAATTTTGGTCTGTAAGGCTCTGGAGAAGCTTATTAGAAAGTAAATGGATAAGTCTCTACAGAGAAGAAATCACCCTTAGTGAGAAACAGTACAGTTTGAGGAAAAGGGGTCATGTATGACAAACCACTTGGAGCTTTACAAGTGAATGTATTCGGTCAGCCATAGATAGATAGGAAGGCTGGTTGGAGTGTTTGTATTCGGACTTTCAAAAAGCATTTGACACTGACAGCATGGGAGGCTGATTAAGAGGCTGGATCACCAGGCAGGAATAAGCGGGAAACCCCTTTGATGGATAGAAGATAATTCTGTAAATGTAAGAGGAGCCTCTTCCAAATGGGGCAAAGGTGACTGGTGGAGTACCATAGGGATCTGTTCTAGGACCATTACTCTTCTTAATATATGTCAATGACTTGCCTGAAGGGATGGACTCCTTCCTAAATGTTTGCAGATGATACAAAGGTCTAAAGGAAAGTTAGAATAGTGAGGATCACATCATCTTACAGGGAAACCTAAATAGACAAAAGTTGGCTGATGAAATTCAACTCAAGGGTGGGACAAAGTGAAAGAAGGCCTTAATAAAGTTATTATATGGCAGGGAGTATGCTTCAGGATTCTGTACTTGAGAAAGATGTGGGTGTTGATGTTGTCCCTATGTGTTGCCAGAGTCTCACATTAGGAGAATAGCTGAGACAAACTGTCTGCTGGCAGATATCAGGATAGCTTTCAAGTTTAAGGATAAGAAAATATGTAGCAAGCTTTTATCAGTCCTACATGAAGCTAAAACTAGCATGTGCTTTTAGAGTTTGGTCACCACAACTAACAAAGCACAAAGAGCTAAGAGATAAAGCCCAGAGGAGGGGAACAAAGATGGAAGAGAATTAAGGAGCTGAATTTAAGATTTGCCCACCTTAGAAAAGAGACTTGTCGACAACCATTGAGTTATTAGAATGTTCATGACCATCAAGTTTTTTGAACTGATTGATGACATTGTAAGTAAACAGCTCCTTAAGAGATGTAGGGATAGAGCTGAGGACTTAACATGAAATCAAGTAAGAAGCATGTGAAATAGATGTAAATAAGTACTTTAATAATGTAAGAGTGGTAAATGAATGGATTATGATGACTGATGACATGTTTAATGGAGATAGCATACTTAAATTTAAAAGTTATAAGATAGTAGACAATGTTCAAGAGAGTGGGCCTCTAGAGTATAAAACTTCCTCCTTGTACACTACAGATAAGTGATAACATTTTGGTAGCTATTTAACTGAAAGATAGCAGAGCTTTGGGAATGATCTTGTTTTAACAAACCTTTTAGATTTTTATGATCAAGTGAGGTCTGTCTTAGATAAGAAAGGCTGGGTGGATTGTTTGTATGTAGACTGTCAGAAAGCATTTGACACTGTACCGCAGGGGAGGCTGATTAAGAAAATGGATCACCAGGCATGAATGAGAGAGAAACTCCCTCAGTGGATAGATCACCTCTGTGTAAGGGATCAAAGAACTCTGTCTGTTGATCCCTCTCCAAGTGGGTTGAGATGACCAGTAGAGTACCCAGGACTATTTCTCATGATTTATGGAATTGACTTTCCTGAAGGAACAATCTCATCATTACTTTGCTTTTATTTGGGTTGTAAATTAATGCAATCCTCCTCACACATATTCAGTATATTTGCAGGTGATGCAAAGGTCATGTGGGAAGTGAAAAGTGAGGAGGATTGCATTAATGTACAACCCAAGTAAAAGCAATGTAATTAGGATGTAACGAAGTGAAAGAAGGCCTGCCTGAATATGCATATTATTTAGCTGGAAATAAGATTCAGGATATGCATAACATTATTCTTAACCTGTTGGTCAGAGTACCACTTTTCAGCTTTGGAGAATGATTAAGAAAATAAACTATCTTCTGGCAAATATAAGAATAGCTTTTAACAAGGTGTTCATTTCCTACTTTAGGCCAAAACTAAGATAAGGTTCTCAAGTTTGGTCACTGCACTTCAAGAAGCACAAAACCTAATAGAGAAGGCCCAGAGGAAGGCAGCAAAGATGGTACCAGAATTAAGAGAGCTAAGTTACAGGAAAAGAAGGCTAGAGGCCTTAGATATGCCAACTTTGGAAGAGAGAAAAGTTTGAGATGACCTTTAATTTTTTAAAACAGATCGATGATATGAACAGTTAACGGTTCTTTTAAAGGTGTAGGGATAGAGCACCGAGTTGACATAACATGAAAGTAAGAAATGTGCTGAAAAAGATATGAGAAAATACTTTTATGATATAGGATTGATGGATGAATGAAGGAGAATGACTGAAGACATGGTTAATGCACACAGCATATATATGTTTAAGAAGATATATGGTAAAGAATGTTCAAGAGAAGGGGGGCCCCATTTTCTCACACGCCTGTGTATATATAATTGTAGATGACACAAAGGTCCTGAGGGAAGTGAAAAGTAAGTAGGATTACATCAACATTCAAGGGGATTGAAACAGATTCCAAAGTTAGTCTGATATTTGGGTTGATGAAATTTTACCTAAGCAAGTGTAAAGTAATGAGGATGGGACAGATTGAAAGAAGGCCTTAGTATTACTATTATCTTGCAGGAAATAAACTTCAGGACTCCGTGTGTGAGATGGGCTTGGGAGTTGATAGTGATCCTGATCTATTACTAGAGTTCCACATTAGGAGATTAGTTAAGGTGACATATTGTCTGCTGGTAAATATCAAAATAGCTTTCAAGTATATAGATAAGGAAGTATTAAGCAAGCTGTACCTAACCCACACAAGGCCACAACTAGAATACACTTTTCAAGTTTGGTCACCACACCTAAAGAAGCACAAAGAGCTAATAGAGAAGGTCCAAAAGAGGACAGCAGAGATGGTACTAGAATTAAGAGAAATGAGTTGCAAGGAAAAGCTAGAGGTTTTAAATTTGCCCCCCTTTGAAGAGAGATGTTGGTAATTGGATCATGACCTTTAAAGTATTAAAACAGACTTATGACATAGATGGTTAACAGTTCTTTGAGAGATGTAGGAATAGAGCAACCAGAGGACAAAACATTGAGTTAAGTAAGAAACGTGTTAAAAAGAATTATAGCACAGTATGAGATGTGGATGAATGGATACGATGGTTAATGCAGACAGCATACGTAATATAAGATGTTTTATGATTGTAGAGAATGTTCAAACACATGAGGCCACATGAGTGTAAAACTCCCTCTCCTTACAGTACAAGTAGGTAATTATACAAAGAAAGACATAAACACAAACATGCACATGCATAAATAGGTTTGGAAGGGTGCTGGCCTTCTGTCTCATTAGTCAGTTCATGCCTGGCCCAGAATTTGTGCTTACTGGTTTGACTGGGCTTTCTTTTTCCCATCATTTATTTACATGTACACAGGAACTACTTGAGGACACTTGTGCCAGGTCTCTCAAAAATATATGTGTTACGGGATGACATGGGTATAGTTAAGGTCTCATGTTGGAGGAGATGGGTTTATGAGCACTTTTATTTCAGTTCAGGGATGGGCAACTGGATCATTGCCTCACAGGTTGTTCATAAATGGATACATTGCATAAGTTATGTATATGAATAATCATGTAGCCCCAGGATTGCATTTTATGGGGCTCCTGCAGCTTCAAGATTATGCTTCCTGCAAAAGCAGGTTAAGTTGGTGAAAATGTCCTCAACAGTACTGTACTCCTTTGCAGCTGCTGACAGTGACAGGCCTCATTTGACATGACACCTCTTATCATAATGTTGCCACCTGCAGGTGGGGTTCAGGAACTTCTTGGTTTATTTGGACATGGAGGTATGCATTGCAAGAGATTCATGGCAAGTGGTTTAATGAAAAGAGAAGAGGTGGTGAAAGGTATGCATAAAAGATAAAACATGGCAAGGCAGCTGGAGTTGATGGAATTACTGTTGAATTAAATAAGAAAGGAGATGACTGTTGTTGATTGGCTAGTTAGGATTTCAAGTGCATGCTTGGCTCTTGATGAGGCATCTGAGAATTAAGGAATGCTTATATAGTGCCATAGTGTAAGAGCAAGGGGGGCAAAAGGGAATGTGTGAATAACAGAGGTATAAGTTTGTGAGTATACCTGTGTGAGATTGGTGATTAGGTAGATGTTTGGCATACCTAGAACATGAAATTAGTGAGTAAGTGTGCTTTCAGGAGCGGTGGAGGTTGTGTGAATCAGTCATTTCTTTTGAAGAGTATGTATGAGATACAGAAACAAGGAATTGCAAGTGGCATTTATGGATCTAGAGAAAGCATGTAATTTGGTTGATAAAGATGCTGCGTGGAATGTGTTAAGCTGGTATATGGTGGGGAGGAAAGCTGCTAGAAGCAGTGAAGCATTTGTATCTAGAGAGTAAGGTATCAATGTGAGTAGGAAGAGAGGAGGTTGAATGGATCCAGGTGAAGGTGGGTCTGTGGCTGGGATACATAATTCCACCTTGGCTGTTTAACCAGTTTATGGATAGTGTAGTTAGGGTGATGAGTATGAGGGTCTTGGATAGAGGGGTAGGTCTTTAGTCTGTTTAAGGTGGGGAAGCATAGAAGGTGAGTCAGCTTCTGTTTGCTGATGACACTGCACTGATGGCAGATTAAAGTGAGAACCTGCTAAAACTGGTTTATGAGTAAAGCAGAGTATGTAAAAGGAGAGAGTCGAGAGAAAATGTGAACAGAAGCAAGGCTATTAGGTTCTGCAGTGGAGAGACAGATTGGTTGTAGTGTAACTTTGAATGATGAGAACTTGAAAGAAGTGAGGTCTTGTAAATTCCTGGAAGTGGGTATAGCACAAGATGAAGCTTCAGAAGCTTAAAGTAAGCCATAGTAAGGATAAGGGGTCTAAACTCCTGAGAGCATTGAGGGGTGTATGAAAAGAGAGGCCTCTGTCTGTGAGGACTGTTTTAAGACCTCACCCCTTCCTTTAAGGGTGTACAATCAGCCCATAGGCCCATTAGATCAGAACTCATACAAGTGTTGTGCAACATCTCAAGAAAAACCTCAAGTCATAGAGAGAGATAACAAAACAAAAATCATTTCAATACATTTTCTCTCTTTGTATATAAGTAATTTCTATTAATTTTTCTTATATCCTATATGTCTCTTAGTTTCGCATAAATTGAAAAAATCGTAAATATACATACTGTTGATTTATACACAGTTAAGTAAACAAAATTTCACATGTTAGCACACAACAGTCAGACTTCATGTAAGAAAATTTACTTGATGTACTAATGTACTTCATGTAAGAAAACTGAACAAAATATAATAGGTAGCTGAAACAATTAATGGGAAACAGGAGAGATGACTGTAAAAGGACAAAGTTGAGTATTTTTGATCAGATGGTAGTCCTGATGATATGTAGGTGAGAGGCATAGTTCTAGATAAAAAGGCTTGGAGGAGGTAGGATGTGTAGGAAATGAAATGCTTAAGGTTAGGTGTAAGGAGTGTTGATCGAATAGAAATGATAAGAGTAATGGAAAGGTATGGTAGTAAAAAGAGTATGTATAAGAGCTAGAAAGGGTTTTCTGAAATGGTATGGACATTATATTTCAGCTGAGACTACATGGGCACCTGGATGCCCTAATATATATATTTATTTATTATACTTAGTCACTGTCTCGCACGTTAGCGAGATAGCACAAGGAAACAGACAAAAGAATGGCCCAACCCACCCACATGCACATACATAAACACCCATGCACCTACATGTACATACCTATTCATTTCCATGTATACATACATATACATACACAGACATATACATATATACACATGTACATATTCATACTTGCTGCCTTCATCCATTCGCGTCACTACCCCGCCACACATGAAACAGCACACACACACACACACACACACACACACGCACACACACACGCACATGCACGTGAGGTAGCACTAGGAAAAGACAACAAAGGCCACATTCGTTTACACTCACACTCTATCTGTCATGTGTAATGCACCAAAACCACAGCTCCCTTTCCACATCCAGGCCCCACAAAACTTTCCGTGGTCTACCCCAGACATTCACATGCTCTGGTTCAATCCGTTGACAGCATGTCAACTCCGGTATACCACATCATTCCATTTCACTCTAATCCTTGCACGCCTTTCACCCTCCTGTATGTTCAGGCCGCGATCACTCAAAATCTTTTTCACTTCATCCTTCCACCTCCAATTTGGTCTCCCACTTTTCTTTGTTCCCTCCACCTCTGACACATATGTCCTCTTTGCCAATCTTTTCTCACTCATTCCCTCCATGTGACCAAACCATTTCAATACACCCTCTTCTGCTCTCTCGACCACACTCTTTTTTATTACCACACATCTCTCTTACCCTTTCATTACTTACTCAATCAAACCACCTCACACCACATATTGGCCTCAGACATTTCATTTCCAACACATCCACCCTCCTCCGCACAACCTTATTCCAAGTCCATGCCTCTCAACCATAAAACATTGTTGGAACCACTATTCCTTCAAACATACCCATTTTTGCTCTCTCAGATAACATTCTAGCCTTCCACACGTTCTTTACCGCTTCCAGAACCTTTACCCCCTCCCCCACCCTGTGACTCACTTCGGCTTCCTTGGTTCCATCCACTGCTATATCCACTCCCAGATATCTAAAACACTTCACCTTATCCATTTTTTCTTCATTCAAACTTACCTTCCAAATTACTTGTCCCTCAACCCTACTGAACCAAATAACCTTGCTCTTATTCACATTTACTCTCGACTTTCTTCTTTTACACACTTTACCAAACTCAGCCACCAACTTTTGCAGTTTCTCATCCGAATCAGCCACCAGCACTGTATCATCAGCGAACCACAACTGACCCACTTCCCAAGCCCTCTCATCCACAATAGACTGCATACTTGTCCCTCTCTCCAAAACTTTTGCATCACCCTCCCAAACCACCCCATCCATGAACAAATTAAGCGACCATGGAGACATCTTGCACCCCTGCCATAAACCGACATTCACTGGGAACCAATCACTTTCCTCTCTTCCTACTCGTACACATGCCTTACATCCTTGGTAAAAACTTTTTTCATACATATTCGCCATTTCCCGCATGAGCAAGGTAGCATTAAGAACAGAGGACTGGGCCGTAGAGGGAATATCCTCACTTAGCCCCTTTCTCTGTTCCTTCTTTTGGAAAAATTTAAAGGTGAGGGGAGGATTTCAAGCCCCCACTCTCCCTTTTAGTTGTCTTCTACGACATGCAGGGAATACATGGGAAATATTCTTTCTCCCCTATCCCAGGGATGATATATATAAATGTGTGTGTGTATATATATGTGCGTGTGTGGGTGTTTATGTATATATATGTGTATGTGGGTGGGTTGGGCCATTCTTTCATCTGTTTTCTTGCGCTACCTCTCTAATGCAGGAGACGGCAATTGATTATGATAGAAAGGAAAATATATATATTATATCCAACCTATGTCTCTTTGTTGTATATCAGCAGCTGACTTGTATTTCTTTCTTGTATCTCCCTGATAGTGTGATTATTACACGAAAGTGCACTTGGGAACTTATCATGTTTCATTTTCCCCATGGACTCATAGGAATATATATTTATTGTTATTATTATTATCATTATTATTATTATTATTATTATTATTATTAGTATTGTGATTATTTGTTCCTATCGCCAGCGTTAGTGAGGTAGCACAAGGAAACAGACGAAAGAATGGCCCATCCCACCCACATACACATGTATGTACATACACGTCCACACACGCACATATACATACCTATACATCTCATCGTATATATATATATATATATATATATATCGATCCAATTCACTCTATTCCTTGCCCTCCTTTCACCCTCCTGCATGTTCAGGCCCCGATCACACAAAATCTTTTTCACTCCATCTTTCCACCTCCAATTTGGTCTCCCACTTCTCCTAGTTCCCTCCACCTCCGACACATATATCCTCTTGGTCAATCTTTCCTCACTCATTCTCTCCATGTGCCCACACCATTTCAAAACACCCTCTTCTGCTCTCTCAACCACACTCTTTTTATTTCCACACATCTCTCTTACCCTTACGTTACTTACTCGATCAAACCACCTCACACCACACATTGTCCTCAAACATCTCATTTCCAGCACATCCATCCTTCTGTGCACAACTCTATCCATAGCCCACGCCTCGCAACCGTACAACATTGTTGGAACCACTATTCCTTCAAACATACCCAGTGGATTGAATCAGGGCATGTGAAGCGTCTGGGGTAAACCATGGAAAGCTGTGTAGGTATGTATATTTGCGTGTGTGGACGTATGTATATACATGTGTATGGGGGTGGGTTGGGCCATTTCTTTCGTCTGTTTCCTTGCGCTACCTCGCAAACGCGTGAGACAGCGACAAAGCAAAAAAAGAAAAAAAATATATATATATATATATATATATATTTTTTTTTTTTTTTTATACTTTGTCGCTGTCTCCCGCGTTTGCGAGGTAGCGCACGGAAACAGACGAAAGAAATGGCCCAACCCCCCCCCCATACACATGTATATACATACGTCCACACACGCAAATATACATACCTACACAGCTTTCCATGGTTTACCCCAGACGCTTCACATGCCTTGATTCAATCCACTGACAGCACGTCAACCCCGGTATACCACATCGCTCCAATTCACTCTATTCCTTGCCCTCCTTTCACCCTCCTGCATGTTCAGGCCCTGATCACACAAAATCTTTTTCACTCCATCTTTTCACCTCCAATTTGGTCTCCCTCTTCTCTTTGCTCCCTCCACCTCCGACACATATATCCTCTTGGTCAATCTTTCCTCACTCATCCTCTCCATGTGCCCAAACCACTTCAAAACACCCTCTTCTGCTCTCTCAACCACGCTCTTTTTATTTCCACACATCTCTCTTACCCTTACGTTACTCACTCGATCAAACCACCTCACACCACACATTGTCCTCAAACATCTCATTTCCAGCACATCCATCCTCCTGCGCACAACTCTATCCATAGCCCACGCCTCGCAACCACACAACATTGTTGGAACCACTATTCCTTCAAACATACCCATTTTTGCTTTCCGAGATAATGTTTTCGACTTCCACACATTCTTCAAGGCCCCCAGAATTTTCGCCCCCCTCCCCCACCCTATGATCCACTTCCGCTTCCATGGTTCCATCCGCTGCCAGATCCACTCCCAGATATCTAAAACACTTCACCTCCTCCAGTTTTTCTCCATTCAAACTCACCTCCCAATTGACTTGACCCTCAACCCTACTGTACCTAATAACCTTGCTCTTATTCACATTTACTCTTAACTTTCTTCTTCCACACACTTTACCAAACTCAGTCACCAGCTTCTGCAGTTTCTCACATGAATCAGCCACCAGCGCTGTATCATCAGCGAACAACAACTGACTCACTTCCCAAGCTCTCTCATCCCCAACAGACTTCATACTTGCCCCTCTTTCCAAAACTCTTGCATTTACCTCCCTAACAACCCCATCCATAAACAAATTAAACAACCATGGAGACATCACACACCCCTGCCGCAAACCTACATTCACTGAGAACCAATCACTTTCCTCTCTTCCTACACGTACACATGCCTTACATCCTCGATAAAAACTTTTCACTGCTTCTAACAACTTTCCTCCCACACCATATATTCTTAATACCTTCCACAGAGCATCTCTATCAACTCTACAAAGTGGAAAAAGATGAGAACAATGGAAGCAAGGGGAGTGGGGGAGGAATGGGATGTATTTAGGGAATCAGTGATGGATTGCTCAAAAGATGCTCGTGGCATGAGAAGAGTGGGAGGTGGGTTGATTAGAAAGGGTAGTGAGTGGTGGGATGAAGAAGTAAGAGTATTAGTGAAAGAGAAGAGAGAGGCATTTGGACGATTTTTGCAGGGAAAAAATGCAATTGAGTGGGAGATGTATAAAAGAAAGAGACAGGAGGTCAAGAGAAAGGTGCAAGAGGTGAAAAAAAGGGCAAATGAGAGTTGGGGTGAGAGAGTATCATTAGATTTTAGGGAGAATAAAAAGATGTTCTGGAAGGAGGTAAATAAAGTGCGTAAGACAAGGGAGCAAATGGGAACTTCAGTGAAGGGTGCAAATGGGGAGGTGATGACAAGTAGTGGTGATGTGAGAAGGAGATGGAGTGAGTATTTTGAAGGTTTGTTGAATGTGTTTGATGATAGAGTGGCAGATATAGGGTGTTTTGGTCGAGGTGGTGTGCAAAGTGAGAGGGTTAGGGAAAATGATTTGGTAAACAGAGAAGAGGTAGTGAAAGCTTTGCTGAAGATGAAAGCCGGCAAGGCAGCAGGTTTGGATGGTATTGCAGTGGAATTTATTAAAAAAGAGGGTGACTGTATTGTTGACTGGTTGGTAAGGTTATTTAATGTATGTATGACTCATGGTGAGGTGCCTGAGGATTGGCGGAATGCGTGCATAGTGCCATTGTACAAAGGCAAAGGGGATAAGAGTGAGTGCTCAAATTACAGAGGTATAAGTTTGTTGAGTATTCCTGGTAAATTATATGGGAGGGTATTGATTGAGAGGGTGAAGGCATGTACAGAGCATCAGATTGGGGAAGAGCAGTGTGGTTTCAGAAGTGGTAGAGGATGTGTGGATCAGGTGTTTGCTTTGAAGAATGTATGTGAGAAATACTTAGAAAAGCAAATGGATTTGTATGTAGCATTTATGGATATATATATATATATATATATATATATATATATATATATATATATATATATATATATATATATTTTTTTTTTTTTATACTTTGTCGCTGTCTCCCGCGTTTGCGAGGTAGCGCAAGGAAACAGACGAAAGAAATGGCCCAACCCCCCCCATACACATGTATATACATACGTCCACACACGCAAATATACATACCTACACAGCTTTCCATGGTTTACCCCAGACGCTTCACATGCCTTGATTCAATCCACTGACAGCATGTCAACCCCGGTATACCACATCGCTCCAATTCACTCTATTCCTTGCCCTCCTTTCACCCTCCTGCATGTTCAGGCCCCGATCACACAAAATCTTTTTCACTCCATCTTTCCACCTCCAATTTGGTCTCCCTCTTCTCCTCGTTCCCTCCACCTCCGACACATATATCCTCTTGGTCAATCTTTCCTCACTCATTCTCTCCATGTGCCCAAACCACTTCAAAACACCCTCTTCTGCTCTCTCAACCACGCTCTTTTTATTTCCACACATCTCTCTTACCCTTACGTTACTCACTCGATCAAACCACCTCACACCACACATTGTCCTCAAACATCTCATTTCCAGCACATCCATCCTCCTGCGCACAACTCTATCCATAGCCCACGCCTCGCAACCATACAACATTGTTGGAACCACTATTCCTTCAAACATACCCATTTTTGCTTTCCGAGATAATGTTCTCGACTTCCACACATTCTTCAAGGCCCCCAGAATTTTCGCCCCCTCCCCCACCCTATGATCCACGTCCGCTTCCATGGTTCCATCCGCTGCCAGATCCACTCCCAGATATCTAAAACACTTCACTTCCTCCAGTTTTTCTCCATTCAAACTCACCTCCCAATTGACTTGACCCTCAACCCTACTGTACCTAATAACCTTGCTCTTATTCACATTTACTCTTAACTTTCTTCTTCCACACACTTTACCAAACTCAGTCACCAGCTTCTGCAGTTTCTCACATGAATCAGCCACCAGCGCTGTATCATCAGCGAACAACAACTGACTCACTTCCCAAGCTCTCTCATCCCCAACAGACTTCATACTTGCCCCTCTTTCCAAAACTCTTGCATTTACCTCCCTAACAACCCCATCCATAAACAAATTAAACAACCATGGAGACATCACACACCCCTGCCGCAAACCTACATTCACTGAGAACCAATCACTTTCCTCTCTTCCTACACGTACACATGCCTTACATCCTCGATAAAAACTTTTCACTGCTTCTAACAACTTTCCTCCCACACCATATATTCTTAATACCTTCCACAGAGCATCTCTATCAACTCTATCATATGCCTTCTCCAGATCCATAAATGCTACATACAAATCCATTTGCTTTTCTAAGTATTTCTCACATACATTCTTCAAAGCAAACACCTGATCCACACATATACACATATACACATATACACACACACATATACATATATACACATGTACATAATTCATACTGTCTGCCCTTATTCATTCCTGTCGCCTTCCCGCCACACATGAAATGACAACCCCCTCCCCCTGCTTGGGCACGAGGTAGCTCTAGGAAAAGACAACAAAATGCACCGAAACCACAGCTCCCTTTCCACATCCAGGCCCCACAAAACTTTCCATGGTTTACCCCAGATGCTTCACATGCCCTGGTTCAATCCATTGACAACACTTCGACCCCAGTATACCACATCGTTCCAATTTGCCCTATTCCTTGCACGCCTTTCACCCTCCTGCATGTTCAGGCCTCGATCACTCAAAATCTTTTTCACCCCATCTTTCCACCTCCTGTTTGGTCTCCCACTTCTCCTTACTCCCTCCACCTCTGACACATATATATGTATACGTTGAGATGTATAGGTATGTATATTTGCATGTGTGGATGTGTATGTATATACATGTGTAAGTGGGTGGGTTGGGCCATTCTTTCATCTGTTTCCTTGCACTACCTTGCTAACGCGGGAGACAGCGACAAAGCAAAATAAATAGATAAGAATAAATATATAATGGAAAAAGGTGAGAACAATGGAAGTAAGGGGAGTGGGGGAGGAATGGGATGTATTTAGGGAATCAGTGATGGATTGCGCAAAAGATGCTTGTGGCATGAGAAGAGTGAGAGGTGGGTTGATTAGAAAGGGTAGTGAGTGGTGGGATGAAGAAGTAAGATTATTAGTGAAAGAGAAGAGAGAGGCATTTGGATGATTTTTGCAGGGAAAAAATGCAATTGAGTGGGAGATGTATAAAAGAAAGAGACAGGAGGTCAAGAGAAAGGTGCAAGAGGTGAAAAAGAGGGCAAATGAGAGTTGGGGTGAGAGAGTATCATTAAATTTTAGGGAGAATAAAAAGAAGTTCTGGAAGGAGGTAAATAAAGTGCGTAAGACAAGGGAGCAAATGGGAACTTCAGTGAAGGGCGCAAATGGGGAGGTGATAACAAGTAGTGGTGATGTGAGAAGGAGATGGAGTGAGTATTTTGAAGGTTTGTTGAATGTGTTTGATGTTAGAGTGGCAGATATAGGGTGTTTTGGTCGAGGTGGTGTGCAAAGTGAGAGGGTTAGGGAAAATGATTTGATAAACAGAGAAGAGGTAGGAAAAGCTTTGCGGAAGATGAAAGCCGGCAAGGCAGCAGGTTTGGATGGTATTGCAGTGGAATTTATTAAAAAGGGGGGTGACTGTATTATTGACTGGTTGGTAAGGTTATTTAATGTATGTATGACTCCTGGTGAGGTGCCTGAGGATTGGCGGAATGCGTGCATAGTGCCATTGTACAAAGGCAAAGGGGATAAGAGTGAGTGCTCAAATTACAGAGGTATAAGTTTGTTGAGTATTCCTGGTAAATTATATGGGAGGGTATTGATTGAGAGGGTGAAGGCATGTACAGAGCATCAGATTGGGGAAGAGCAGTGTGGTTTCAGAAGTGGTAGAGGATGTGTGGATCAGGTGTTTGCTTTGAAGAATGTATGTGAGAAATACTTAGAAAAGCAAATGGATTTGTATGTAGCATTTATGGATCTGGAGAAGGCATATGATAGAGTTGATAGAGATGCTCTGTGGAAGGTATTAAGAATATATGGTGTGGGATTGAATCAAGGCATGTGAAGCGTCTGGGGTAAACCATGGAAAGCTGTGTAGGTATGTATATTTGCGTGTGTGGACGTATGTATATACATGTGTATGGGGGGGGGGGGTTGGGCATTTCTTTCGTCTGTTTCCTTGCGCTACCTCACAAACGCGGGAGACAGCGACAAAGCAAAAAAGAAAAAAAAAAAAAAAAAATATATATATATATAATATATATATATAATGTATGAATATGTACATGTGTATATATGTATATGTCTCTCTATGTATACGTTGAAATGTATAAGTATATATATGTGCGTGTGTGGGTGTTTATGTATATATATGTGTATGTGGGTGGGTTGGGCCCTTCTTTCGTTTGTTTCCTTGCATTACCTCGCTAATGCCAGAGACAGTGACTAAGTATAATGGAAATATTAAAATATTTATTTTTCCCTGGGGATGGGGAGAAAGAATACTTCCCACGTATTCCCTGCGTGTCGTAGAAGGCGACTGAAAAGGGAAGGGGAGCAGGGGGCTGGAAATCCTCCCCTCACTCTTTTTTTTTTTTTTTTTTTTTTTTTTTTTTTTTTTTTTTTTATAAAGAAAGAACAGAGAAGAGGTCCAGGTGAGAATATTCCTCAAAGGCCCAGTCCTCTGTTCTTAATGCTACTCGCTATCGTGGGGAAATAGCGAATAGTATGAAAAAAAAAAAATATTTATTTATTATACTTAGTCGCTCTCTCCCAAGTTAGCAAGTAGTGCAAGGAACAGACGAAAGAATGGCCCAACCCACCCACATACATATACATATGGTTATACATAATGCCCACACCTGAACATAATACAACCTATACCTTACCATATACTTCATATACATACACAACAATGGTTCATATATACACCATGTACATAATCCAGTAACTTATTGCAATTCAGTCATTCCGTCTCACCCCACCACACATGATATAGCTCCCACCTTCCCCTGTGCACGCGAGGTAGCGCTAGGAAAAGACAACAAAGGCCACATTCATTTGCACTCAGTCTCTAGCTGTCATGTGTAATGCACCAAAATCACAGTTCCCTTTCACCATCCAGGCCCCACAAAACTTTCCATGGTTTACCCCAGACGCTTCACATGCCCTGGTTCAATCCATTGACAACACTTCGACCCCAGTATACCTCATCGTTCCAATTTGCCCTATTCCTTGCACGCCTTTCACCCTCCTGCATGTTCAGGCCTCGATCACTCAAAATCTTTTTCACCCCATCTTTCCACCTCCTGTTTGGTGTCCCACTTCTCCTTACTCCCTCCACCTCTGACACATATATATGTATACGTTGAGATGTATAGGTATGTATATTTGCATGTGTGGATGTGTATGTAAATACATGTGTAAGTGGGTGGTTGGGCCATTCTTTCATCTGTGTCCTTGCACTACCTTGCTAACGCGGGAGACAGCGACAAAGCAAAATAAATAGATAAGAATAAATATATAATGGAAAAAGGTGAGAACAATGGAAGTAAGGGGAGTGGGGGAGGAATGGGATGTATTTAGGGAATCAGTGATGGATTGCGCAAAAGATGCTTGTGGCATGAGAAGAGTGGGAGGTGGGTTGATTAGAAAGGGTAGTGAGTGGTGGGATGAAGAAGTAAGATTATTAGTGAAAGAGAAGAGAGAGGCATTTGGATGATTTTTGCAGGGAAAAAATGCAATTGAGTGGGAGATGTATAAAAGAAAGAGACAGGAGGTCAAGAGAAAGGTGCAAGAGGTGAAAAAGAGGGCAAATGAGAGTTGGGGTGAGAGAGTATCATTAAATTTTAGGGAGAATAAAAAGAAGTTCTGGAAGGAGGTAAATAAAGTGCGTAAGACAAGGGAGCAAATGGGAACTTCAGTGAAGGGCGCAAATGGGGAGGTGATAACAAGTAGTGGTGATGTGAGAAGGAGATGGAGTGAGTATTTTGAAGGTTTGTTGAGTGTGTTTGATGTTAGAGTGGCAGATATAGGGTGTTTTGGTCGAGGTGGTGTGCAAAGTGAGAGGGTTAGGGAAAATGATTTGATAAACAGAGAAGAGGTAGGAAAAGCTTTGCGGAAGATGAAAGCCGGCAAGGCAGCAGGTTTGGATGGTATTGCAGTGGAATTTATTAAAAAGGGGGGTGACTGTATTATTGACTGGTTGGTAAGGTTATTTAATGTATGTATGACTCCTGGTGAGGTGCCTGAGGATTGGCGGAATGCGTGCATAGTGCCATTGTACAAAGGCAAAGGGGATAAGAGTGAGTGCTCAAATTACAGAGGTATAAGTTTGTTGAGTATTCCTGGTAAATTATATGGGAGGGTATTGATTGAGAGGGTGAAGGCATGTACAGAGCATCAGATTGGGGAAGAGCAGTGTGGTTTCAGAAGTGGTAGAGGATGTGTGGATCAGGTGTTTGCTTTGAAGAATGTATGTGAGAAATACTTAGAAAAGCAAATGGATTTGTATGTAGCATTTATGGATCTGGAGAAGGCATATGATAGAGTTGATAGAGATGCTCTGTGGAAGGTATTAAGAATATATGGTGTGGGAGGCAAGTTGTTAGGAGCAGTGAAAAGTTTTTATCGAGGATGTAAGGCATGTGTACGTGTAGGAAGAGAGGAAAGTGATTGGTTCTCAGTGAATGTAGGTTTGGGGCAGGGGTGTGTGATGTCTCCATGGTTGTTTAATTTGTTTATGGATGGGGTTGTTAGGGAGGTGAATGCAAGAGTTTTGGAAAGAGGGGCAAGTATGAAGTCTGTTGGGGATGAGAGAGCTTGGGAAGTGAGTCAGTTGTTGTTCGCTGATGATACAGCGCTGGTGGCTGATTCATGTGAGAAACTGCAGAAGCTGGTGACTGAGTTTGGTTAAGTGTGTGAAAGAAGAAAGTTAAGAGTAAATGTGAATAAGAGCAAGGTTATTAGGTACAGTAGTGTTGAGGGTCAAGTCAATTGGGAGGTAAGTTTGAATGGAGAAAAACTGGAGGAAGTAAAGTGTTTTAGATATCTGGGAGTGGATCTGGCAGCGGATGGAACCATGGAAGCGGAAGTGGATCATAGGGTGGGGGAGGGGGCAAAAATTCTGGGAGCCTTGAAGAATGTGTGGAAGTCGAGAACATTATCTCGGAAAGCAAAAATGGGTATGTTTGAAGGAATAGTGGTTCCAACAATGTTGTATGGTTGCGAGGCGTGGGCTATAGATAGAGTTGTGCGCAGGAGGATGGATGTGCTGGAAATGAGATGTTTGAGGACAATGTATGGTGTGAGGTGGTTTGATTGAGTAAGTAACGTAAGGGTAAGAGAGATGTGTGGAAATAAAAAGAGCGTGGTTGAGAGAGCAGAAGAGGGTGTTTTGAAATGGTTTGGGCACATGGAGAGAATGAGTGAGGAAAGATTGACCAAGAGGATATATGTGTCGGAGGTGGAGGGAACGAGGAGAAGAGGGAGACCAAATTGGAGGTGGAAAGATGGAGTGAAAAAGATTTTGTGTGATCGGGGCCTGAACATGCAGGAGGGTGAAAGGAGGGCAAGAAATAGAATGAATTGGAGCGATGTGGTATACCGGGGTTGACGTGCTGTCAGTGGATTAAATCAAGGCATGTGAAGCGTCTGGGGTAAACCATGGAAAGCTGTGTAGGTATGTATATTTGCGTGTGTGGATGTATATATATACATGTGTATGGGGGGAGGTTGGGCCATTTCTTTCGTCTGTTTCCTTGCGCTACCTCGCAAACGCGGGAGACAGCGACAAAGTATAATAAAATAATAATAATATATATATATATATATATATATATATATATATATATATATATATATATATATATATATATATATATATATATATATATATATATATAATGTATGAATATGTACATGTGTATATATGTATATGTCTCTCTATGTATACGTTGAAATGTATAAGTATTTATATGTGCGTGTTTGGGCATTTATGTATATGCATATGTATGTGGGTGGGTTGGGCCCTTCTTTCGTTTGTTTCCTTGCATTACCTCGCTAATGCCAGAGACAGTGACTAAGTATAATGGAAATATTAAAATATTTATTTTTCCCTGGGGATGGGGAGAAAGAATACTTCCCACGTATTCCCTGCGTGTCGTAGAAGGCGACTAAAAGGGAAGGGAGCGGGGGGCTGGAAATCCTCCCCTCTCTCTCTTTTTTTTTTTTTTTTTTTTTTTTTTTTTTTTTTTTTTTAAGAAAGAACAGAGAAGAGGTCCAGGTGAGGATATTCCCTCAAAGGCCCAGTCCTCTGTTCTTAATGCTACCTCGCTATCGTGGGAAATAGCGAATAGTATGAAAAAAAAAAAATATTTATTTATTATACTTAGTCGCTCTCTCCCAAGTTAGCAAGGTAGTGCAAGGAACAGACGAAAGAATGGCCCAACCCACCCACATACATATACATATGGTTATACATAAGGCCCACACATGAACATATACATACCTATACACTTTACCATATACATGCATATACATACACAAACATGTTCATATATACACATGTACATATTCATACTTATTGCATTCAGTCATTCCCGTCTCCACCCCACCACACATGATATAGCTCCCACCTTCCCCCTGTGCACGCGAGGTAGCGCTAGGAAAAGACAACAAAGGCCACATTCATTTGCACTCAGTCTCTAGCTGTCATGTGTAATGCACCAAAATCACAGTTCCCTTTCAACATCCAGGCCCCACAAAACTTTCCATGGTTTACCCCAGACGCTTCACATGCCCTGGTTCAATCCATTGACAGCACGTCGACCCTGGTATACCACATCATTCCAATTCACTCTTTTCCTTGCACACCTTTCACCCTCCTGTATGTTCAGGCCCTGATTGCTCTAAGTCTTTTTCACTCCATCCCTCCACCTCCAGTTTGATCTCCCGCTTCTCCTCGTTCCCTTTACCTCTGACACATATATCCTATTTGTCAGTCTTTCCTCATTCATTGTATCCATGTGTCCAAACCATTTCAATACGCCCTCTTCTGCTCTTTCAACCACACTCTTTTTATTACCACACATCTCTGTTACACTTTCATTACTTATTTGATCAAACCACTTCACACCACATATTGTCCTCAAACATCTCATTTCCAACACATCCACCCTCCTCTGCACAACCCTATATATAACCCATGCCATGCAACCATATAACATTGTTGGAACCGCAATCCCTTCCAACATACCCATTTTTGCCCTCGAAGATAGTGTTCTCGCGTTCCACACATTCTTCAACGCTCCCAGAACCTGTGACTCCTTTCCATTTCCATGGTTCCATCCAGTGCTAAATCCACTCCCAGATATCTAAAACACTTCACTTCCTCCTTTTTTCTCCATTCAAACTTACCTCCCAAGTAAAACATGGGAGGGAAGGATTTCCAGCCCCCTGCTGCCTCCCCTTTTAGTAACCTTCTCCGACATGCAGGGAATACGTGGGAAGTACTCTTACTCCCCTATCCCCAGGGATATGTATTTGCAAATATGTATGAAAAATATGTACATATACAATTTTTTTCGTCATCCACGTTAGTGATGTAGTGCCATGAACAGACAAAGAAAGGCTGCATCTGCTCATACCTATGCTCTGAGATCACAGCTCCCCATCCAAAATCAGGTACTAAATACCTTTCCATGGTCTACCCAAGACATTCCTTATGCTATGGTTCAGACCGTTGAGAGTACGTCGACTCCTGTACACCATGGATGTAGGGTGAAACTTTATGTCAGGATTGTATGCTAAGCAAGAGAGTTATGGAGAGTGGTTTGGTAAAAAGAGAAGAGGTGGTTAGAGCCTTACAAAAGATGAAATGTGGCAAGGCAGCAGGAGTAGATGATATTCCAGTTGAATTTATGAAGAATTGGGGTGACTTGTGTTGTTGATTGGTTGATGAAAATTTTCATTGTATGTATTGATCATGGTAAGCCTGAGGATTAACGGAATATGTTTGTAGTGACACTGTAATAAGGCAGGAGGGATAAACTTGAGTGTTCATATTATTAAGGTATAAGTTTATTGAGTGTACCTGGTAATGGGAGGGTATTGATTGAGAGGGTGAAGGCATGTGCAGAGCATCAGACTGGGGGGGGAAGTGTGGTTTCAGAAGTGGTAAAGCATTTTTGGATCAGGTGTTTGCTTTAAAGAATCTGAGTGAGAAGTATTTAGAGAAAGAGATGGATTTGTAAGTGGCATTTATGGATCTGGAGAAAGCATGTGATAGGGTTGATAGAGGCGCCTTGTGGAAGATCTTAAGAATATATGTTGCAGGAGCAAAGTTGCTTAAAGCAGTGAGAAGTTTTTATCAGCTATGTGATGCATGTGTATGTAGAGGAAGAGAGGAGAGTGAATGGTTCCAGGTAAACATTGCGCACCTGTAGAGGTGTGTGATGCCACCATGGTTGTTCAGTTTCTTTATTAATAGGTTGGTGAGGGAGGTAAATGCCAGAGTTTTGGAGAGGGGTGAATATGATGTCGGGGGGTCTGGGAAGTCAGTCAGTTGTTGGTTGCTTGTGATTCAGCTCTTGTGTAAGATTCAAGTTTGAAACTACAGAAGTTGTTGAGCTTGGAAGAGTCTGTGAAAAAAGGAAGCTGAGTGTAAATTTCAATAAAAGCAAGGTTATCAGGTTTAGCAGGGTTGATAGACAGGTTACTTGGGGTCTGAGTTTGAGTGCATAAAACATGGAAATGAAGTGTTTCACATACCTGGGAGTGGATGTGGCAATGACCAACAAATCACTTTCAAACGACCAAGTGCATTGCACAGGGCCAGATGGATGTCAGAGGTACTGTATTACATCAAAATCAACATGCCTGACAAACAGATTCACCAGCTACCACTTGGCACAGTCACTACAAGGAAACAAGTACCAAAAGTAAGGGATTTTGTCATCTTTGCCACCCAAATCTATGATTCTTGGTGGGTTACCTGCATGTCTTCTGTGGATGTACCATGGCAAATGTCTGCTGCAGTATGAGGCTGTAAACCTCTTGATCTCCGAGAGTGCAATACATGCATTTCAATGGCATCTCTGGTATCTGATTGCCAAGATGATGCCTCATGCTTTTTTCAGCAACAGGTACCAGCAGAAGAATGTCATTCACTTGTCAATATCCTCCTAGCAGTCAGGCCAGACAAGAACTATTCAAACCACAAGAACACTTTGGAGTAGGATTTGGGAAGCTTGAATTTCCATCTGCAGTCACATTCTCTCAAAGACACTTGATGACTTGGTTGGTTGCTAATCCTGGTTCACACTTCGTGCTCTTCATATTGCTTACCGAAGATGATAAAGATCGGCAACTGTCTTCTGGGTACCAAATGTCTGCAGTCAAAAGTGCTAAATGTTATCAGTGACTAAGCTGAATGTTAAGTCAAACTTGGTTCAGAATTTCTTTCATCTGCTTAGAGTGAAGACCACTACTAGAAAGTGCTCCAGGCTGTTGAACAACACCATAAAAAGCCTCCGAACCTTTGCAGTTAATACTCAGAGTAATTAATTAACAGTGTAACTAATGTGTCATTAGTTTAATTTATAAGTAGAAGGTAGATTTGCCACAATGAAAAATTTGATTTTAATGTGCACTTACAAGAATATCAGTTTGTACTCAGAGCTGCAGAGCTCTCACAATAAACAGTTAGTGCTTCCTGATTTTTATTGAAAAAAGGGTGTCCTAAGAGTTTTTGTGAGGAACAGTACCAGTGAAGATGGTGGAGTGTAATTATGCTACAATGATATAACAAACTCTAAATGCCAAAATTACAAAGGAATGTAAGGGGATAATTTGGTCTCTTGCTTCTCCCTGTTCCCTCCACTTCTGACACTTACATCCTCTTTGTCAACCTTTGATCACTCATTCTCTCCATATGTCCAAACCATTTCAACACACCCTCTTCTGCTCTCAGTCACACTTTTTATTACCACACATCTCTTATACCTTTCATTACTTACTCGATCAAACCACCTCACGCCACATATTGTTCTCAAACATTTTATTTCCAACACATCCACCCTCCTCCGCACAATCCTATCTATACCCCATGACTCGCAACCATATAGTATTGTTGGAACTACTATTCCTTCAAACATACCCATTTTTGCTCTTCGAGATAACGGTCTCTCTCTTTCCACACATTCTTCATCGCTCCCCGAACCTTCGCTCCCTCCCCCACCTGGTGACTCGCTTCCACTACCATGGTTCCATTTGCCGCCAAGTCCACTCTCAGATATCTAAAACACTCAACTTCCTCCAATTTTTCTCCATTCAAACTTACATCCCAACTAACTTGTCCCTCATCCCTGTTGAACCTAATAACTTTGCATTTATTCACATTTATCCTCAACTTTATTGTATCACACACTTTTCCAAGCTCAGTCACCAACTTCTGCAGTTTCTCACTCAAATAAGCCACCAGTGCTGTGTCATTGGCGAACAACAACTGACTCACTTCCCAGGCCCTCTCATTCCCAACAGACTGCATACTTGCCCCTCTCCAAAACTCTTTCATTTACCTCCCTAACCATCCCATCCATAAACAACTTAAACAACCATGGGGACATCACACACCCCTGCTGCAGACCATCCTTCACTGGGAACCAATCACTCTCCTCTCTTGCTACTGGTACACGTACCTTACACCCTTGGTAAAAACTTTTCACTGCATGTAGCAGCTTACCTCCAACACCATATATTCATAATACCTTCCTCAAAGCATATCAACCCTGTCATATGCCTTCTCTAGATCCATAAATGCCACATACATATCCATCTGTTTTTCTAAGTATTTCTCACATACATTCTTTAAAGCAAACACCTGATCCACACATCCTCTACCATTTCTGAAACCATGCTGCTCCTCCTCAGTCTGATGTTCTGTACATGCTTTCACCTTCTCAATCAATACCCTCTGATATAATATTATGTTCGAGATATACTCAACAAACTTATTCTTCTGTAGCTTGAACATTCA
This sequence comes from Panulirus ornatus, assembly GCF_036320965.1. Taxonomy (NCBI): domain Eukaryota; kingdom Metazoa; phylum Arthropoda; class Malacostraca; order Decapoda; family Palinuridae; genus Panulirus; species Panulirus ornatus. The sequence continues at coordinate 30,535,440 of NC_092226.1, read as the reverse complement.
CCTTTATATACTTAGCCTTTATAAAGTGGCACTATACATACATTCTGCCAATCCTCAGGCACTTCACTATGATCCATGCATACATTGAATAACGTTACCAACCAATCAACAACACAGTTACCCCCTTTCTTAATATATTCAACTGCAGTACCATCCACTCCCACTGCCTTGCTACATTTCATCTTCAGGAAGGCTTTCACCACCTCTTCTCTCTTCACCAAAATATTCCCCCTGACACTCTTACTTTGCACACCTCCCCAAACAACACACCCTACATCTGCCACTCTTATCATCAACCACATTCAACATTCCTTCAAAATACTTACTCCATCTCCTCCGTACTCCATCACTACCTGTTATCATTTCCCCATTTGCCCCCTTCACTGATGTTCTCATTTGTTCTCTTGTCTTTCAAACATTATGTACTTCCTTCCAACACATCTTTTTATTCTCCCTAAAGTTAATGATACTCTCTCACCCCAACTCTCATTTACCCTCTTTTTCATCCCCAGCATCTTCCTCTTGACCTTCTGCTGCTTTTTCTTATACATCTCCCAATCATTTGCACGTCTTCCTTGTGAATACCATCCAAATGCCTCTTTTTTTTCTTTCACTGGCAACTTCTTCATCCCAACTTTTCTAACCTGTCCACCTGCCAGCTTTCTCATGCCACATGCATCTCTTGCACATGCCATCACTTCTTCCCTAAATACAGTCCATTCTTCATCCACTCACTTCACTATATTTGCTCTCACTTTTTGGCACTCTACACTCAGTCTCTCCTGGTATTTCTTCACACTAATTTCCCTTCCAAGTCCACATACTCTCACCACTCTCCACTCCACAATAATGTCTTATCGTTTCCGAACCTCTTCAAATCGTCACCCTCGCTTTTATCAGCTCCGCCTATCAGCACATTTGCAACCATAAGTCTCTGTTTTACACACTTGTCAATAAGTACATAATATTATGATGCCCATTGACCATCTCTCCCTCTCACATATGTATACTTGTGTATATCTCTTTTTGAACCGAGTATTTCCAATCTCCAGTCTTTTTTCAGCACACAACTCCATAAGCTCTTCATTTACATTCATAACACTGAATACCCCATTTGAACCAATTATACTCTCAGCTCCCACATTTCTTACCTTCGCTTTTATATCACCCATTACTGATACCCAGTCTCATGCATCAAAGCTCACACTCACTCAGCTGTTCCCAAAACACTTGCCTCTCATGATCTTTCTTTTCATGGCCAGGTTCATAACCACCTATAATCACCCATATCTTGCCATCCAATTTCAGTTTTACCCACTACAATTTAGAATTTACTTTTTTACACTATCACACACTCCTGCAACTCCTGCTTTAGGAGTAATACCACTCCTTCTATAGCTCTTGTTATCTCTCCAACCCCTGACTTTACTTATGATTATTATTGTTATTATTATTATTATTATTATTATTATTATTATTATGTATTATTAGGATGTAAGGCATGTGTGCGTGTAGGAAGAGAGGAAAGTGATTGGTTCTCAGTGAATGTAGGTTTGCGGCAGGGGTGTGTGATGTCTCCATGGTTGTTTAATTTGTTTATGGATGGGGTTGTTAGGGAGGTGAATGCAAGAGTTTTGGAAAGAGGGGCAAGTATGCAGTCTGTTGGGATGAGAGAGCTTGGGAAGTGAGTCAGTTGTTGTTCGCTGATGATACAGCGCTAGTGGCTGATTCATGTGAGAAACTGCAGAAGCTAGTGACTGAGTTTGGTAAAGTGTGTGAAAGAAGAAAGTTGAGAGTAAATGTGAATAAGAGCAAGGTTATTAGGTACAGTAGGGTTGAGGGTCAAGTCATTTGGGAGGTAAGTTTGAGTGGAGAAAAACTGGAGGAAGTAAAGTGTTTTAGATATCTGGGAGTGGATTTGGCAGTGGATGGAACCATGGAAGTGGAAGTGAATCATAGGGTGGGGGAGGGGGTGAAAGTTCTGGGAGCCTTGAAGAATGTGTGGAAGTCGAGAACATTATCTCGGAAAGCAAAAATGGGTATGTTTGAAGGAATAGTGGTTCCAACAATGTTGTATGGTTGCGAGGCGTGGGCTATGGATAGAGTTGTGCGCAGGAGGGTGGATGTGCTGGAAATGAGATGTTTGAGGACAATGTGTGGTGTGAGGTGGTTTGATCGAGTAAGTAACGTAAGGGTAAGAGAGATGTGTGGAAATAAAAAGAGCGTGGTTGAGAGAGCAGAAGAGGGTGTTTGAAATGGTTTGGGCACATGGAGAGAATGAGTGAGGAAAGATTTACCAAGAGGATATATGTGTCGGAGGTGGAGGGAACGAGGAGAAGTGGGAGACCAAATTGGAGGTGGAAAGATGGAGTGAAAAAGATTTTGTGTGATCGGGGCCTGAACATGCAGGAGGGTGAAAGGAGGGCAAGGAATAGAGTGAATTGGATCGAAGTGGCATACCGGGGTTTACGTGCTGTCAGTGGATTGAATCAGGGCATGTGAAGCGTCTGGGGTAAACCATGGAAAGCTGTGTAGGTATGTATATTTGCGTGTGTGGATGTGTATGTATATACATGTGTATGGGGGTGGGTTGGGCCATTTCTTTCGTCTGTTTCCTTGCGCTACCTCGCAAACGCGGGAGACGGCGACAAAGCAAAAAAAAAAAAAAAAAAAAGAATTGAGATGTATAGGTATGTATATGTGTGTGTGTGGACATGTATGTATATACATGTGTATGTGCGTGGGTTGGGCTATTCTTTCGTCTGTTTCCTTGTGCTACCTCACTAACGCGGGAGACAGCGACAAAGTATAGTAATAGAAAAAAAGAAATAGTTTAGGACCTGGAAAAGTGTTATGATATGGTTGACAGAGATGCCTTGTGGCTGTGCTACAAAACTATGGTGAGGGAGGAAAGTCTTCTGATTCACTGAGGAGTTTTCATTGGGAGATTAAGTGATATGGGCAAGTAGGAAGGTAGGAGATCGAGTGGCTTCAGCTGAAGTTGGGTGTGCAGTGAGAGTTTATTATGTCATCATAGTTGTTTAATTTGTTCCTAGCAGAATAGTGAGTGAAGTAAAAGCATGGGTCATGCAGAAAGGGACAGTTCTTCTGTATGCTGGGATTTGGAGGGCATGGGAGGTGATAATCCGTCTTTGTTTGCAGACTTGAGATAGAAAGTCCAGAAGCTGGTGTCCAAGTTTGGTAATGTTTATGAAAAAAGGAAGTTGATAGCTAATATGAACAAAATTAAAGTGCTGATGTTTTGCAGGGGAGGGCAAGACAAGGTGGGTTTGAATTTGAAAAAGGAAAACCTGGAGGAAGTGGAGTGCTCTAGGTACCTGGGAGTGAACATTGCTATGGAAAAAACCATTAGAGCTGAAATGAATCATAGGTTATGTGAAGGGGCAAAGATCCAGTTGCATTGAGTGTGTACAAGGAGAGAATTTTTTTATGGCAAAGATGGATGGTACTGAATGGATGTTAGTCTTTAGTTGTGAATGCATAGGAATGGAAGTCCCTGAGGGTAATCTTTGGTGTGAAGTTGTTGATCTTGTCGGTAATGAATGATAGTGTAATGCTGAGATGTGGAAGTAAGCACCATCTGACTGAGAGAGTTGATCAGGGTGTGCTTAAATGGTTTAGACCTAGAGTGAAGATAAGCAAAGACCGATTGGCTCTGTGGGTCTGTAATGGAAGTAAAATGTAGGGGAAGACTGGGAAGGAGATGGAAGAATTGAGTGAAAATGGCTTGGGGATGCTGGGCATTAAACATTTAGGAGGGAGATAGGTATGTATTGGATTGAGCTAATTGAAGTAGTGTGGGTTTTTTAAGAACTAGAGGGTGGATGTGAGAAAATGAGACTCATATTTCTTCTTTTATTGGCATTATTTCACTAAAGCAGTAAACAGTGAAGAAGCATGAAAAAGATTTTAATTTTGGTAATAGGTGATAGGGAGTTACTTACCAAGGAGTTACTTCCTTCTGGGTGTCAGAATTAGTTGCAGTACTGCATTTGCTGATGCTAAGCTGTCTGTTACTCAGGTTGCTGAGTGGTATGCTGGAATTCTGTCCTCAGGCAGAAAATTTCTCTCTATCTTTCACATAACACAATTCACTCAATTGTGTATCCCAAATCACTAATTTCCTTTATCTCTGTGGATGGAGAGTAAGAGTACTACCTTTGCATCTCTTGTTTTTTGTTAGAAACCACTAAGAGGGGCTACAGAAGGGGTCTGAAGATTCCTGTCTCATTGTATTATCATTTTCAAAAAACAGGAACAGAAAGAGGAGCCAAAAAGAATTTCTCCTTAATAGTTCAGTCTGGAGTGACTGAATGTGCCTGGACGTATGTTAGTTGAAAGGGAACTGGATGTCATGGCTGTGAGTGAGATTTATTAAAGGGAAGGAGGTAGAATGGTGTGGGTATGTCCAAAGTAAAATCCTTGGTTAGTGTTATGGCAAGGACAAAAGAACGTGTAGCACCACCGATAAAAGAAGAGCTGTGGGACAGTGGTAATCAATGTGAAGAAGTGAATTCAGGATTGATGTGGGTCACAGTGAAAGTAATCTATGAGAAGTGGTTGCCTTTATTAGTACTGATGCACCTGATAGTGAAAGGAGTGAAGAAGAATGAGATTCACTGTGGGAGTAGTTGAGTTAGTGCTTTGGCAACTTGCTTCGAGATTTTATCTTGATTCTGGAAGATTTGAATACAAAAATGGATGGTGTGGCAGTTAAGGCTTATATTGGTAGGCATGGAGCACCTGATGTTACGTCAGGTGCTCCATGCCTACCGATAAAAATATGGAACAATTCGTTGAGATGTGTCCTGAATACTTAGTATTCATACACAAGGTTAAATAGAGGAACAGGATTAGGGGTTAACCGGCATTGTTGGTTTATGTGCTATTTAACAGGTGAACAAAAGAGAGGTTATTGGATGTGAATGTGCCAAGAGGGGTAGCATGTAGGGCATCTAATAGTTTCTTCATGGAGGCAAGTACGAAATTTTGATGGTTTTGAGGAAAAAAAGAAATGCTGTGAGTGTGAAAGAATTTATGAAAGTGAGTGAACTTGTAAAAGAGGCCTGTTTGCAGAGACAACAAAGAAGAATTGAGAAGACATCATATGATGAAAATGAATGAAAGGAGTGTAAGGTATTTAATGAAGCACTGCTTATGTATGCTGGTGAAATGTGTGGCATGCATAAGATGGGAGGTTGGCATATGATAAAGAGTCAGGAGTGATGAGATGAGGAGGATGAATTTCTTGTGAAAAAGAAGAGGAAGATGTATCGCCCATATGGATGATATATGAATAGAAGGATTGCAAATAAATGGGAGGTGTTAAAGAGGAAGCAGGAAGAGATCAAGAGAAAGATACCTGAACTTGAAAGAGGTAAATAAGAGGTGGGGTGAGAAAGTATCGATATACGGCAGAGACAAAAAGAAAATTATCTAGAAAGAAAAGAATAATGCTAAGAACAAGAGAACGAATGGGAGCATCATTGAAAGGAGCAGATTGAGAAGTAGTAAAGGCAAAGAAGTGGTGAAAAAGAAATGGAGTTAGTATTTTGAAGAATTGTTGAATTTGATAGGAGATTAAGTGGCAAAGGAGTGATAGAATCCAGCTGAATGGTTTAGTGAAAAGAATGTTATTGAAAACCTTACTTAAGTTGATGTGTGGCAAAGATGCAGAGGTTGATGGGATATTAGATGAGTTTCTTGAAACAGTGTGACAGCATTGTCGTTTAGTTAGTCAGGCTTCTTCTTCTTCTTCTTCTTCTTCTTCTTCTTCTTCTTCTTCTTCTTCTTCTTCTTCTTCCTATTCCTCTTCTTCATCCTTCTCTTCTTCTTCTTCTTCTTCTTCTTCTTCTTCTTCTTCTTCTTCTTCTTCTTCTTCTTCCTTTTTCTTTTTCCTGTTTTACTCTCTCTTCTTCTTTCTCTTCTTCTTTTTCCATTTCCTCCTCTCTTCTTCAGTTATAGTATTCATTGTGTGTACTTTCCAAGTTGAGGTGCATGAGGACGTGCAAGCAAACTAAAGTAAATGCTTGAATTAAAGATATATATGATTATATTTTATTCTTGTTAAGGTTTGTTAGATTAATGATGCAGAGGGTTGCAGTATGCATAGAACATTTGATTGGAATGGCTTCAAGGGAGATGGAAGATGTGTAGACCAGTTGTTTACTTTGAAGAACTTTTGTGATAGATACTTGGAAAAAGAGAATGGATGTACCTATTTGTCCAGAGAAAGCATATGATAAGGTTGACTTTAAGGCTTTGTGGAAGGTGCTAAAAATATGTTGGGTAAATGGAAGAATACTAGATTCATCAAGTTTATAACAGGAAAATGAGGCTTGTGTGTGAGTAGAAAGGGTGGAGGATGAGTGTTTCTTTATAGTGATGGGTCTCTGTCAAGGGTGTGTTTTGTGTGAGTAGAAAGGGTGGAGGGTGAGTGTTTCTTTATAGTGATGGGTCTCTGTCAAGGGTGTGTGATATCATAGTGGTTTAAATGCAGTCATACTAGAATTTTCATTGCTTAAAGTCTCTGAAACCATTTCTACAAGACAAATATCATACCTTCTCTTGACTCACTTGTCGCACACACTCTGTAGTGCCTCATCAGGTGTTTTTATTTGGCATCTTGATAGTACCAAAAAGTAGGATATCCTCTCACTAATTCAGTGAGGGCCTTTTGAAAAGAGGCTGTTCTATACCAAACTGGAGCATCCTTGTTTATTTACAGTGAAGACATCACAGTCAAGTGATTATGCGTTTTGATTTCTGTTTTAGGAATAGTGATTTAAACTTACATTTCAGACACTTGATATGATAAGTTAGTTCTAAGTCTCATCTGTTTTAGGTATGAATGAGAAAAATATAGACTTATCTTGAGAGAATACTTTACTTTCAAAGACTTAAATGAGCACAAGAGTATAGACCATTTTGACACACCTAGAGTTATCCATTTCTAAAGGGGAGTAAGCAACCTCTGCTGTCAAAAGAGATGAACAAAATGGGTGATAGATTAACTGTACCACTGATATCCAGTTCATTTTAGATTTGTGTGACCCGGCCTTAAGCTGTATATGGATGGTTTGGTGAGGGAGGTAAATGTAAGGTCTGTGGTATGCGAGGAGTTGAATCAGTTGCTCCGAGCAGATGATACATCTCTAGTGGCAGACTCGAAAGAAAACTCTGATGATAGAGTTTCTGGGAGTGTATGGAAGAAGGAAGTTGAAAGTTAGTGAATAAAAAGGAAGGTAATGACATGGAACAAGCGGATGGGAGATGATTGTTTGAGAATGAATATGAATGGAAGTAAGAGATTTGGAGGAAGTTAATTGTTTCAGTTATCTGGGAGTGAACTTGGCAGCAGATGCATGTGTGTGATTGAGGGGTGGGGGGTGAAGTGAGTTATTGGATTTGAGTGGGGGCTAAGGCTGTAGATGCATTACAGAGTGTGTGGAAGAAAATTTTAGTTTTTATTTGGGAAAATATGGGTATGTTTGAAGGAATAGTGGTCCCAAGAATGTTGTATAGTTGCTTCTTGGTCCCTGAAAGCAGAAGAATGGAAGGGGATGGACATGTTTGAAATGAAATGCATAAGGACTGTATGTGGTGTGAATTTGTATGTTTATTTATGTTAATAACTGACTAGTGTAAAATGATTCAGAGGTTTGAATTGGATGTATGAAGAAAGAGTTACCAAGAGGAACCAAGTGTCAGAAAGACTAAGAGAATCTGGTGTAATAAATGTAATGATAAAGAGGAAAAAGTAGATTGAGATGATGTAGTATTCAGGTTAGGAAATGGTTCTGTTTAAAAGTGAATGATATTTACTGGGACTTTTGTGAATATTGAATTGAAATCAAAGCTGACAAAGTAACCCATAGGTAATTCCAGATTATTAATCTTTTCACAGAAATCCTGGCAATTTTTAATGTGTGAAGGTGAAACACTCCCTACAGCTGTTGACAAGTGTTTGGTAAGCCATTTGGACATTTTATATACAGCAGGACAACCTTCTTAATGGGTGTTGGGGTGGTCATACATGTACTTGCTTTTGATTTGCTTTTTCAATAGAGAGTTTGTTTTAATTTTATTAAGACCTTGGTTGAACTGCTTTGTTTTAGTATTTAAGAATTTTCTAGATAGTTTCTCATAAGTATCATTATCATTTAACAATTCATTGAGTTTTCACTGAAGCTAAGTTTATTCAAGATTTCTGTCAGGTTATTTTTATAAGATTTTGGTTTCATAATGTTTCTATTTGCTTTTAGTCTTTTCAGAGCTTCTTCAAATCTCTTCAGTATACGCATTCATTAGGATTGGAAGAATTTAAGCCTTTTACTGCAAAAATGGGGGAACCCCTCAGGAAAGATGAAAAAGTACAAACAAAATGTTACTTCAGTTTACTTTGGCAATGACTTTAGTGTTCCTTTGATTACAAAAATGTGGAACTCATTTATATATCTTTGGTTGTATCACCATTGTAAGGCATTTCTGGGCATGATGACATTGCTGCCAGAAATATGTGTATGCTGGTGCAATTTTTTATTTGTATTACATCTATACAGGCTTTTCTTACCTTATGTAGGTTCAGCTTGTGGAGTTTCAAGTAAATTCAAGTAACTTAGAATTACCCACAATTTGTTGTATGGCATTTAATTTCACTCGTATGTGGCTCTGTGGTCACATGTTTCTCACGCTGTCCCCATACACATTATTTATTCCTGTGGTAGTACACTATCATTACCATTTTTCTTTCTTTCTTTTTTTTTTTCTGCTGTCTCCCGCGTTTACGAGGTAGCGCAAGGAAACAGACGAAAGAAATGGCCCAACCCACCCCCATGCACATGTTTATACATACGTCCACACACGCAAATATACATACCTACACAGCTTTCCATGGTTTACCCCAGACGCTTCACATGCCCTGATTCAATCCACTGACAGCACGTCAAACCCGGTATACCACATCGATCCAATTCACTCTATTCCTTGCCCTCCTTTCACCCTCCTGCATGTTCAGGCCCCAATCACACAAAATCTTTTTTACTCAATCTTTCCACCTCCAATTTGGTCTCCCACTTCTCCTCGTTCCCTCCACCTCCGAAACATATATCCTCTTGGTCAATCTTTCCTCACTCATTCTCTCCATGTGCCCAAACCATTTCAAAACACCCTCTTCTGCTCTCTCAACCACGCTCTTTTTATTTCCACACATCTCTCTTACCCTTACGTAACTTACTCGATCAAACCACCTCACACCACACATTGTCCTCAAACATCTCATTTCCAGCACATCCATCCTCCTGTGCACAACTCTATCCATAACCCACGCCTCGCAACCATACGACATTGTTGGAACCACTATTCCTTCAAACATACCCATTTTTGCTTTCCGAGATAATGTTCTCGACTTCCACACATTCTTCAAGGCTCCGAGGATTTTCACCCCCTCCCCCACCCTATGATCTACTTCCGCTTCCATGGTTCCATCCGCTGCCAGATCCACTCCCAGATATCTAAAACACTTTACTTCCTCCAGTTTTTCTCCATTCAAACTTACCCCCCAATTGACTTGACCCTCAACCCTACTGTACCTAATAACCTTGCTCTTATTCACATTTACTCTTAACTTTCTTCTTTCACACACTTTACCAAACTCAGTCACCAGCTTCTGCAGTTTCTCACATGAATCAGCCACCAGCGCTGTATCATCTGCGAACAACAACTGACTCACTTCCCAAGCTCTCTCATCCCCAACAGACTTCATACTTGCCCCTCTTTCCAAAACTCTTGCATTCACCTCCTTAACAACCCCATCCATAAACAAATTAAACAACCATGGAGACATCACACACACCTGCCGCAAACCTACATTCACTGAGAACCAATCACTTTCCTCTCTTCCTACACTTACACATGCCTTACATCCTCGATAAAAACTTTTCACTGCTTCTAACAACTTGCCTCCCACACCATATATTCTTAATACCTTCCACAGAGCATCTCTATCAACTCTATCATATGCCTTCTCCAGATCCATAAATGCTACATACAAATCCATTTGCTTTTCTAAGTATTTCTCACATACATTCTTCAAAGCAAACACCTGATCCACACATCCTCTACCACTTCTGAAACCACACTGCTCTTCCCCAATCTGATGCTCTGTACATGCCTTCACCCTCTCAATCAATACCCTCCCATATAATTTACCAGGAATACTCAACAAACTTATATCTCTGTAATTTGAGCACTCACTCTTATCCCCTTTGCCTTTGTACAATGGCACTATGCACGCATTCCGCCAATCCTCAGGCACCTCACCATGAGTCATACATACATTAAATAACCTTACCAACCAGTCAATAATACAGTCACCCCCTTTTTTAATAAATTCCACTGCCGGCTTTCATCTTCCGCAAAGCTTTTACTACCTCTTCTCTGTTTACCAAATCATTTTCCCTAACCCTCTCACTTTGCACACCACCTCGACCAAAACACCCTATATCTGCCACTCTATCATCAAACACATTCAACAAACCTTCAAAATACTCACTCCATCCCCTTCACACATCACCACTACTTGTTATCACCTCCCCATTTGCGCCCTTCACTGAAGTTCCTATTTGCTCCCTTGTCTTACGCACCTTATTTACCTCCCTCCAGAACATCATTTTATTCTCCCTGAAATTTAATGATACTCTCTCACCCCAACTCTCATTTACCCTCTTTTTCACCTCTTGCACTTTTCTCTTGACCTCCTGTCTCTTTCTTTTATACATCTCCCACTCAATTGCATTTTTTCCCTGCAAAAATCGTCCAAATGCCTCTCTCTTCTCTTTCACTAATAATCTTACTTCTTCATCCCACCACTCACTACCCTTTCTAATCAACCCACCTCCCACTCTTCTCATGCCACAAGCATCTTTTGCGCAATCCATCACTGATTCCCTAAATACATCCCATTCCTCCCCCACTCCCCTTACTTCCATTGTTCTCACCATTTTTCTTATGGCTACTAAAAGTCCTGCTCTCCTTTTCCATGGACAATCAATGAAGTAGATGAAGACTGCATTGATGTTTGAATTTGAGTGGGAAAGTTTAAGGCATGCAGAACCTGTTAAGGGACCAGCTGTGCTTAGGTCTAGTGTCCAACCTTGACCATGGCCAGTTGACCATACACGCCATCAAAATGAATGATGCTTTCTTCACTGCTCTCTACCATGAAGATGACAAGAATGATAAACCTATTGTTAGAGAAGATACTTGGGATGTAAGAGGAATTCTGATAAGGTCATTGACCTGTGTTATTGCATCATTCTAACTCAATGGGTTTTCATCATATATAACACCTTATATCTTGTACTTGCCAGCAATTCCCTTTTCAGAGTTTGATGTTCATCAGTTATTGAACCCTAAGACCCCTTTGCAGAGCTCTTGCAGCATCTAGGCTGCACTTCAATAAATCAATAGTGGAGAAAGGGTAGATTCTTTACTGTGAGAATTTCTTTGATGAGACTGTACTCACTTTCACCTACTGATGATGGTTCTGCCTTGCCAAAGATGACTTTTCACAAGGGCTGTGTTCTTAATTTCCCTCAGTGATTATTTTGCATCTATTTGATTGGTTCACAGTAAGTGGCTCCCAGTCCTTCTGCAATGACAATGTATCCTGATTTATTACCTTCAAATTCACTCTTATCAATTACAGTTGTGTTCTTCTCATCACCATCTATTTTTATTAGTAATTATGATTTAGTTTATATATTTTTTTTCATTAAACAATGTGTTATCATTGATTCACTTACTCTTTTCTATTTTCATTTTCATGTAAAGATTCAACCCATAATCTTTGGTTAAAAATTTTGTAATATTTCATATACGTTATATAAAAATTGACCTTAATTTTTATTATTTTTAGGAATATTAGCTTGATACTCTAACCCCATAACTATTAATGAAGGTTTCCTTTGCAACCCTCAAAATTCATGTGTGTAAAGTTGTTGAATTTATTAAGGAAGGGGGTGACTGTGTTTGTTGATTAGTTGGTAAGGATATTCAGTGTGTGTATGAATTATAATGAAGTGCCTGAGGATAGGCAGAATGCATGTTTAGTGCCATTGTGTAAAGGCGATAAAGGTGAGTGTTTAAACTACAGAGGCATAAGTTTGTTGAGTATTCCTGGGAAAGTGTACGGGAGGGTAGTGATTGAGAGGGTGAAGGCATGTACAGAGTATCAGTTTGAGGAGGAGCAGTGTGATTTCAGAAAGGGTAGAGGATGTATGGATCAGGTGTTCACTTTGAAGAATGTGTGAGAGAAATACTTTGAAAAACAGAAGGATTTTTATGTAGCACATACGGATCTGAAGGCATATGATAGGGTTGATAGAGGTACTTTATGGGAGGTCTTTAAGAGAGTATATGGTGTGAGAGGTAAGCTGCTAGAAGCAGAGTAGTTTTTATCAAGGTTGTAAGGCATGTGTATAAGTAAGAAGAGAGGAGAGTGATTGGTTCCCAATGAAGGTCAGTCTGCGGCTGGCGTGTGTGATGTCCCCATGGTTGTTTAATTTGTTTATGGATGGGGTGGTGAGGGAAGTAAATGCAAAAGTTTTGGAGAGAAGGGGAAGAGTATGCAGTCCATTTGGGGATGAGAGGACCTGGGAACTGGTGACTGATTCGAGTGAGAAACTGCTGAAGTTGGTGACTGAGTTTGAAAAAGTGTGTTAAAGGAGGAAGTTGAGAGTAAATGTGAATGAGAGCAAGGTTATTAGGTTTAGTAGGGTTGAGGGACAAGTTATTTGGGATGTTAGTTTGAATGGAGAAAAATTGGAGGAAGTGAAGTGTCTTAGATATCTTTGAGTGGACTTAATAATAATGGAAGCATGGAAATGGAAGTGAATCATACAGTGGGGGAGGGGACAAAGGTTCTGGGAGCAATGAAGAATGTGTGGAAAGAGAGACCATTATCTCAGAGAGCAAATATGGGTATGTTTGAAGGAATAGTAGTTCCAACAATATTATATGGTTGCAAGGCATGGGTTATAGATAGTGTTGTATGGAGAAGAGTGGATGCATTGGAAATGAAGTGTTTGAGTACAATATTTGGTGTGATGTCGTTTGATTGAGTAAGTAATGAAAGGGTAAGAGAGATGTATGGTAATGAAAAGAGTGTGGTTGAGAGAGCAGAAGAGGGTGTATTGAAATAGTTTGGATACCTGGAGAGAATGAGTGAGGAAAGGTTGACAAAAGGAATATATATGTCAGAGGTGGAGGGAACAAGAAGCAGGAGACCAAAATGGAGGTGGAAGATGGAGTGAAAATGACTTTGAGCAATCGAGACCTGATCATGCAGGAGGGTGGAAGGCATGCAAGTTATAGAGTGAGTTGGAACGATGTGGTATACTGAGGTCGACATGCTGTCAGTGGACTGAATCAAGGCATGTGAAATGTCTGTGGTAAACCATGGAAAGGTCTGTGGGGACTGGATAGGGAGCTGTGGTTTTGGTACATTACACATGACAGCTAGAGACTGAATGGGAACGAATGTGGCCTTTTTTGTCTGTTTTCCTGGCTACCTCTCTTACACAAGGGGGGTTGATGCTGTTTCTTTTGGGGCGGGATGGTGCTGGCAATGGATGAAGGCAAGGAAGTATTAGTATGTACATGTGTATTTTTATATGTATGTATAAGTCAATATGCATATATATGTGTGTATGTGAGTGGATGGGTCTTTTTCTGTTTCCTGATGGTACTTCGCTGACATGGGAAATGGCGATCAAGTATAAAAAAAAGTAAAATTTATATAGTGTTAAAAAGGATCTCTTTAGAATTATATTTCATACACTAATTTCACTCTAATAATTCAAAAAACATATTTCATCTTATTTTATGTCTTCAGGTGATATGTATTTCATGTTATGGGTTTTCGGATGATGAACATGAAAATGCTCAATTGGCCATGGTTTCCAGGAAAAATGTACAAGCTTATATTTGCATGTATTATGCAGTATATTACACTGGGTACAGTCATTGGCTTACCGTCATGAAACATGATGTCTTTTCACATGGTGCTTCTATATGAGTCGTGGAACGTCTCGTTACAGTCCAGTAATAGTCCAAAAATATCACTAAACTCCATTTGTCCTGGTAGCTCTCATCTAATGCCAAGATGTATGCTGCAGTTAGCCAGAAAAAAATTCTGGTGAAACTGGAGAAAATATCCCTGAGGTAGGGGAGAAAGAATTCTACTTCTGGATTCCCTGTATGCTGTGGAAGACATCTTAAAGGGAAGGGAGCAAGGGGCCAGAAATCCTCCCCTCCAGTTTTTACTTTTCTAAAAGGCATGTACAGAGCATCAGATTGGGGAAGAGCAGTGTGGTTTCAGAAGTGGTAGAGGATGTGTGGATCAGGTGTTTTGCTTTGAAGAATGTATGTGAGAAATACTTAGAAAAGCAAATGGATTTGTATGTAGCATTTATGGATCTGGAGAAGGCATATGATAGAGTTGATAGAGATGCTCTGTGGAAGGTGTCAAGAATATATGGTGTGGGAGGCAAGTTGTTAGAAGCAGTGAGAAGTTTTTATCGAGGATGTAAGGCATGTGTACGTGTAGGAAGAGAGGAAAGTGATTGGTTCTCAGTGAATGTAGGTTTGCGGCAGGGGTGTGTGATGTCTCCATGGTTGTTTAATTTGTTTATGGATGGAGTTGTTAGGGAGGTGAATGCAAGAGTTTTGGAAAGAGGGGCAAGTATGAAGTCTGTTGTGGATGAGAGAGCTTGGGAAGTAAGTCAGTTGTTGTTCGCTGATGATACAGCTCTGGTGGCTGATTCATGTGAGAAACTGCAGAAGCTGGTGACTGAGTTTGGTAAAGTGTGTGAAAGAAGAAAGTTAAGAGTAAATGTGAATAAGAGCAAGGTTATTAGGTACAGTAGGGTTGAGGGTCAAGTCAATTGGGAGGTAAGTTTGAATGGAGAAAAACTGGAGGAAGTAAAGTGTTTTAGATATCTGGGAGTGGATCTGGCAGCGGATGGAACCATGGAAGCGGAAGTGGATCATAGGGTGGGGGAGGGGGCGAAAATCCTGGGAGCCTTGAAGAATGTGTGGAAGTCGAGAACATTATCTCGGAAAGCAAAAATGGGTATGTTTGAAGGAATAGTGGTTCCAACAATGTTGTATGGTTGCGAGGCGTGGGCTATGGATCGAGTTGTGCGCAGGAGGATGGATGTGCTGGAAATGAGATGTTTGAGGACAATGTGTGGTGTGAGGTGGTTTGATCGAGTAAGTAACGTAAGGGTAAGAGAGATGTGTGGAAATAAAAAGAGCGTGGTTGAGAGAGCAGAAGAGGGTGTTTTAAAATGGTTTGGGCACTTGGAGAGAATGAGTGAGGAAAGATTGACCAAGAGGATATATATGTCGGAGGTGGAGGGAACGAGAGGTGGGAGACCAAATTGGAGGTGGGAAGATGGAGTGAAAAAGATTTTGAGTGATCGGGGCCTGAACATGCAGGAGGGTGAAAGGAGGGCAAGGAATAGAGTAAATTGGATCGATGTGGTATACCGGGTTTGACGTGCTGTCAGTGGATTGAATCAGGGCATGTAAAGCATCTGGGGTAAACCATGGAAAGCTGTGTAGGTATGTATATTTGCGTGTGTGGACATATGTATATACATGTGTATGGGGGTGGGTTGGGCCATTTCTTTCGTCTGTTTCCTTGCGCTACCTCGCAAACGTGGGAGACAGCGACAAAGAAAAAAAAAAAGGAGTAGAGAAAGGGGCCAAGTGAGGATTTTCCCTCTAAGGTTCAGTCCTCTGTTCTTAACTCTGCCTTTCTAATACAGGAAATGGTGAATATGTATGAAAAGAAAAAAGCATTACTGTCCATTTTCTGATAGGATGTCAAGGGGTTTCCCCACGAGTTCCATGTAGTTGTTTGCCTTAATATTTCATAGAAAGCTGGTTGCTACCACCAGAAAAGCATTCCATGCTATGGATGTGGTCAAACTGCTCAGTTGTAAAGAGTTCTCGGGTTTGTTGACCAACAAAAACACTTTCAATTTTCGCCTCACTAATCCTTGGGAATTTCTTACTGAGGTACCTAAACACTGGTGTATTGTTATCCATACCCAAAAGTAAGTTCTTCATGAGGTCCAATATGATGTGAAGAGGTGATAGCAAAATCTTGCTGGAGTCTACCTGCAGTAGGTGCTCTGCATTCTTGGTAGAGTGGTAGTGGCAGAATAGGTAAAACATAATACTTTGCGGTAGTTTTGGCATGTGGAAAGAATGTAAGGTGGGTAGTTTACAAGAATTTATGATAGTACAATTATAGGGGTTGGTGTGTTAGGTAGTAGTTGATAGGCAGCCAACGACCAGGAGGTTATCAGTGATAGCTTTATAGGGAGCCAAGACTTCTTTGGTTGTCAAGTTGCACTCCTCTGATGCAGGTAGCTGTCTTTTCTCTCTGCCTCATCTACTTGTGGACTGCTGGTATTCTGTCCATGCTCATACAGTATATCTCCCTGTCACATGCAGCACTTGACAGCACTTAACTCACACAGCTCATTCTTGGTAATTCTAGATTTTTCCTGAGGTGAGTGCGATGTACTAGCCATGCCTTTTGGCAAAATGATAGGAGCAATAGATAGACGTAGTAGATAGAAACATTTAGTAGAAAGGTAGTAGTAGTCATTAGGACCATTAGGTAGAAGCCTCTGCAAATGCTGCACTGGACTGGTCCTCTGCCACTAGCCTTTTAAGGGTGATGCATTAAAGGGCCTCTGCAAACATTGCACTAAACTGGCCCCCTGCCAGTGGCCTTTTAAGGCCTTTTAAAGGCGAGGCACTAAAGGCTAAGAAGCAGTAGTGGAATTTGCTAGTTATGGAGGTTCTATTGCTTTGGCCATCCCATTATAGGAGTTCCTGAAGGGAACAGGTGTCTGATATATAGTTAGATAGATAGGTGTGAGAGGAAGGACACAGGGAAATAGAGTGGAAGAATACTGGAGGGAGAGGAATGGGAGAAGAATTTGTGGAATGGTGTAAGTGAGGGAGGCATGTAAGGACAATAATGAATGGCACCTCTTTTACCATGACCACCATCTTGACAGGAATCCCTAGAGGGGATGGGCATCAGAGATATATGTATATAGATAGATTGATAGAAGAATAAGTAACATGATCCGTCAACTCCCTCCACACCATGGGCCCAGCAGTAGGCATGGATCACCTTGTAGGATTTTACCAGCTGTGAAGGTTTGTTGCACAAGTATTGCAGCATTTGTGTTGGCCCATCTCTTATCCTGGTCCCCAACCTTACAGCCAAAATAAAGATTTTAGGCTTTCCTGATCGGGGTTATGACATATTGCTGTGATGCATAAGTCAACTCCCCACACACATAACAATATTTATCTGCATTGGTCATGCACTTATGAAGCATTGTTGTTAAAGTTCAGCAAAGAAATCTCTCAGCAGTCAGTCACACTTGGCCTTTTGCACAACTGGAGCAGTACATTTCAGGAGAATGACAGAAAATCAGCATATGGCATTGTAAAAAGCAGCAAGAATGGTTTTGCATTTGTAAAAAGAAATTTGCTTGCACTTTGGTCACATTGTTTAAGCCAGCTCCAACTTGAATACAGACTTAGGGGTACAAAACAACTACTGCATGACAAGCACCACGCAAAAAGAAACGTCAGGTGTGATAAAAGACTAGAAATGAGTATGACACATCTACATTGGACAACACTTTGGAAGGAAACAATATGCAGCAAGTAGGTTGGTGCTGATTGCATCTTCCTGTGTTCAGTGTTGGAAGGTCTTGCCTCAAAGCTGCACAATTCCAAAACCAGTGCAAATCATATATATTGAGACCCACCTCTTTTCTTCGTAACTAAAGCCAGTTAACAATTTTATGCACCATACTCATGTTCAGCTCCTCAGATTAGCTACTTTTATTTCCAAAACAACTTTGCTGTTGATCACTGTAATGGGCCTTGGCAGACTCCACGTGCTTGAGGTTACACTGCAAGTTAAAAGTCACTTTTGGTGTTGCTGTATCATTTGGAGTTCAGCCATGTCATAGAACTTCTCACTCTAAAGGAGTCCATACTTCCTTACTCCTGAAAGTAGCTTAGTATTTTGGTGGAGCTACAGGAAAGAGGCCCTGGGGAACTCTAGAATTTTTTTTCAGAGAGAAACCCTGGGGTGATTGTAAATAGAGAGTTTTGAATAATGTGTGGAATTTTTATACATACTTCATCACAGTGCTCAGAAAAGTGCTGGAGTAAGACCAGAGTGTCTCAGTGAGTTGCTACTGCACATGTTCTGTTATTTATTGTACATACCTAGAAAATTGAAACTGATTATGATTGTTTTTTAACTTTAGATAATAGATCCTTCTTTGTTATAATCAGTGGGATTTATAGATAAATTTTTCATAACAGCAATGTTACAAAAGTTTGTGAAATTATCAGCTGCACCAGTCAGACACAGTATTGTCAAGGTCAGTGGGGCACTGATAACTTTGCTTCCACTTTTGTTAGGAACACCTTCTCTTACCTTATCTTGGTCAACTTTAAGTGCATGAATAGCCAGTGTCCTGCTTCACAATTAAATGATTTGATGTCATCTTTTTCCTGGTCTTCTGAATCAAGTTACAAGCCACTCAGTTCCCTTCTTAGAAAAGTCATGAAAATATGCATTCATTGGCAAGGCTGGAGGATGACTGCACATTCACCTTAGCCACCACCCAGCATGGAATACAGTCGTGAAATAGAGGCACAAAACTCATTGAGTAAATATTTGTCAATGTGAGTCACTGGGCACATGTGAATATCGATCTGAAGTAACTTACGAGTTAAAAACCCAAATATCATCGTTTCTAGGGACATTTGATGATGCTAAATTATCAAGTGTAAAATATAACGAATATATGATTCAACAAAACTTTTCCATTAGACTTTTACTACGATTTGAATTTATGTGCCAGGGATTGGCAGATTATTATGAATATTAGTGATCTTCATTTGGTTCCTAAGCTTTAAATGGATGAATAATGTCCCTGGGCAGAATTGGCTAATTTTACTAAGCTTTTAGTTGTAGGTAGGGTTGTGCAGAGGAGGGTGGATGTGTTGAAATTGAAATGTTTGAGGACAATATGTGGTGTGAGATGGTTTGATTAAGTAAGTAATGAAAGGATGAGAGAGATGTATGGAAATAAAAAAAGTGTGGTTGAGAGAGCAGAAGAGGATGTGTTGAAATGGTTTGGATATAGGGAGAGAATGAGTGAGGAAAAGTTGATAAAGAGGATGTATTTTCAGAAGTGGAGGGAACAAGAAGTAGGATACCAATTTGGAGGTGGAAGGATGGAGTGAAAAAAATTTTAAGCAATTTGGGCCTGAACATTCGTGAGGGTGAAAGGCATGCTCGAAATAGAGTGAATTGGAACAATATGGTATACTTGGGTTGATTTGTTGTTAGTGGACTGAATCAAGGCATGTGGAACATCTGCGGTAAACCATGGAATGTTTTATGGGTCCTGGAGGTGGATAGGAAGCTATGGTTTTGGTGCATTACACTTAATAGCTAGAGAATGAGCATGAGATGTAGCATTTCTTCATGTGTTTCCTGGCACTACCTTGCTGTTGCAGGGAGTGGTAAACGGGTGTAGGAAAGAAGAGAATGTACGTTATCTTTATTCCTTTATGCATTTGTGCTGAAGCCTGTGGGGTGGGATAGTGTCGGAAATGGATGCAGGCGAGCAAATATGAATATGTACTTATGTGTATATGTATATGTACGTATATATATGTATATGTAATGTATATGATATATAGCATAAGGAAACAGACGAAAGAATGGCCCAACCCACCCACACACACATGTATATACATACACGTCCACACACACAAATATACATACCTATACATCTCAATGTATACATATATATACACACACAGACAAATACATGTATATACATGTACATAATTCATACTGTCTGCCTTTATTTATTCCCATCGCCACCTCACCACACATGGAATAACAACCTCCTCCCCCCTGTGTGCGAGGTAGCGCCAGGAAAAGACAACAAAGGCCCCATTCGTTCACACTCAGTCTCTAGCTGTCATGTAATAATGCACCGAAACCACAGCTCCCTTTCCGCATCCAGGCCCCACAGAACTTTCCATGGTTTACCCCAGACACTTCACATGCCCTAATTCAATCCATTGACAGCACGTCGACCCCGGTATACCACATCGTTCCAATTCACTCTGTTCCTGGCACGCCTTTCACCCTCCTGGGTAAAACTGAAAGTGGATGGAGAGAGATGGGTAATTATTGGTGCATATGCACCTGGGCATGAGAAGAAAGTGATTGGTTCTCAGTGAATGTAGGTTTGCGGCAGGGGTGTGTGATGTCTCCATGGTTGTTTAATTTGTTTATGGATGGGGTTGTTAGGGAGGTGAATGCAAGAGTGTTGGAAAGAGGGGCAAGTATGCAGTCTGTTGTGGATGAGAGAGCTTGGGAAGTAAGTCAGTTGTTGTTCGCTGGTGATACAGCGCTGGTGGCTGATTCATGTGAGAAACTGCAGAAGCTAGTGACTGAGTTTGGTAAAGTGTGTGAAAGAAGAAAGTTGAGAGTAAATGTGAATAAGAGTAAGGTTATTAGGTACAGTAGGGTTGAGAGTCAAGTCAATTGGGAGATAAGTTTGAATGGAGAAAAACTGGAGGAAGTGCAGTGTTTAAATATCTGGGAGTGGATTTGGCAGCGGATGGAACCATGGAAGCGGAAGTGGATCATAGGGTGGGGGAGGGGGCGAAAATTCTGGGAGCCTTGAAGAATGTTTGGAAGTCGAGAACATTATCTCGGAAAGCAAAAATGGGTATGTTTGAAGGAATAGTGGTTCCAACAATGTTGTATGGTTGCGAGGCGTGGGCTGTGGATAGAGTTGTGTGCAGGAGGGTGGATGTGATGGAAATGAGATGTTTGAGGACAATATGTGGTGTGAGGTGGTTTGATCGAGTAAGTAATAATAAGGTAAGAGAGTGTGGTAATAAAAAGAGTGTGGTTGAGAGAGCAGAAGAGGGTGTTTTGAAATGGTTTGGTCACATGGAGGGATTGAGTGAGGAAAGATTGACCAAGAGGATATATGTTTCCAAGATGGAGGGAACGAGGAGAAATGGGAGACCAAATTGGAGGTGGAAAGATGGAGTGAAAAAGATTTTGAGTGATTGGGGCCTGAACATGCAGTAGGGTGAAAGGCGTGCAAGGAATAGAGTGAATTGGAATGATGTGGTATACTGGGGTCGACCTGCTGTCAGTGGATTGAACCACGGCATGTAAAGCGTCTGGGGTAAACCATGGAAAGTTGTGTGGAGCCTGGATGTGGAAAGGGAGCTGTGGTTTCGGTGCAATATTACATGACAGCTAGAGACTGAGTATGAATGAATGGGGCCTTTGTTGTCTTTTCCTAGCGCTACCTCGCACACATGAGGGGGGAGGGTGTTGTTATTCCATGTGTGGTGAGGTGGCGATAGGAATGAATCAAGGTAGACAGTATGAATTATGTACATGGGTATATATGTTTATGTCTGTGTATATATATATATATATATATATATATATATATATATATATATATATATATATATATATATATATTATTTTTTTTATTATTATACTTTGTCGCTGTCTCCCACGTTTGCGAGGTAGCGCAAGGAAACAGACGAAAGAAATGGCCCAACCCCCCCCCCCATACACATGTATATACATACGTCCACACACGCAAATATACATAGCTACACAGCTTTCCATGGTTTACCCCAGACGCTTCACATGCCTTGATTCAATCCACTGACAGCACGTCAACCCCTGTATACCACATCGCTCCAATTCACTCTGTTCCTTGCCCTCCTTTCACCCTCCTGCATGTTCAGGCCCCGATCACACAAAATCTTTTTCACTCCATCTTTCCACCTCCAATTTGGTCTCCCTCTTCTCCTCGTTCCCTCCACCTCCGACACATATATCCTCTTGGTCAATCTTTCCTCACTCATTCTCTCCATGTGCCCAAACCATTTCAAAACACCCTCTTCTGCTCTCTGAACCACGCTCTTTTTATTTCCACACATCTCTCTTACCCTTACGTTGCTTACTCGATCAAACCACCTCACACCACACATTGTCCTCAAACATCTCATTTCCAGCACATCCATCCTCCTGCGCACAACTCTATCCATAGCCCACGCCTCGCAACCATACAACATTGTTGGAACCACTATTCCTTCAAACATACCCATTTTTGCTTTCCGAGATAATGTTCTCGACTTCCACACATTCTTCAAGGCTCCCAGAATTTTCGCCCCCTCCCCCACCCTATGATCCACTTCCGCTCCCATGGTTCCATCCGCTGCCAGATCCACTCCCAGATATCTAAAACACTTCACTTCCTCCAGTTTTTCTCCATTCAAATTCACCTCCCAATTGACTTGACCCTCAACCCTACTGTACCTAATAACCTTGCTCTTATTCACATTTACTGTTAACTTTCTTCTTTCACACACTTTACCAAACTCAGTCACCAGCTTCTGCAGTTTCTCACATGAATCAGCCACCAGCGCTGTATCATCAGTGAACAACAACTGACTCACTTCCCAAGCTCTCTCATCCCCAACAGACTTCATACTTGCCCCTCTTTCCAAAACTCTTGCATTCACCTCCCTAACAACCCCATCCATAAACAAATTAAACAACCATGGAGACATCAAAAACACCCCTGCCGCAAACCAACATTCACTGAGAACCAATCATTTCCTCTTTCCTAAAACGTACAAAATGCCTTACTCCTCGAAAAAAAACCCTTTTCACTCCCTTCAAGAAATTGGGCTCCCACCCCCATTTTATTTTTAATTTCCTTCCCAGGGGACCTCAAACACTCAAATCATTTTCCTTTCTCCAATCAAAAATGCTACAACAAATCCTTTTTTTTTTTTCAAAGTATTTTTTCACATACTTCTTCAAAGCAAACACTGATCCACACATCCTCAAACCACTTCTAAAACCCACCGCTTTCCCCCAATTTAAAGGGCCTGTACACCCTTCCCCCTCTCAACCCAAAAAACCCCCCCCTTTATAATTTCCCGGGAAATTACTAAAAACCCATCCCTCTTTTAATTTAAACCCACTTACTCTTTTTCCCCTTTCCCTTTTGTAAAAATTGGCACTATGAAAGAAATTCCCCCAAACCCTCAGGCACCTCACCTAAACCATACATACTTTAAAATCCCTTTCCCAAAACCAGTAAAACAATACAGTCCCCCCCTTTTTTTTAATAAATTCCACTGCAAAACCACCCAAACTTTTTCCCTTTCCCGGGCTTTCATCTTCCGCAAAGCTTTTATACCTTTTTCTCTTTTTACCAAATAAATTTTCCCAAACCCCTTTCTAAATTTGCACCCCAAAATTCGCCCAAAAAACACCCTATATCTACCTTTTTTCTTCAAAAATTCAAAAAAATTTTAAAATACTCACCCCATCCCCCTTCTCACATACAACTACTTGTTACACCCCCCCATTTGCCCCCCACTAAAAAGTTCCCTTTTGCCCCCTTTGTTTCCCCATTTTATTTACCCCCTTCCCCAAAACACTTTTTATTCTCCCTAAAATTTAATGTTTACTCTCTCACCCCAATTCTCTTTTTCCCCTTTTTTCACCTCTTGCCCTTTCTTTGCCCCCCTGCCTTTTTCCCTTTTAAAATACTCTCCCCCCTAAATTTCTTTTTTTCCCCAAAAAAAATCGCCCAAAATCCCCTTCTCTTCTTTTTTTCACAAAAAATTTTACTTTTTTCACCCCAAACCACTCACTCCCTTTCTATCAACCCCCCCTCCCCCTTTCTTTCCCCACAAGCATCTTTTGCGCAACCAAATCACTGTTCCCAAATACATCCCATTCCCCCCCACTCCCCTTACCCCTTTGTTTTATTTTTTTCCTTTCTGTCTCATTTCTCCGGGTATTTCCCCTCAAAAGTCCCCTTTCCCAAGCTCACTTACTCTCAAATTCTTTCCCCCCAACTTTCCCTCTTTTTTTTCTAAAAACCCCCAAAAACCTTCTTTGGGTTCCCCAAAAGAAATGACAAAAACCCCCGGTTTTTTTTCAAACCCTCAACCCCCCATTAACCTTCCCAAAAAGTCTCCTTTTTTTTCGCCCGGGGGCCTGGGTTTTTAATTAAAAAGTAACCAATAAATTATATCTTTAAAAATTTTATTTTTAAATAAATTTTAATTTATTATATTTTTTTTAAAAGGTTATTAAATATAATTTTTTTTAAAAAATAAATTAAATTTAATTTATTTAAAAATTAAAAAAATTATAAATTATTTAAATTAAATTATAAATTTTAAAATTTAATAATATTTTATAATTTATAAAATATAAATTTATATTTAAAAAAATATATATATTTATTTATATATTATAAATATATATATTTATTTTTTTTTATTTTTTTTTTTTTTTTTTTCCCCCGTCCCCCCCGGTTTCGAGGTAGCGCAAGGAAACAGACAAAGAAAAGGCCCAACCCCCCCCAAAACACTTTTAAATACATAGTCCACACAAACCCAAAAAAACAACCTCCCCAAACTTTCCTTTGGGTTTTCCCCAGATCTTAAAAGCCCCGATTCAATCCCCCTGGGCCAACGTCAACCCCCCGGGATACCCCATCGTCCAATTCACTTAATTCCCTTTCCCCCCTTTTACCCTCCTGCATGTTTTAGGCCCCGATTACACAAAATCTTTTTTTACTCCATTTCCCTTTCCCCCCCCTTCCCCCCCCCAATTTTGGTTCCCCCCCTTCTCCTTTGTTTCCCCCCCACCTCCGACACAAAATCCCCCTTTGGGCAAACTTTCCCCACTCATTCTCTCCTGTTCCCCCAAAAAATTTTTAAACCCTTTCTGCTTTTCCAACCACGCTCTTTTTTTTTTCCCCACATCTCCTTTTTTCCCTTTCGTTTTTCTTACTCGAAACAAAACCCCCTCAAAACCACACATTGTCCTCAAACATCTCATTTTCCGCCACCCAATTCCCCAATTTTCCCGAGCCCCCCCCCCTCGCAACCATACAACATTGTTGGAACCACATTTCCCTTTAAACATACCCCCTTTTTGCTTTCCCAGATAATGTTCTCGACCCTTTCCCCAAAAATTTTTTTAAGGCTCCCAAAATTTTCGCCCCCTCCCCCCCCCCTTTAACCCCTTCCGCTTTTCCATGTTTTCCCTCCCCTGCCAAAATCCCCTCCCCAATAAACTAAAAAAACTTACTTCCCCCTTTTTCTCCCTTAAACTTACCTCCCAATTGACCCTTTACCCTAAACCCCCCCGTACCTAATAAACCCCCTCTTTTTTACATTTTCTCTTAAAATTTTTTCTTTCCCCAACTTTACCAAAATCATTTACCACTTTGCATTTGCACATTAAAACACCACCCCCGCTGTATATCAACGAACAAAAAACCCGACTCACTTCCCAACTCTCTCATCCCCAACCCGAAATTCTTTCTTGCCCCTCTTTCCCAAAAATCTTGCAAATTTACCTTTTCCCAACAACCCCATCCCAAAAAAAAATTAAAAACATGGGGAAATCACACAAAACCCCCGCCGCAAACCTTTTTCATTTTTACTGAAACCCTCACTTTCCTCTCTTTCCCACATAAAACATGGCCCCCAATCCTCGATTTAAAAAATTTTCACGCTTTAAAAAAACTTTTCCCCCCACACCCAATTTTTCTTTAAAACCTTTTCCCAAGGGGGCATCTCTATAATTTTTTCATATGCCTTCTCCAGATCCATTAAAAACTACATACAAATTTCCCTTTGCCCTTTTTTTAAATATTTCTCACTACAAATTTTTTCAAAAAAACACCTGATCCCCACATCCTTACCACTTCTGAAAACCCCAAAGCTTTCCCCAATCTGATTTCTTTGTACATGCCTTAAACCCTCTCAATCTATCCCCCCCCCCTATAAATTTCCAGGAATAAATCAACAAACCCTTTTTTTACCTCTGTAATTTTAGCACTCACTTTATCCCCTTTGCCTTTTTACAATGGCACTATCACGCATTTTTGCCAAAACCTCCGGCACCCCACCCTGGGGGTCATAATTTCATTTAAAAAACCTTCCCAAACCCGTCAATAAAAACCCTGGGTAAAACTGAAAGTGGATGGAGAGAGATGGGTAATTATTGGTGCATATGCACCTGGGCATGAGAAGAAAGTGATTGGTTTCTCAGTGAATGTAGGTTTGCGGCAGGGGTGTGTGATGTCTCCATGGTTGTTTAATTTTGTTTATGGATGGGGTTGTTAGGGAGGTGAATGCAAGAGTGTTGGAAAGAGGGGCAAGTATGCAGTCTGTTGTGGATGAGAGAGCTTGGGAAGTAAGTCAGTTGTTGTTCGCTGGTGATACAGCGCTGGTGGCTGATTCATGTGAGAAACTGCAGAAGCTAGTGACTGAGTTTGGTAAAGTGTGTGAAAGAAGAAAGTTGAGAGTAAATGTGAATAAGAGTAAGGTTATTAGGTACAGTAGGGTTGAGAGTCAAGTCAATTGGGAGGTAAGTTTGAATGGAGAAAAACTGGAGGAAGTGCAGTGTTTAAATATCTGGGAGTGGATTTGGCAGCGGATGGAACCATGGAAGCGGAAGTGGATCATAGGGTGGGGGAGGGGGCGAAAATTCTGGGAGCCTTGAAGAATGTTTGGAAGTCGAGAACATTATCTCGGAAAGCAAAAATGGGTATGTTTGAAGGAATAGTGGTTCCAACAGTGTTGTATGGTTGCGAGGCGTGGGCTGTGGATAGAGTTGTGTGCAGGAGGGTGGATGTGATGGAAATGAGATGTTTGAGGACAATATGTGGTGTGAGGTGGTTTGATCGAGTAAGTAATAATAAGGTAAGAGAGTGTGGTAATAAAAAGAGTGTGGTTGAGAGAGCAGAAGAGGGTGTTTTGAAATGGTTTGGTCACATGGAGGGAATGAGTGAGGAAAGATTGACCAAGAGGATATATGTTTCCAAGATGGAGGGAACGAGGAGAAATGGGAGACCAAATTGGAGGTGGAAAGATGGAGTGAAAAAGATTTTGAGTGATTGGGGCCTGAACATGCAGTAGGGTGAAAGGCGTGCAAGGAATAGAGTGAATTGGAATGATGTGGTATACTGGGGTCGACCTGCTGTCAGTGGATTGAACCACGGCATGTAAAGCGTCTGGGGTAAACCATGGAAAGTTGTGTGGAGCCTGGATGTGGAAAGGGAGCTGTGGTTTCGGTGCAATATTACATGACAGCTAGAGACTGAGTATGAATGAATGGGGCCTTTGTTGTCTTTTCCTAGCGCTACCTCGCACACATGAGGGGGGAGGGTGTTGTTATTCTATGTGTGGTGAGGTGGCGATAGGAATGAATCAAGGTAGACAGTATGAATTATGTACATGGGTATATATGTTTATGTCTGTGTATATATATATATATATATATATATATATATATATATATATATATATATATATATATATATATATATTATTTTTTTTATTATTATACTTTGTCGCTGTCTCCCACGTTTGCGAGGTAGCGCAAGGAAACAGACGAAAGAAATGGCCCCACCCCCCCCCCCATACACATGTATATACATACGTCCGCACACGCAAATATACATAGCTACACAGCTTTCCATGGTTTACCCCAGACGCTTCACATGCCTTGATTCAATCCACTGACAGCACGTCAACCCCTGTATACCACATCGCTCCAATTCACTCTGTTCCTTGCCCTCCTTTCACCCTCCTGCATGTTCAGGCCCCGATCACACAAAATCTTTTTCACTCCATCTTTCCACCTCCAATTTGGTCTCCCTCTTCTCCTCGTTCCCTCCACCTCCGACACATATATCCTCTTGGTCAATCTTTCCTCACTCATTCTCTCCATGTGCCCAAACCATTTCAAAACACCCTCTTCTGCTCTCTCAACCACGCTCTTTTTATTTCCACACATCTCTCTTACCCTTACGTTGCTTACTCGATCAAACCACCTCACACCACACATTGTCCTCAAACATCTCATTTCCAGCACATCCATCCTCCTGCGCACAACTCTATCCATAGCCCACGCCTCGCAACCATACAACATTGTTGGAACCACTATTCCTTCAAACATACCCATTTTTGCTTTCCGAGATAATGTTCTCGACTTCCACACATTCTTCAAGGCTCCCAGAATTTTCGCCCCCTCCCCCACCCTATGATCCACTTCCGCTCCCATGGTTCCATCCGCTGCCAGATCCACTCCCAGATATCTAAAACACTTCACTTCCTCCAGTTTTTCTCCATTCAAATTCACCTCCCAATTGACTTGACCCTCAACCCTACTGTACCTAATAACCTTGCTCTTATTCACATTTACTCTTAACTTTCTTCTTTCACACACTTTACCAAACTCAGTCACCAGCTTCTGCAGTTTCTCACATGAATCAGCCACCAGCGCTGTATCATCAGTGAACAACAACTGACTCACTTCCCAAGCTCTCTCATCCCCAACAGACTTCATACTTGCCCCTCTTTCCAAAACTCTTGCATTCACCTCCCTAACAACCCCATCCATAAACAAATTAAACAACCATGGAGACATCACACACCCCTGCCGCAAACCTACATTCACTGAGAACCAATCACTTTCCTCTCTTCCTACACGTACACATGCCTTACATCCTCGATAAGAACTTTTCACTGCTTCTAGCAACTTGCCTCCCACACCATATATTCTTAATACCTTCCACAGAGCATCTCTATCAACTCTATCATATTCCTTCTCCAGATCCATAAGTGCTACATACAAATCCATTTGCTTTTCTAAGTATTTCTCACATACATTCTTCAAAGCAAACACCTGATCCACACATCCTCTACCACTTCTGAAACCACACTGCTCTTCCCCAATCTGATGCTCTGTACATGCCTTCACCCTCTCAATCAATACCCTCCCATATAATTTACCAGGAATACTCAACAAACTTATACCTCTGTAATTTGAGCACTCACTCTTATCCCCTTTGCCTTTGTACAATGGCACTATGCATGCATTCCGCCAATCCTCAGGCACCTCACCCTGAGTCATACATACATTAAATGACCTTACCAACCAGTCAACAATACAGTCACCCCCTTTTTTAATAAATTCCACTGCAATACCATCCAAACCTGCTGCCTTGCCGGCTTTCATCTTCCGCAAAGCTTTTACTACCTCTTCTCTGTTTACCAAATCATTTTCCCTAACCCTCTCACTTTGCACACCACCTCGACCAAAACACCCTATATCTGCCACTCTATCATCAAACACATTCAACAGACCTTCAAAATACTCACTCCATCTCCTTCTCACATCACCACTACTTGTTATCACCTCCCCATTTGCGCCCCTCACTGAAGTTCCCATTTGCTCCCTTGTCTTACGCACTTTATTTACCTCCTTCCAGAACATCTTTTTATTCTCCCTAAAATTTAATGATACTCTCTCACCCCAACTCTCATTTGCCCTCTTTTTCACCTCTTGCACCTTTCTCTTGAACTCCTGTCTCTTTCTTTTATACATCTCCCACTCAATTGCATTTTTTCCCTGCAAAAATCGTCCAAATGCCTCTCTCTTCTCTTTCACTAATACTCTTACTTCTTCATCCCACCACTCACTACCCTTTCTAATCAACCCACCTCCCACTCTTCTCATGCCACAAGCATCTTTTGCGCAATCCATCACTGATTCCCTAAATACATCCCATTCCTCCCCCACTCCCCTTACTTCCATTGTTCTCACCTTTTTCCATTCTGTACTCAGTCTCTCCTGGTACTTCCTCACACAAGTCTCCTTCCCAAGCTCACTTACTCTCACCACCCTCTTCACCCCAACATTCACTCTTCTTTTCTGAAAACCCATACAAATCTTTACCTTAGGCTCCACAAGATAATGATCAGACATCCCTCCAGTTGCACCTCTCAGCACATTAACATCCAAAAGTCTCTCTTTCGCGCGCCTGTCAATTAACACGTAATCCAGTAACGCTCTCTGGCCATCTCTCCTACTTACATACGTATACTTATGTATATCTCACTTTTTAAACCAGGTATTCCCAATCATCAGTCCTTTTTCAGCACATAAATCTACAAGCTCTTCACCATTTCCATTTACAACACTGAACACCCCATGTATACCAATTATTCCCTCAACTGCCACATTACTCACCTTTGCATTCAAATCACCCATCACTATAACCCGGTCTCGTGCATCAAAACCACTCACACACTCATTCAGCTGCCCTCAAAACATATATATATATATATATATATATATATATATATATATATATATATTTTTTTTTTTTTTTTTTTTTTTTTTTTTTACCGCTGTCTCCTGCGTTTCTGAGGTAGCGCAAGGAAACAGACGAAAGAAATGGCCCAACCCACCTCCATACACATGTATATACATACGTCCACACACGCAAATATACATACCTACACAGCTTTCCATGGTTTACCCCAGATGCTTCACATGCCCTGATTCAATCCACTGACAGCACGTCAACCCCGGTATACCACATCGATCCAGTTCACTCTATTCCTTGCCCTCCTTTTACCCTCCTGCATGTTCAGGCCCCGATCACACAAAATCTTTTTCACTCCATCTTTCCACCTCCAATTTGGTCTCCCACTTCTCCTCGTTCCCTCCACCTCCGACACATAAATCCTCTTGGTCAATCTTTCCTCACTCATTCTCTCCATGTGCCCAAACCATTTCAAAACACCCTCTTCTGCTCTCTCAACCACGCTCTTTTTATTTCCACACATCTCTCTTACCCTTACGTTACTTACTCGATCAAACCATCTCACACCACACATTGTCCTCAAACATCTCATTTCCTGCGCACAACTCTATCCGTAGCCTACGCCTCGCAGCCATACAACATTGTTGGAACCACTATTCCTTCAAACATACCCATTTTTGCTTTCCGAGATAATGTTCTCGACTTCCAAACATTCTTCAAGGCTCCCAGAATTTTCGCCCCCTCCCCCACCCTATGATCCACTTCCGCTTCCATGGTTCCATCCGCTGCCAGATCCACTCCCAGATATCTAAAACACTTTACTTCCTTCAGTTTTTCTCCATTTAAACTTACCTCCCAATTGACTTGACCCTCAACCCTACTGTACCTAATAACCTTGCTCTTATTCACATTTACTCTTAACTTTCTTCTTTCACACACTTTACCAAACTCAGTCACCAGCTTCTGCAGTTTCTCACATGAATCAGCCACCAGCGTTGTATCATCAGCGAACAACACCTGACTCACTTCCCAAGCTCTCTCATCCACAACAGACTTCATACTTGCCCCTCTTTCCAAAACTCTTGCATTCACCTCCCTAACAACCCTATCCATAAACAAATTAAAGAACCATGGAGACATCACACACCCCTGCCGCAAACCTACATTCACTGAGAACCAATCACTTTCCTCTCTTCCTACACGTACACATGCCTTACATCCTCGATAAAAACTTTTCACTGCTTCTAACAACTTGCCTCCCACACCATATATTCTTAATACCTTCCACAGAGCATCTCTATCAATTCTATCATATGCCTTCTCCAGATCCATAAATGCTACATACAAATCCATTTGCTTTTCTAAGTATTTCTCACGTACATTCTTCAAAGCAAACACCTGATCCACACATCCTCTACCACTTCTGAAACCACACTGCTCTTCCCCAATCTGATGCTCTGTACATGCCTTCACCCTCTCAATCAATACCCTCCCATATAACATACCAGGAATACTCAACAAACTTATACCTCTGTAATTTGAGCACTCACTCTTATCCCCTTTGCCTTTGTACAATGGCACTATACACGCATTCTGCCAATCCTCAGGCACCTCACCATGAGTCATATATACATTAAATAACCTTACCAACCAGTCAATAATACAGCCACCCCCGTTTTTTTAT
The DNA here is from genome assembly GCF_036320965.1 of Panulirus ornatus. Classification (NCBI taxonomy): domain Eukaryota; kingdom Metazoa; phylum Arthropoda; class Malacostraca; order Decapoda; family Palinuridae; genus Panulirus; species Panulirus ornatus. The sequence goes on along the minus strand of NC_092226.1, from coordinate 30,503,391 downwards.
GAATTCCACTGCAATACCATCCAAATCTGCTGCCTATATATATATAAGGGGAAGATTGGTTTGGGAATGTCTTGGGAGTAAAGTCAGGGGTTAGTGAGAGGACAAGAGCAAGGGAAGGAGTAGCAGTACTCCTGAAACAGGAGTTGTGGGAGTATGTGATAGAATGTAAGAAAGTAAATTCTCGATAAATATGGGTAAAACTGAAAGTTGATGGAGAGAGATGGGTGATTATTGATGCATATGCACCTGGGCATGAGAAGAAAGATCATGAGAGGCAAGTGTTTTGGGAGCAGCTGAATGAGTGTGTTAGTGGTTTTGATGCACAAGACCGGGTTATAGTGATGGGTGATTTGAATGCAAAGGTGAGTAATGTGGCAGTTGAGGGAATGATTGGTATACATGGGGTGTTCAGTGTTGTAAATGGAAATGGTGAAGAGCTTTTAGATTTATATGCTGAAAAAGGACTGATAATTGGGAATACCTGGTTTAAAAAGCGAGATATACATAAGTATACGTATGTAAGTAGGAGAGATGGCCAGAGAGCGTTATTGGATTACGTGTTAATTGACAGGCGCGCGAAAGAGAGACTTTTGGATGTTAATGTGCTGAGAGGTGCAACTGGAGGGATGTCTGATCATTATCTTGTGGAGGCTAAGGTGAAGATTTGTATGGGTTTTCAGAAAAGAAGAGTGAATGTTGGGGTGAAGAGGGTGGTGAGAGTAAGTGAGTTTGGGAAGGAGACTTGTGTGAGGAAGTACCAGGAGAGACTGAGTACAGAATGGAAAAAGGTGAGAACAATGGAAGTAAGGGGAGTGGGGGAGGAATGGGATGTATTTAGGGAATCAGTGATGGCTTGCGCAAAAGATGCTTGTGGCATGAGAAGAGTGGGAGGTGGGTTGATTAGAAAGGGTAGTGAGTGGTGGGATGAAAAAGTAAGATTATTAGTGAAAGAGGAGAGAGAGGTATTTGGACAATTTTTGCAGGAAAAAAATGCAATTGAGTGGGAGATGTATAAAAGAAAGAGACAGGTCAAGAGAAAGGTGCAAGAGGTGAAAAAGAGGGCAAATGAGAGTTGGGGTGAGAGAGTATCATTAAATTTTAGGGAGAATAAAAAGATGTTCTGGAAGGAGGTAAATAAAGTGCGTAAGACAAGGGAGCAAATGGGAACTTCAGTGAAGGGCGCAAATGGGGAGGTGATAATAAGTAGTGGTGATGTGAGAAGGAGATGGAGTGAGTATTTTGAAGGTTTGTTGAATGTGTTTGATGATAGAGTGGCAGATATAGGGTGTTTTGGTCGAGGTGGCGTGCAAAGTGAGAGGATTAGGGAAAATGATTTGGTAAACAGAGAAGAGGTAGTAAAAGCTTTGCGGAAGATGAAAGCCGGCAAGGCAGCAGGTTTGGATGGTATTGCAGTGGAATTTATTAAAAAAGTGGGTGACTGTATTATTGACTGGTTGGTAAGGTTATTTAATGTATGTATGACTCCTGGTGAGGTGCCTGAGGATTGGCGGAATGCGTTCATAGTGCCATTGTACAAAGGCAAAGGGGATAAGAGTGAGTGCTCAAATTACAGAGGTATAAGTTTGTTGAGTATTCCTGGTAAATTATATGGGAGGGTATTGATTGAGAGCGTGAAGGCATGTACAGAGCATCAGATTGGGGAAGAGCAGTGTGGTTTCAGAAGTGGTAGAAGATGTGTGGATCAGGTGTTTGCTTTGAAGAATGTATGTGAGAAATACTTAGAAAAGCAAATGGATTTGTATGTAGCATTTATGGATCTGGAGAGGGCATATGATAGAGTTGATAGAGATGCTCTGTGGAAGGTATTAAGAATATATGGTGTGGGAGGCAAGTTGTTAGAAGCAGTGAAAAGTTTTTATCGAGGATGTAAGGCATGTGTACGTGTAGGAAGAGAGGAAAGTGATTGGTTCTCAGTGAATGTAGGTTTGCGGCAGGGGTGTGTGATGTCTCCATGGTTGTTTAATTTGTTTATGGATGGGGTTGTTAGGGAGGTGAATGCAAGAGTTTTGGAAAGAGGGGCAAGTATGAAGTCTGTTGTGGATGAGAGAGCTTGGGAAGCGAGTCAGTTGTTGTTCGCTGATGATACAGCGCTGGTGGCTGATTCATGTGAGAAACTGCAGAAGCTGGTGACTGAGTTTGGTAAAGTGTGTGAAAGAAGAAAGTTAAGAGTAAATGTGAATAAGAGCAAGGTTATTAGGTACAGTAGGGTTGAGGGTCAAGTCAATTGGGAGGTGAGTTTGAATGGAGAAAAACTGGAGGAAGTAAAGTGTTTTAGATATCTGGGAGTGGATCTGGCAGCGGATTAGGTACAGTAGGGTTGAGGGTCAAGTCAATTGGGAGGTGAGTTTGAATGGAGAAAAATGGAGGAAGTAAAGTGTTTTAGATATCTGGGAGTGGATCTGGCAGCGGATGGAACCATGGAAGCGGAAGTGGATCATAGGGTGGGGGAGGGGGCGAAAATTCTGGGAGCCTTGAAGAATGTGTGGAAGTCGAGAACATTATCTCGGAAAGCAAAAATGGGTATGTTTGAAGGAATAGTGGTTCCAACAATGTTGTATGGTTGCGAGGTGTGGGCTATGGATGGAGTGGTGCGCAGGAGGATGGATGTGCTGGAAATGAGATGTTTGAGGACAGTGTGTGGTGTGAGGTGGTTTGATCGTGTAAGTAACGTAAGGGTAAGAGAGATGTGTGGAAATAAAAAGAGCGTGGTTGAGAGAGCAGAAGAGGGTGTTTTGAAATGGTTTGGGCACATGGAGAGAATGAGTGAGGAAAGATTGACCAAGAGGATATATGTGTCGGAGGTGGAGGGAACAAGGAGAAGAGGGAGACCAAATTGGAGGTGGAAAGATGGAGTGAAAAAGATTTTGTGTGATCGGGGCCTGAACATGCAGGAGGGTGAAAGGAGGGCAAGGAATAGAGTGAATTGGAGCGATGTGGTATACCGGGGTTGACATGCTGTCAGTGGATTGAATCAAGGCATGTGAAGCGTCTGGAGTAAACCATGGAAAGCTGTGTAGGTATGTATATTTGCGTGTGTGGACATATGTATATACATGTGTATGGGGGTGGGTTGGGCCATTTCTTTCGTCTGTTTCCTTGCGCTACCTCGCAAACGCTGGAGACAGCGACAAAAAAAAGAAAAGAAAAAAAAAATATATTCATGCTTGCCTTCATCCATTTTTGGCTCTACCCTGTCCCACAAGAAACAGCATCACTACCACCTGCTTCAGTGAGGTAATGACAGGACCCCTTTTCTTAAGTTACTTACCTGTAATCCCATCCAGTCCAGTTGTTTTGTCATACTTCATCTTTTGCAGTGCCAATGATGTCATTACTTCTTATCTTTTCAGCGACTCACTTTCCATGACTCTCTCATTTTGCGTACTTTCATGTCCAAAACATTACCACCCTATCATCGAATACATGCAGCAGTCCTTCAGAATAATCATCCCATGTCAACTTTGGCTCATTTCTTCCTGTTATCAATTTTCCATTTTCCCCCATCACTTATAGTCCCATTTATTTCTTTTATTTTTCTCTCACAAGTAACCTCCTTCCCAACCTTATCTTACTCTCTTTGAAGTTTGGTAATATTTGTTCACCCCAGTTCTCATTTGCCATCTTTTCCAGCCTCTTCACATATATTCTCATTTTGCCATCTTTTCCAGCCTCTTCACATACCTCTCAACCTCCTGCCACTTTTTATTGTACATATGCTAATGATGAGAGAGCTTGGGAAGTGAGTCAGTTGTTGTTCGCTGATGATACAGCGCTGGTGGCTGATTCATGTGAGAAACTGCAGAAGCTGGTGACTGAGTTTGGTAAAGTGTGTGGAAGAAGAAAGTTAAGAGTAAATGTGAATAAGAGCAAGGTTATTAGGTACAGTAGGGTTGAGGGTCAAGTCAATTGGGAGGTGAGTTTGAATGGAGAAAAACTGGAGGAAGTGAAGTGTTTTAGATATCTGGGAGTGGATCTGGCAGCGGATGGAACCATGGAAGCGGAAGTGGATCATAGGGTGGGGGAGGGGGCGAAAATTCTGGGAGCCTTGAAGAATGTGTGGAAGTCGAGAACATTATCTCGGAAAGCAAAAATGGGTATGTTTGAAGGAATAGTGGTTCCAACAATGTTGTATGGTTGCGAGGCGTGGGCTATGGATAGAGTTGTGCGCAGGAGGATGGATGTGCTGGAAATGAGATGTTTGAGGACAATGTGTGGTGTGAGGTGGTTTGATCGAGTGAGTAACGTAAGGGTAAGAGAGATGTGTGGAAATAAAAAGAGCGTGGTTGAGAGAGCAGAAGAGGGTGTTTTGAAGTGGTTTGGGCACATGGAGAGAATGAGTGAGGAAAGATTGACCAAGAGGATATATGTGTCGAAGGTGGAGGGAACAAGGAGAAGAGGGAGACCAAATTGGAGGTGGAAAGATGGAGTGAAAAAGATTTTGTGTGATCGGGGCCTGAACATGCAGGAGGGTGAAAGGAGGGCAAGGAATAGAGTGAATTGGAGCGATGTTGTATACCGGGGTTGACGTGCTGTCAGTGGATTGAATCAAGGCATGTGAAGCGTCTTGGGTAAGCCATGGAAAGCTGTGTAGGTATGTATATTTGCGTGTGTGGACATATGTATATACATGTGTATGGGGGGGGTTGGGCCATTTCTTTCGTCTGTTTCCTTGCGCTACCTCGCAAACGCGGGAGACAGCGACAAAGTATAAAAAAAAAAAAACTAATCACATATACTAATGAGTCAGTTGTTGTTCGCTGATGATACAGCGCTGGTGGCTGATTCATGTGAGAAACTGCAGAAGCTGGTGACTGAGTTTGGTAAAGTGTGTGAAAGAAGAAAGTTAAGAGTAAATGTGAATAAGAGCAAGGTTATTAGGTACAGTAGGGTTGAGGGTCAAAGTCAATTGGGAGGTAAGTTTGAATGGAGAAAAACTGGAGGAAGTAAAGTGTTTTAGATATCTGGGAGTGGATCTGGCAGCGGATGGAACCATGGAAGCGGACGTGAATCATAGGGTGGGGGAGGGGGCGAAAATCGTGGGAGCATTGAAGAATGTGTGGAAGTCGAGAACATTATCTCGGAAAGCAGAAATGGGCATGTTTGAAGGAATAGTGGTTCCAACAATGTTGTATGTTTGCGAGGCGTGGGCTATGGATAGAGTTGTGCGCAGGAGGGTGGATGTGCTGGAAATGAGATGTTTGAGGACAATGTGTGGTGTGAGGTGGTTTGATCGAGTAAGTAATGTAAGTGTAAGAGAGATGTGTGGAAATAAAAAGAGCGTGGTTGAGAGAGCAGAAGAGGGTGTTTTGAAATGGTTTGGGCACATGGAGAGAATGAGTGAGGAAAGATTGACCAAGAGGATATATGTGTCGGAGGTGGAGGGAACGAGAAGTGGGAGACCTAATTGGAGTTGGAAAGATGGAGTGAAAAAGATTTTGTGTGATCGGGGCCTGAACATGCAGGAGGGTGTAAGGCGGGCAAGGAATAGAGTGAATTGGATCGATGTGGTATACCGGGGTTGACGTGCTGTCAGTGGATTGAATCAGGGCATGTGAAGCGTCTGGGGTAAACCATGGAAAGTTGTGTGGGGCCTGGATGTGGAAAGGGAGCTGTGGTTTCGGGCATTATTGCATGACAGCTTGAGACTGAGTGTGAATGAATGGGGCCTTTGTTATCTTTTCCTAGTGCTACCTCGCACACATGAGGGGGGAGGGGGATGGTATTCCATGTGTGGCGAGGTGGCGATGGGAATGAATAAAGGCAGGCAGTGTGAATTGTGTGCATGGGTATATATGTATGTGTCTGTGTGTGTATATATATGTGTACATTGAGATGTATGGGTGTGTATGTTTGCGTGTGTGGACGTGTGTGTACATACATGTGTATTGGGGTGGGTTGGGCCATTTCTTTCTTCTGTTTCCTTGCGCTACCTCGCAAATGCGGGAGACCGACAAAGCAAAATAAAAAAAAAATACTAATCACTTGCACTCCTTTCCAGCAAATAACACTTGTATACATCTTGTCTTTCATTGACTAGTAACTGAATGTCCTCATACCACCACTCTCGACCCTTTCTTGCCAGTCCACCTCCCACTTTCCTCAATTTACTTGTTTCTGTTATGCGTGTAGGCAGTGCTTCCCTATATACCTTCCATTCTTTACCCACTCTCCTAGCTTTATTTACTCCTACCTTTTGCCATTCTACACTCAGTCCCTCCAGGTATCTCTTTACACAAGTATGTTTACCAAGCTCTCATGTTCTCAGCACTCTCTTCTCTCCCATATCATTTTCTCTTTTCCTAGAGCTATTTCAAACCTTTACCCTTGCTTTCACCAAATAGTGATCTGACATCCCATTTTCATGTGTACCAGTTGATGTTCACATCCATCCCCCTTCACCAGAAGACTTTTTCCTCTGGGTCAGTTTTCTTTCTAATAAAAGTGTGCAGTATCGTTCTGTGGTGAGTATTGACCTTGACACCCCCCCCTCCCCATAGATTTTATTGATCTTGCCAGCTGTATTTCCTCACTCAGTCCCTCCAGGTTCTAGAGGTATGCTCTTTACTAAAAGTAGATTGCAACTCTTAAATCTGTTCCACTTTTTGAGCCCTGGCTTCTGCCACAATTTTCTTTGGGAAGAAAAAAAGTGGGCAGATTTTGTGTCCATCACAATGTGTTTACATGAGAAAGACAGACACTAGGAGGTCTGATTGGCCCACAACTGGGTTGTCTGGTAAGATAGAAATATATGTATTTTAACTTAACAAGAGAATGTGATTTCACTCATTAGTTTTTTTAGCTATCACCCTGCTGCTGCACATTAGTCTTCTACTGTCCCTGTTGCCACTGTAGTTTATAAGTATATTTTTATCATTTTTCTCAGAGTATACCTAAATTTATGAAATATTTGTCAAAACAACTCTTGAAGGTATTTGTTTGTAGTCTTAGCATTCACTCCGCCCATACTACATCTTTTACCTTTAAGTTTCATTCCATTTGTTCTGGTAACCGTATATTCATGTATTTCAAAAAGATGTTCATGTTTTACTTTATCAAACTTGTTTAGAATTTTGAACAATTGGATTAAGTCGCTGTGAAGTCTACATTTTTTGTGGGAGAAGAGATACAATCATTTTAGCCCCTCTTCGTATGCCAGATTACTAAGGAATGGGATCAGTTTTTGTTGCACATATTTGTGCTTGCTCTAATTTTTCCTCACTTTTTTTAGTTTGGGGACCAAAACTGGACTGCATATTCAAGGTGTCTTGCTAGAGAATTATAAAGTGTGAGAATTGTTTCTGGTGTCTTGTAATCTATATTCTTGGCTATGAAGCTTAACATTTGCTTGTCTTTTTTTCTTGCTGTTTGACAGTTTAGTATACTTCATATTGTTGCTCATGACATCTCCAAGGTCGTCTTCTTCATTCACTTTAGTTAGAGTTTTCTAATAGTTTGAAGTCGTAACGTATATTCTTGTCTCCATAGTTCATAACTTTACACTTCTCTACAATAAACTTCATTGCCATCTGTCTGACCACTCTGCTAGTAAGTTAAGGTCTCTTTGAATCATTTCACGGTCCCACCTGTTTACTGCCCAATCTCCTAGTTTAGTATCGTTAGCAGATATGAAGATCTTAGATATGAGACTGAGTTCTGGGTTATTAATGTATATTATGAAAAGATTTTGGCCTAGGACTGACCCCTGTGGCACGCCACTCATTATGTCTAGCCAATCTGAAGCTTCAACATTTAATACTGCCCAGTGCTTTCTTCCGGTAAGCCATCTCTGATCCATGTACAGAGTTCTTTACCAATTCCATGTGCTTTGAGTTTATTTAAAAGTCTCTTGTGAGCTACTTTATCAAAAGCCTCTGGAAATTTGAATATACTACATCATATGTTACTCTTTCATCCCAATTCTGATAACTAACATTCAAAGAATTACAGTAAATTTGTGAGGCAGAATCTTCTATTGTGGAAACCATGTTGGTTGTCTGATATAATTTTGTGATCTAGAAACATGAGTTTTATTTTGTATTTTTTTTTTCCATCATTTTACTTAACACTAACATAGGGCTAATTGGGCAGTACTTCAAGATATACTTTTTGTTTTCAGTCAGTTGGCATCTGACCATTCAGTAAAGATTTGTTAAATATTTTTATGTCTTATATCATTCTCAGTGAATGTATGTTTGCGGCGGGGGTGTGTGATGTCTCCATGGTTGTTTAATTTGTTTATGGATGGGGTTGTTAAGGAGGTGAATACAAGAGTTTTGGAAAGAGGGGCAAGTATGCAGTCTGTTGTGGATGAGAGAGCTTGGGAAGTGAGTCAGTTGTTGTTCGCTGATGATACAGCGCTGGTGGCTGATTCGTGTTAGAAACTGCAGAAGCTGGTGACTGAGTTTGGTAGAGTATGTGAAAGAAGAAAGTTAAGAGTAAATGTGAATAAGAGCAAGGTTATTAGGTACAGTAGGGTTGAGGGTCAAGTCAATTGGGAGGTAAGTTTGGATGGAGAAAAACTGGAGGAAGTGAAGTGTTTTAGATATCTGGGAGTGGATCTGGCAGCAGATGGAACCATGGAAGCGTAAGTGAATCATAGGGTGGGGGAGGGGGCGTGTATGTATATACATGTGTGTGTGGGTGGGTTGGGCCGTTTCTTTCGTCTGTTTCCTTGCGCTACCTCACCAACGCGGGAGACAGCAACAAAGCAAAATAAAGATCATCTGTCTCCTGGGCCATTGGCTTTGTTATAATTTAATTAGTCCAGGTATTTAAGTACTTCAGAGCTCTTTATTTCTAACCTTCAACTCTTCCTCATCAGATCCTTGAAACATTTTCATTGGTTGTGGTATTTGAGATGTTTCTTCAGTTGTAAATTCAGGTTTCAAGGGATGACTTAGTGTGTCATGTTTGTTTCATAATGGTTCAGTTCCTTAGGATTATCCTTAAATTTAACTATTTTTGTTATGTCTTATATCGTCTGTCTCCTACCTGGGCCATTGGCTTTGTTAGGTTTTAATTAGTCCAGGTATTTAAGTACTTCAGAGCTCTTTCTTTCTAACCTTCAACTCCCCTTCATCAGATCCTTGAAACCTTTTCATTGGTTTCAGTATTCGAGATGTTTCTTCAGTTTTGAATTCCGAGTTCAAGGGATAATTTAGTATGGTAGCCACTACCTTGTTGTCTGTAATTAGTGTGTCATGTTTGATTCATAATGGTCCAGTTCCTTAGGATTATTCTTAACTTTCAAGGAAATTCTTTTTTCTTACATTCTCTCTGGAATTTGATTAATTCCCAGCGATTTTCATTGGTTCGCATTGATTTGAATTTCTTATATGTTTTCTTCTTTTGGCAAATTAGTCCTTTTATTCTCTTATTCATCCATGATGGTTTTGAAATATTGCAAATGCTCTTTGTGATTCATGGAATGTTTATTTTCAATCTCGAGTAGTGTATTTCTAGAATTACTCTACATTTCCTCTACTGTGTGAACATCAAGAAGTTTTGTCCAGTTGGTACTGACTGCTAATTTCATGTCTGATGTTATCAAAATTTGCTTGCCTGTAATCTGGGATCAAGAGTTGTCATTTACTTCATAATCTAAATTTGTCTCTGATTTAACCAAACTATGATCGCTGTTTGACAAACTCTTGCCTACTTTGCAAGAGTTGATTAAGTTTGTGTCTGGTGAGGACAAGGTCAAGAATATTTTTACCTCTAGTTGGTTTTTTAATTAATTGGTTAGAAAAGTGTCCTCAATCAGTTCTGGTAGTCTCATTCCCTTTTGGTCACCTGTCAATGTGTTCCAGTTTGTTTAGACTGTTGAAGTCTCCTGTTATAACCTCTTTACTGTTTACTATAGTTCTGATTTCATTGTGTAGCATCTTATCGTCATCATCTTTTTCCTTAGGAGATCTGTAAATAATGCTGAGACGTAGTTTACTTTTTAACTTGTCGGTAATGTCAATATAAAGAGGGTCGTAAGTGTGTGTCTACGTTGCTTCTCTTAATAGTACTTAGATTGTTATAAATGATAGAGCCAGCAAAATTTAGATGGGTTCCTAGGATGGAGAGTTATCCAAGAAAAAAAGTTAATAGGAAAAGTTATAAAAAGGAGAAATTAGGTATATTATGCATGTCTGCTTTATACAAACATATAAACTTGGTTTGCTGCATGCACTTGACTTAGTACTGAGTTGTTGACACTTACATCTCTGTCTTTTCTCCACTACTGCTAGTGCATAACTTTTAATACTTTTAATGGTTCAGAATTTACCAAATTATCATAATTATTGCTTCAGAGACAGACATGCTATACAAATATGGCAAAGAGTGCTGACATCATTGGCCATGGAACCCCTATCATGGCATATGGGTAACTGACACTCCAGGATATTTCCTGGTGCTGATCATTGTTCATTGTGACAACAGGCATCTGTGCATACTGATGAAACACAACTTCCAATTTAGCCCTTAAATACCATAAGTCATCAGATGATTTATGTAGCAGTTGTTGGGAGTCATCACTTGAGTGCTAGTTTTCAAAGGATTATTTTGAACAACCCACCATTAATGTGACATTTGTGTAGATGCTAAGTTCTCTTGGTCACTGTAATATTATTATAGAGCCTTCCATTCCCAGGAAGAAATTCTGAAGTGTGAATTTATGCGTAGGTATGTGTAGATATTGATAATTGTGAAAATATAAGAAAATATGTATAGATATTTTGATCAAGTAAGTAATGAAAGGGTAAGAGAGATGTGTGGTAATAAAAAGAGTGTGGTTAAGAGAGCAGAAGAGGGTGTATTGAAATGGTTTGGTCACATGGAGAGAATGAGTGAGGAAAGATTGACAAAGATGATATATGTCAGAGGTGGAGGGAACAAAGATAAGTGGGAGACCAAATTGGAGGTGGAAGGATGGAGTGAAAACGATTTTGAGCAATCAGGGCCTGAACATGCAGGAGGGTGAAAGGCATGCAAGGAATAGAGTGAGTTGGAACGATGTGGTATACCGGGGTTGATGTGCTGTCAATGGATTGCACCAGGGCATGTGAAGCATCTGGGTTAAACCATATAAAGTTTTGTGGGGCCTGGATGTGGAAAGGGAGCTGTAGTTTCAGTGCATTACTCATGATGGCTAGAGACTGAGCGTGAACGAATTTGGCCTTTGTTGTCTTTTCCTAGCACTACCTCGTGCGCGTGTGGGGGAGGAAGGTGCCATTTCATTTGTGGCGGGGTGGCAACAGGAATGCATGAAGACAGAAAGTATGAATGTGTATATGTGTGTATGTATACGTAGAAATGTATAGGTATGTATATGTGTGTGTGTGTGTGGGCATTTATGTATATACATGTATATGTGTGTGGATTAGGCCATTCTTTCGTCAGTTTTCTTGCGCTACCTCAGTAATGCGGGAGACAGCATTTAAGTATAAGAAATGAAGTAGTACCCATAGTTAGTGGTGTTATTTGCTAAACATGAGCCATGTGACTCACCCACCCCCTTACTGCCCCTCTTGTATGGCCTTTTCAGGGGGCATTACCCATTACCCTCTTAGTCATATTAACAGTGATTATTGAATTTGCATCAAAGGCTCACCCTCTTGCTCTTCCTCTATCTCCTTACCTCTCCCCCACCCTTTGCTAGATGCAATCTGCATTAACTTTAGTAACATGCTATTTCCTTATAAGCTATGAGAGCTCTTTTTTTTTCATATAGGTATTTCCTTCATCTTATAATGGGAAACAAAATTTGATGACTTCTTTCCCATATCATTTGCAGATTGTACGAATTTACTTAGCAGTTAAGGGTTAATAGGGCTGGATGAGGCAAACTGTTCAGGTACAGCTTGATTACCAACAAGTATGGCTAAAGTTCCTTGAGGGTTACTTATGAGCAACAGAAGTCTCAAATCTATCAGCATGAAAGGATGAATTTTCCCCTCCAGGACTTAAAGCTTACTTTTGGTCCCAATGCATAAAGGGATCATTCAACATCTCTTGACCTAGAGGACCCTTAGTGTGGTGTTTCACCAGAAGTCATCATTGATAGAGTCTGTTGTTGATGCTTGTCATGTTTTGAGGAAACTTGAACCTCCATTTTTCCTTGACTTTCGGGACAGTCATGACAGCATTTTCATAGAAACCAGTTATTTTAATTTTCCAAAAGAAGGAACAGAGAATTGGGCCAGGTGAGGGTATTCCCTCAAAGGCCCAGTCCTCTGTTCTTAACGCTACCTCGCTAATGCGGGAAATGGCGAATAGTTTGAAAGAAAAAGAAGAATCTTATAGTGCACACATAAGCACTCAGGGAACTTTGTTTCATTTGCCATCATGATTTTTCACTCTTACATCCTTTACCTTGGGGGGATGTTCCATTTGATGTTAAGCAATCTTTCAAAAATATTTGTTTACTGATATCAGTTTTCTTTAGTGATGTTTTGGAAATAGACAAATTAAGGTTAAGCAGATACTGCTTTTGGAGAGGGGGAGAGAGAGATCTTTATCAGGCTTCTAGAGTGACTTTTTCTATGGAGGACATTCTTATTATTTTATTCCTGTCATGTTTTAGAAAGATGAGAATATCAAAATGCATCCTGTCAAAAACTTAACCTTCCCATTGCCATATTTTGATTTTCTTTTTTTATTGAGAATACTTAATCTGCTGTGGATTTCTTCAGAATGGCCCTTTAGAAACAAAAATGCACTTCCCCTTTAGAATTCTTTAACAAAGGTAGTCAAACTGGGTGGAGAATTGAAACTTTTTTTTTTTTTTTTATACTTTGTCGCTGTCTCCCGCGTTTGCGAGGTAGCGCAAGGAAACAGACGAAAGAAATGGCCCAACCCCCCCCATACACATGTACATACACACGTCCACACACGCAAATATACATACCTACACAGCTTTCCATGGTTTACCCCAGACGCTTCACATGCCTTGATTCAATCCACTGACAGCATGTCAACCCCTGTATACCACATCGCTCCAATTCACTCTATTCCTTGCCCTCCTTTCACCCTCCTGCATGTTCAGGCCCCGATCACACAAAATCCTTTTCACTCCATCTTTCCACCTCCAATTTGGTCTCCCTCTTCTCCTCGTTCCCTCCACCTCCGACACATATATCCTCTTGGTCAATCTTTCCTCACTCATTCTCTCCATGTGCCCAAACCATTTCAAAACACCCTCTTCTGCTCTCTCAACCACGCTCTTTTTATTTCCACACATCTCTCTTACCCTTACGTTACTTACTCGATCAAACCACCTCACACCACACATTGTCCTCAAACATCTCATTTCCAGCACATCCATCCTCCTGCGCACAACTCTATCCATAGCCCACGCCTCGCAACCATACAACATTGTTGGAACCACTATTCCTTCAAACATACCCATTTTTGCTTTCCGGGATAATGTTCTCGACTTCCACACATTTTTCAAGGCTCCCAAAATTTTCGCCCCCTCCCCCACCCTATGATCCACTTCCGCTTCCATGGTTCCATCCGCTGACAGATCCACTCCCAGATATCTAAAACACTTCACTTCCTCCAGTTTTTCTCCATTCAAACTCACCTCCCAATTGACTTGACCCTCAACCCTACTGTACCTAATAACCTTGCTCTTATTCACATTTACTCTTAACTTTCTTCTTCCACACACTTTACCAAACTCCGTCACCAGCTTCTGCAGTTTCTCACATGAATCCGCCACCAGCGCTGTATCATCAGCGAACAACAACTGACTCACTTCCCAAGCTCTCTCATCCCCAACAGACTTCATACTTGCCCCTCTTTCCAAGACTCTTGCATTTACCTCCCTAACAACCCCATCCATAAACAAATTAAACAGCCATGGAGACATCACACACCCCTGCCGCAAACCTACATTCACTGAGAACCAATCACTTTCCTCTCTTCCTACACGTACACATGCCTTACATCCTCGATAAAAACTTTTCACTGCTTCTAACAACTTGCCTCCCACACCATATATTCTTAATACCTTCCACAGAGCATCTCTATCAACTCTATCATATGCCTTCTCCAGATCCATAAATGCTACATACACATCCATTTGCTTTTCTAAGTATTTCTCACATACATTCTTCAAAGCAAACACCTGATCCACACATCCTCTACCACTTCTGAAACCACACTGCTCTTCCCCAATCTGATGCTCTGTACATGCCTTCACCCTCTCAATCAATACCCTCCCATATAATTTACCAGGAATACTCAACAAACTTATACCTCTGTAATTTGAGCACTCACTCTTATCCCCTTTGCCTTTGTACAATTGAATTGAATTGAAACGTCTATCTAAATTCTTGTCAGAAGTGTCATATGACCGTATACCCATTATATGGGAGTTTGCTGAAAGTCTCCACTGATATATCTAATTTTTTTTCACTCCATCTCCCTGTCTAATTAATGTTCTGTCCTCTCTCTCCCAAAGGGAGATAATTCAAAACTACTTCAGTTCTCTTATTGTTTTTGCATTTCTCTTCCTGATGAAACTGTTTAAAAGGTCAGTACAAACAGACTTCCTAGACCATCATGAATTGTAGCACCTCTGAGGAAGGTGAACAGTCAGGGTGTTAAGGATGCTGCTGTTCATAGTCATAAGAAGTCTCTGCCATTACCCCATTGCTTGGAAGAGCAACTTTTACCTTTTCTCTGCCCCAGGTGGATGCAAAGATGTCCAATCTAGACAGCCCCTTTAATACACTAAAACTGGAATGTTTTCTTGATTGCTGTGAAATAGTTCCCTTTGAGTTGAGGGTCCATTGAAGACCTTGAAAAACTGAAATTTCTGCTGTGGGTGTACCAAATTTTGCAAAATTGCCTGGGTTGGAGTTGGATTTCTCTACCATCCCACTTAAATGAATTTGGGACAATTCCTTAATAGTTCTTAAAGGAATATGTGCAGGAATTGTTGAACATAATGTAATAGAATTTACAAGAGTACTGGTTTCTTTTTAACATTCTCTTTCTGGTCTTAAAGAGGGAACTCAAACGGAAATGAATGTTTTTGGATCTGTCCTTCCTAAATATCTGGTAAGCCATAATAAATTCTGGATATCTGCTGAATAGAGAGTCTTTGAGCCCTTATAGCTAAATAGTTGGACAATCAGTAGGTTTTAAAGAACATTTCTGTTACTTTTTAACCTACATCAGAATGTGAGAGTTTTTAGCTATCAAACAAGGATTATAAATCTGGAATGCTCGTAATGAAGCTGGTGTTATCATCAGCAAGGAAAATCTTGCGTGATTCCTAGCCAGGATTTTACTTGACACAAAAGAGTTTGGTGCACTTGAATGGACTTTTTGTCTTCCTAGGGAAAGGGCTATGGACTGCTTAAGTTGCCTTGACAGGTTAGGCCCAGGCTGTTGTTCCCTATGTTAGTCAGGACATCTGTTAAGAAATTTCAGTATTGCTGCTTATTGCAACATCATAGTGAGATTGCAAACCAAGGGAAGACCTGGCTAAACCAAGCCTTTCAATTATTTATCACAAATATATAAAAAGTTTTACCCCAAGAATTTGCTAATGTCCTGGCCCTATGAACAGTTGTGAGGAACCTCCAAAGCCTATGCCTATATCTTGGACAACCTACTTCCTTCAGTGTTTTGGACTGATGACTCAAATCATGGATGGGCATTAAGAACAAAATGCTTTTGTATTAGTTCCATGGTTCTTTATCTCCCAAAGAGTTCAAACCCTAGTAGAGTGCAGGATTATTTCTCATGGATATCTTGGTAGCAGGCCAGTGCTTCATGGACAGACGCCCTTACAGATCCATTTCGTAATTAGAACTGATCTGAAAGTTCTCCCCTTGGCAGTTTACAAGCTTATTCCACAAAGCATCCCAACATCCAGGAATTTCAATGAATGGGTCAACACCTTGTCAAGATCATTTTACATGATACAGAATAGTTTGTAGGGAGAGAAAAATTCATTTGAATCCCTCCCCTTGTTAGGATGGCTCCTCAGTTTGACCTAATTGCCTTCAAAGTTATCTTCGTTCTTTTCTGATGTTTAACAAAGGGGCAGTAGCAACACATAGCTGATTGTTGATTTGAACCGTTAAACCAGACTTACATGTTCCCTCAAATAATCTTGTAGTTTTTTGGGTTTTTTTTTCAAAAATTAGCTGGTTTCCATGATTTAGTGACTTTGTAGTCCCAGTGTGGGAGTTTTGATGCCAGGAGCTGATCCGCTGTCTTATACCTTAGTTTTCCTCATCTGCCCCAACGTGGGGTAGGAGCCCAATGTTGAAATGCTAGGCTTTGGAACTTACATGTTTGGATGTTTTCAGACACCTTCTCACTTGAATTTGGATAATATGTAAAAATTTACCTGCTTCATAACATTTGTTTATAATGAAGACAGTATCAGTCTGCCTTGAAACTGTTATAATTACTCCTTGGGATTCAGATTCTTCAAAAATCTCCAAAGCCTCTTATTTAGATTTCATATGCTATTTATTTTTCAGGATAAAACAGTCATTGCTATTACTTATTATAAGAGTGAGCCACAGGAACCACTGTCCAATGGCTTGGAATAAAGTGCCTGGATCTGCTTGGGATAAGCATCTAAGGTCATTCTTCTTGAAAGTACTTGCTATCTCCATTTTGCAAACTAAGTGGCGGCAAATTAGTGCTTCAAAGTCTACTGATGAAATCTTTTTTTGATAGTCCTTGATGCTGGGTGAAGAGTAATTGAATACAGATATATGGAAAAATTTTCCTCAGAACTTATGGACTCCCTGTTTTGGATAGATATCCCAAATCATGGGTGGGGATTCCATTCTTCAGAAAGTCATATATATATATATATGTATATATATATATATATATATATATATATATATATATATATATATATATATATATTTTTTTTTTTTTTTTTTTTTTTTTATACTTTGTCGCTGTCTCCCGCGTTTGCGAGGTAGCGCAAGGAAACAGACGAAAGAAATGGCCCAACCCCCCCCCCCATACACATGTACATACACACGTCCACACACGCAAATATACATACCTACACAGCTTTCCATGGTTTACCCCAGACGCTTCACATGCCTTGCTTCAATCCACTGACAGCACGTCAACCCCTGTATACCACATGACTCCAATTCACTCTATTTCTTGCCCTCCTTTCACCCTCCTGCATGTTCAGGCCCCGATCACACAAAATCTTTTTCACTCCATCTTTCCACCTCCAATTTGGTCTCCCTCTTCTCCTCATTCCCTCCACCTCCGACACATATATCCTCTTGGTCAATCTCTCCTCACTCATTCTCTCCATGTGCCCAAACCATTTCAAAACACCCTCTTCTGCTCTCTCAACCACGCTCTTTTTATTTCCACACATCTCTCTTACCCTTACGTTACTTACTCGATCAAACCACCTCACACCACACATTGTCCTCAAACATCTCATTTCCAGCACATCCATCCTCCTGCGCACATCTCTATCCATAGCCCACGCCTCGCAACCATACAGCATTGTTGGAACCACTATTCCCTCAAACATACCCATTTTTGCTTTCCGAGATAATGTTCTCGACTTCCACACATTTTTCAAGGCTCCCAAAATTTTCGCCCCCTCCCCCACCCTATGATCCACTTCCGCTTCCATGGTTCCATCCGCTGACAGATCCACTCCCAGATATCTAAAACACTTCACTTCCTCCAGTTTTTCTCCATTCAAACTCACCTCCCAATTGACTTGACCCTCACCCCTACTGTACCTAATAACCTTGCTCTTATTCACATTTACTCTCAACTTTCTTCTTCCACACACTTTACCAAACTCAGTCACCAGCTTCTGCAGTTTCTCACATGAATCAGCCACCAGCGCTGTATCATCAGCGAACAACAATTGACTCACTTCCCAAGCTCTCTCATCCCCAACAGACTTCATACTTGCCCCTCTTTCCAGGACTCTTGCATTTACCTCCCTAACAACCCCATCCATAAACAAATTAAACAACCATGGGAGCAGCTGAATGAGTGTGTTAGCGGTTTTGATGCACGAGACCGGGTTATAGTGATGGGTGATTTGAATGCAAAGGTGAGTAATGTGGCAGTTGAGGGAATAATTGGTATGCATGGGGTGTTCAGTGTTGTAAATGGAAATGGTGAAGAGCTTGTAGATTTATGTGCTGAAAAAGGACTGATGATTGGGAATACCTGGTTTAAAAAGCGAGATATACATAAGTATACTTATGTAAGTAGGAGAGATGGCCAGAGAGCGTTATTGGATTACGTGTTAATTGACAGGTGTGCGAAAGAGAGACTTTTGGATGTTAATGTGCTGAGAGGTGCAACTGGAGGGATGTCTGATCATTATCTTGTGGAGGCTAAGGTGAAGATTAGTATGGGTTTTCAGAAAAGAGGAGTGAATGTTGGGGTGAAGAAGGTGGTGAGAGTAAGTGAGCTTGGGAAGGAGACCTGTGTGGGGAAGTACCAGGAGAGAATGTGTACAGAATGGAAAAAGGTGAGAACAATGGAAGTAAGGGGAGTGGGGGAGGAATGGGATGTATTTAGGGAATCAGTGATGGATTGCGCAAAAGATGCTTGTGGCATGAGAAGAGTGGGAGGTGGGCTGTTTAGAAAGGGTAGTGAGTGGTGGGATGAAGAAGTAAGAGTATTAGTGAAAGAGAAGAGAGAGGCATTTGGACGATTTTTGCAGGGAAAAAATGCAATTGAGTGGGAGAAGTATAAAAGAAAGAGACAGGAGGTCAAGAGAAAGGTGCAAGAGGTGAAAAAAAGGGCAAATGAGAGTTGGGGTGAGAGACTATCAGTAAATTTTAGGGAGAATAAAAAGATGTTCTGGAAGGAGGTAAATAGGGTGCGTAAGACAAGGGAGCAAATGGGAACTTCAGTGAAGGGCGTAAATGGGGAGGTGATAACAAGTAGTGGTGATGTGAGAAGGAGATGGAATGAGTATTTTGAAGGTTTGTTGAATGTGTCTGATGACAGAGTGGCAGATATAGGGTGTTTTGGTCGAGGTGGTGTGCAAAGTGAGAGGGTTAGGGAAAATGATTTGGTAAACAGAGAAGAGGTAGTAAAAGCTTTGCGGAAGATGAAAGCCGGCAAGGCAGCAGGTTTGGATGGTATTGCAGTGGAATTTATTAAAAAAGGGGGTGACTGTATTGTTGACTGGTTGGTAAGGTTATTTAATGTATGTATGACTCATGGTGAGGTGCCTGAGGATTGGTGGAATGCGTGCATAGTGCCATTGTACAAAGGCAAAGGGGATAAGAGTTAGTGCTCAAATTACAGAGGTATAAGTTTGTTGAGTATTCCTGGTAAATTATATGGGAGGGTATTGATTGAGAGGGTGAAGGCATGTACAGAGCATCAGATTGGGGAAGAGCAGTGCGGTTTCAGAAGTGGTAGAGGATGTGTGGATCAGGTGTTTGCTTTGAAGAATGTATGTGAGAAATACTTAGAAAAGCAAATGGATTTGTATGTAGCATTTATGGATCTGGAGAAGGCATATGATAGAGTTGATAGAGATGCTCTGTGGAAGGTATTAAGAATATATGGTGTGGGAGGCAAGTTGTTAGAAGCAGTGAAAAGTTTTTATCGAGGATGTAAGGCATGTGTACGTGTAGGAAGAGAGGAAAGTGATTGGTTCTCAGTGAATGTAGGTTTGCGGCAGGGGTGTGTGATGTCTCCATGGTGTGATATATATATATATATATATATATATATATATATATATATATATATATATATATATATATTTGGACGATTTTTGCAGGGAAAAAATGCAATTGAGTGGGAGATGTATAAAAGAAAGAGACAGGAGGTCAAGAGAAAGGTGCAAGAGGTGAAAAAAAGGGCAAATGAGAGTTGGGGTGAGAGAGTATCATTAAATTTTAGGGAGAATAAAAAGATGTTCTGGAAGGAGGTAAATAAAGTGCGTAAGACAAGGGAGCAAATGGGAACTTCAGTGAAGGGCGCAAATGGGGAGGTGATAACAAGTAGTGGTGATGTGAGAAGGAGATGGAGTGAGTATTTTGAAGGTTTGTTGAATGTGTTTGATGATAGAGTGGCAGATATAGGGTGTTTTGGTCGAGGTGGTGTGCAAAGTGAGAGGGTTAGGGAAAATGATTTGGTAAACAGAGAAGAGGTAGTGAAAGCTTTGCGGAAGATGAAAGCCGGCAAGGCAGCAGGTTTGGATGGTATTGCAGTGGAATGTATTAAAAAAGGGGGTGACTCTATTGTTGACTGGTTGGTAAGGTTATTTAATGTATGTATGACTCATGGTGAGGTGCCTGAGGATTGGCGGAATGCGTGGATAGTGCCATTGTACAAAGGCAAAGGGGATAAGAGTGAGTGCTCAAATTACAGAGGTATAAGTTTGTTGAGTATTCCTGGTAAATTATATGGGAGGGTATTGATTGAGAGGGTGAAGGCATGTACAGAGCATCAGATTGGGGAAGAGCAGTGTGGTTTCAGAAGTGGTAGAGGATGTATGGATCAGGTGTTTGCTTTGAAGAATGTATGTGAGAAATACTTAGAAAAGCAAATGGATTTGTATGTAGCATTTATGGATCTGGAGAAGGCATATGATAGAGTTGATAGAGATGCTCTGTGGAAGGTATTAAGAATATATGGTGTGGGAGGAAAGTTGTTAGAAGCAGTGAAAAGTTTTTATCGAGGATGTAAGGCATGTGTACATGTAGGAAGAGAGGAAAGTGATTGGTTCTCAGTGAATGTAGGTTTGCGGCAGGGGTGTGTGATGTCTCCATGGTTGTTTAATTTGTTTATGGATGGGGTTGTTAGGGAGGTAAATGCAAGAGTTTTGGAAAGAGGGGCAAGTATGAAGTCTGTTGGGGATGAGAGAGCTTGGGAAGTGAGTCAGTTGCTGTTCACTGATGATACAGCGCTGGTGGCTGATTCATGTGAGAAACTGCAGAAGCTGGTGACTGAGTTCGGTAAAGTGTGTGGAAGAAGAAAGTTAAGAGTAAATGTGAATAAGAGCAAGGTTATTAGGTACAGTAGGGTTGAGGGTCAAGTCAATTGGGAGGTGAGTTTGAATGGAGAAAAACTGGAGGAAGTGAAGTGTTTTAGATATCTGGGAGTGGATCTGGCAGCGGATGGAACCATGGAAGCGGAAGTGGATCATAGGGTGGGGGAGGGGGCGAAAATTCTGGGGGCCTTGAAGAATGTGTGGAAGTCGAGAACATTATCTCGGAAAGCAAAAATGGGTATGTTTGAAGGAATAGTGGCTCCAACAATGTTGTATGGTTGCGAGGCATGGGCTATGGATAGAGTTGTGCGCAGGAGGATGGATGTGCTGGAAATGAGATGTTTGAGGACAGTGTGTGGTGTGAGGTGGTTTGATCGAGTGAGTAAGGTAAGGGTAAGAGAGATGTGTGGAAATAAAAAGAGCGTGGTTGAGAGAGCAGAAGAGGGTGTTTTGAAGTGGTTTGGGCACATGGAGAGAATGAGTGAACAAAGATTGACCAAGAGGATATATGTGTCGGAGGTGGAGGGAACGAGGAGAAGAGGGAGACCAAATTGGAGGTGGAAAGATGGAGTGAAAAAGATTTTGTGTGATCGGGGCCTGAACATGCAGGAGGGTGAAAGGAGGGCAAGGAATAGAGTGATTTGGAGCAATGTGGTATACCGGGGTTGACGTGCTGTCAGTGGATTGAATCAAGGCATGTGAAGCGTCTGGGGTAAACCATGGAAAGCTGTGTAGGTATGTATATTTGCGTGTGTGGACATATGTATATACATGTGTATGGGGGGGGGGGTTGGGCCATTTCTTTCGTCTGTTTCCTTGCGCTACCTCGCAAACGCGGGAGACAGCGACAAAGTATAATAAATAAAAAATAAATATATATGAGTTTTTGGAAATAGGAACAAAATTATTTTTTTTTTTGAACAAAATACTTTTGTATATTTCCTTGGTTCTTCATCTCCCAGAATGTCCAAACCCAAAGTGTAGGATTATTTCTCATGGACTTATCAATAATTGGCCGGTACTCCATGCACAGAAACCTTTGCAAATCCTTTCACCATTTAAAACTGAAGTGAAATTTCACTCCTTGGCAGTTTACAAGCCTGTTTCTCAAAGCCTCCCAACATCCAGTAATCTGCAGTAAATAGGCCCACACCGTGTCAGTTTCAGTGATGCAAAATTGTTTGTAGGGGGTGAAAAGTTCATCATTGGGATGGCTCCTCATTTGGGCCTCTTTGCCTCCTGTAGTGAATGCCCTGTTACCTTCCAACGTTTCTGATCTTCAACAAAGTATCACTAGCATTGCATAGCTGATTATGGATTTGAACTATTGAACCAGATTTATTTGTCACCCACGTGGTAATTTTCTGGGATGAGTTTTCCCCATGTTAGTTGGTTTCCAGGATTTAGTGACTCTTGTAGTGTGGATAAGACAGTTTTAGGGCCAGGAACCACTTGTATCTTCTACCTCAATTTTTCTAATCTGCCTCAACCTGGGGCAGGAGCCCAGTGTTGATTTGCCGTGTTTTGGAACTTACAATTATAGATTTTTTTTCAGACACCTTTTTTGTTGAAATTGGAGAAAGTGTAAAAATTTATTTGCTTCATAGTGTTTATTTATGATGAAGACAACTTCAGTCTCCTTGAAACTGGTTCATATGTTTTCCTCAGGATTCAGATTCTTCAGAAATCTCAGAAGCTCCCTGTTTAGAATTCCTCAGTTACTTTTTTTTTTCTCATGTTAAAACAGTTAGTAATACTGTTATCAACAAGAGTGCCCCTCAGGAATCATTGTCCAATTGTGTATGATAAAGTGTTTGGATCTACTTTGGATAAGGTGCACAGGTCATTCTTCTTGAAAAGATAAGCTGTCCCCTTTTTGCAAGCTAAGTGGCTAATTAGTGCTTCAAAGTCTACTGATGAAATCACTTTTTGACAGTCCTTGGTGCTGGGAGAAGGGTTAGTTAGATGCACACGTTGTCCAGACATTAGAGCCTTCTCTTTTTTGATGTTGACAAACCATTGGTTTAGATCAGTCTAAATCTTGTGTCTTTGACAAAGAATAAATCAAAAAGTTTCAGTAGACTGATTGTGACAAAGAATAAAACAAAAAGTTTCATTAGACTCTTTCTTTGATTATTTGTTGAAAGAGTTTTACTGGAGAGTGTCATGTCTGATATGTATTTGAATTTCAGAGAATTCATTAATATTACCAGAAATTATCAAAGGTACTCCCTTTTTCATGTACATAAAACCCCACCTTTCATTGAGGATCATCTCATCTTGGATTGAAAGATATGTTTTAGTGTTAGAGCCTTTGATGTCAGGAAGGTACCTTCTAGTCTTCCCTTTGTGAGAAACCCTTCCCTTGAGGAGCTTAATGTAAGAGGTCTTTGGTATTCCTGTGACACATTTGTTAAAGTTACCTTATGTTAAACATTGAGGATTGGCCTTTTGTACTGTTAGGCTGGCCACCTTTTGAGGCATGTCAGTAATGTGCTGCAGAATAACCTTTAAGGTAACTGTTCTTACCTAACCAGCCTTTTGGTTAAGAGGTTTTTCTGACCTACATGTTGGTTTATTCCTAAAGTTTGCAGGAATGGCTAACTCTGAAGAGAAAGGTGAGTTTTGAATTGAGCACTGAGAATCTGTTTCTCTCTAGGTCAGCATCCCTCAAGCAATTTTCTGGGTAATTTTGTCATGTGATCAAATTTCTAGGTTGTTGTGTTCTGCCATGCCTTTTTCTTTTGTTAAAAAAGTCTTCTTAACTAAGGGTAATCATCATTGGGATGGCTATGAGAATTATGAGGTGGCCAGCATGACCATTGTCTTTATCAGCTGGATGATGACTGCATCACTGTTTGAAGGTAACTCATTTGTAGATGGGTGGACCCAGATTAAGCTGTAGAATGCAACTGCTAAGTAGGTGTACAGCAAAGGATATGAAACACTTACCTAGTCAAAAGATAAAGGATTAGAGGTTTCTAACCCTTGGATATCACAAAGATTCTCTCAAAGCTCATAGAACAGTGCCTCAGAAAGAGTTTTTCATTCTTCATTTTACTCCCTTTACACCTAATTGTCTGACCTGTTTTAGAAAGATAGTGTCAAGTAAGTTTATTAATATATTTTTCTTTCTCATATATTTTGTGCAGGAACCAAAGATGGAGATGGAAGATGATTTAATGAATGCTGCAGTTGTTGACCCAGAGCAGATCCAGTCAGATGATGTGGATGGCATCCCTCTTGATGATGTAGATGGCATACCCATTAAAGAAGAAGAGAAAGAAGATATAGATGGCATACCAATTGCTAACACACCTCTTATCAAGAGTGCTGCTATTTCAGCTTTACTTGGTTATGATGATGATGATGATGAAGAAGATATAGATGGTGCTCCATGTAAGACCCATTATCTGTCAGCTTTTTTCTTGTTTTACCTCTGTTATGTATTTTATTTCATACATGATGTCTATATCTCTGATTCCTGTTTTTCTGGGAAATCCCATGAAGCGGGTGGCCACAGCAAAAGATTCGCTACTTATTCCTGTTCTTACATGCCTGCACATACGTCATTCCAAGCTTTTTTCCACAGATTCTGTACCAACAGATCTCTTCCATTCTATTTACTCAAAAGAAGAAACTTAGCGAGGCGCCATGTAATGAATTTTCCCTCTAAGGCTTTATCATCTTTTCGTGATGCTACCTCACTCATGAAGAAAGACCCATCCACTTATATACACACACATACATGTACATTTACATTGATATATATATATATATATATATATATATATATATATATATATATATATATATATTTTTTTTTTTTTTTTTTTTTTTTTTTTTTTATACTTTGTCGCTGTCTCCCGCGTTTGCGAGGTAGCGCAAGGAAACAGACGAAAGAAATGGCCCAACCCCCCCCCCATACACATGTACATACACACGTCCACACACGCAAATATACATACCTACACAGCTTTCCATGGTTTACCCCAGACGCTTCACATGCCTTGATTCAATCCACTGACAGCACGTCAAACCCTGTATACCACATCGCTCCAATTCACTCTATTCCTTGCCCTCCTTTCACCCTCCTGCATGTTCAGGCCCCGATCACACAAAATCTTTTTCACTCCATCTTTCCACCTCCAATTTGGTCTCCCTCTTCTCCTCGTTCCCTCCACCTCCGACACATATATCCTCTTGGTCAATCTTTCCTCACTCATTCTCTCCATGTGCCCAAACCATTTCAAAACACCCTCTTCTGCTCTCTCAACCACGCTCTTTTTATTTCCACACATCTCTCTTACCCTTACGTTACTTACTCGATCAAACCACCTCACACCACACATTGTCCTCAAACATCTCATTTCCAGCACATCCATCCTCCTGCGCACAACTCTATCCATAGCCCACGCCTCGCAACCATACAACATTGTTGGAACCACTATTCCTTCAAACATACCCATTTTTGCTTTCCGAGATAATGTTCTCGACTTCCACACATTTTTCAAGGCTCCCAAAATTTTCGCCCCCTCCCCCACCCTATGATCCACTTCCGCTTCCATGGTTCCATCCGCTGACAGATCCACTCCCAGATATCTAAAACACTTCACTTCCTCCAGTTTTTCTCCATTCAAACTCACCTCCCAATTGACTTGACCCTCAACCCTACTGTACCTAATAACCTTGCTCTTATTCACATTTACTCTTAACTTTCTTCTTCCACACACTTTACCAAACTCAGTCACCAGCTTCTGCAGTTTCTCACATGAATCAGCCACCAGCGCTGTATCATCAGCGAACAACAACTGACTCACTTCCCAAGCTCTCTCATCCCCAACAGACTTCATATATATATATATATATATATATATATATATATATAATGGGAAATATATATATATATATATATATAAGCAAATGGATTTGTATGTAGCATTTATGGATCTGGAGAAGGCATATGTTAGAGTTGATAGAGATGCTCTGTGGAAGGTATTAAGAATGTATGGTGCGGGTGGCAAGTTGTTAGAAGCAGTGAAAAGTTTTTATCGAGGATGTAAGGCATGTGTACGTGTAGGAAGAGAGGAAAGTGATTGGTTCTCAGTGAATGTAGGTTTGCGGCAGGGGTGTGTGATGTCTCCATGGTTGTTTAATTTGTTTATGGATGGGGTTGTTAGGGAGGTGAATGCAAGAGTTTTGGAAAGAGGGGCAAGAATGAAGTCTGTTGTGGATGAGAGAGCTTGGGAAGTGAGTCAGTTGTTGTTCGCTGATGATACAGCGCTGGTGGCTGATTCATGTGAGAAACTGCAGAAGCTGGTGACTGAGTTTGGTAAAGTGTGTGGAAGAAGAAAGTTAAGAGTAAATGTGAATAAGAGCAAGGTTATTAGGTACAGTAGGGTTGAGGGTCAAGTCAATTGGGAGGTAAGTTTGAATGGAGAAAAACTGGAGGAAGTAAAGTGTTTTAGATATCTGGGAGTGGATCTGGCAGCGGATGGAACCATGGAAGCGGAAGTGAATCATAGGGTGGGGGAGGGGGGGAAAATCCTGGGAGCCTTGAAGAATGTGTGGAAGTCGAGAACATTATCTCGGAAAGCAAAAATGGGTATGTTTGAAGGAATAGTTGTTCCAACAATGTTGTATGGTTGCGAGGCGTGGGCTATGGATAGAGTTGTGCGCAGGAGGGTGGATGTGCTGGAAATGAGATGTTTGAGGAAAATGTGTGGTTTGAGGTGGTTTGATCGAGTAAGTAATGTAAGGGTAAGAGAGATGTGTGGAAATAAAAAGAGCTTGGTTGAGAGAGCAGAAGAGGGTGTTTTGAAATGGTTTGGGCACATGGAGAGAATGAGTGAGGAAAGATTGACCAAGAGGATATATGTGCCGGAGGTGGAGGGAACGAGGAGAAGTGGGAGACCAAATTGGAGGTGGAAAGATGGAGTGAAAAAGATTTTGAGTGATCAGGGCCTGAACATGCAGGATGGTGAAAGGCAGGCAAGGAATAGAGTGAATTGGATCAATGTGGTATACCGGGGTTGACGTGCTGTCAGTGGATTGAATCAGGGCATGTGAAGCGTCTGGGGTAAACCATGGAAAGCTGTGTGGGGCCTGGATGTGGAAAGGGAGCTGTGGTTTCGGGCATTATTGCATGACAGCTAGAGACTGAGTGTGAACGAATGAGGCCTTTGTTGTCTTTTCCTAGCGCTACCCCACACACATGAGGGGGGAGGGGGATGGTATTCCATGTGTGGTGAGGTGGCAGTGGGAATGAATAAAGGCAGACAGTGTGAATTGTGTGCATGGGTATATATGTATGTGTCTGTGTGTGTATATATATATGTGTACATTGTGATGTATAGGTATGTATTTTTGCAGGTGTGGACGTGTGTGTATATACATGTGTATTGGGGTGGGTTGGGCCATTTCTTTCGTCTGCTTCCTTGCGCTACCTCGCAAACGCGGGAGACAGCGACAAAGCAAAATAAATAAATAAAATAAAATATATATACATAACATGTACATATTTACATACATATACATACATATACAGCTCAAGGGTAAAGGGGAAGGGTGGTTTGGCAATGTCTTGGGAGTAAAGTCAGGGGTTGGTGAGAGGACAAGAACAAAGGAAGGAGTAGCACTACTCCTGAAGCATGGGTTGTGGGAGTATGTGATAGAGTGTAAGAAAGTAAACTCTAGATTTATATGGATAATACTGAAAGTGGATTGAAAGAGATGGGTGATTATTGGTGCCTGTGCACCTGGTCATGAGAAAAAAGATCATAAGAGGCAAGTGTTTTGGGAGCAGCTGAGTGATTTTGTTAGCAGCTTTGATGCACGAGACTGGGTTATAGGGATGGGTGATTTGAATGCAAAGGTGAGTAATGTGGCAGTTCAGGGTATAATTGGTGTACTTGGGGTGTTCATTGTTGGAAATGGAAATGGTGAAGAGCTTGTAGATTTGTGTACTGAAAAAGGAATGGTGATTGGGAATACCTGGTTTGAAAAGAGAGATATATATAAGTATATGTATGTAAGTAGGAGAGATGGTTAGAGAGCGTTATTGGATTACGTGTTAATTGATAGGCATGTGAAAGAGAGACTTATGGATGTTAATGTGCTGAGAGGGGCAAATGGAGAGATGTTTGATCATTATCTTGTGGAGGCAAAGGTGAAGATATGTAGAGGTTTTCAGAAAAGAAGAGAGAATGTTGGGGCAAAGAGAGTGGTGAGAGTAAGTGATCTTGGAAAGGAGACTTGTTTGAGGAAGTACCAGGAGAGATTAAGTGCAGAATGGAAAAAGGTAAGAGCAAATGACACAAGGGGAGTGGTGGAGGAATGGGATGTATTTAGGGAAGCAGTGATGGCCTGCACAAAAGATGCCTGTGGCATGAGAAAGATGGGAGGTGGGCAGATTAGAAAGGGTAGTGAGTGGTGGGATGAAGAAGGCATTTGGATGATTTTTGCAGGGAGGTAGTGTAAATGACTGGGAGATATATAAAAGAATGAGGCAAAAGGTCAAGAGAAAGGTACAAGAGGTGAAAAGAGGGCAAATGAGAGTTAGGATGAGAGAGTATCATTAAATTTTTGGGAAAATAAAAAGATATTTTGGGAGGGGGTAAATAAAATGTGTAAGACAAGAAAATAAATGGGAAAATCAGTGAAGGGGGCAAATGGAGAGGTAATAGCAAGTAGTGGTGAAGTGAGAGGGAGATGGAGTGAGTGTTTTGAAGGTTTGTTGAAAGAGTGGTAGATATAGGGTGTTTTGATTGAGGAGGTGTGCGAAGTGAGAGGGTCAGGGAGAGTGCTTTGGTAAACAGAGAAGAGGTACTGAAAGCTTTGCGGAAGATGAAAGCTGGCAAGGTGGCAGGTTTGGATGGTTTTTCTGTGGAATTTATTAAAAAAGGGGAGGACTGTGATGTTGACTGGATTGTTAGGATATTCAGTGTATGTATGGTTCATGGTGAGGTGCCTAAGGATTGGTGGAATGCATGCATAGTGCCATTGTACAAAGCCAAAGGGGATAAAGTTGAGTGTTCAATTTACAGAGGTATAAGTTTGTTGCGTTTTCTTGGGAAATTATATGGGAGAGTATTTATTAAGAGGGTGAAGGCATGAACAGAGCATCAGATTGGGGAAGAGCAATGTGGTTTCAGAAGTGGTAGAGGATGTGTGGATCAGGTGTTTGCTTTGAAGAATGTATGTGAGAAATACTTAGGAAAACAGATGGATTTGTATGTAGCATTTATGGATCTGGAGAAGGCATATGATATAGTTGATAGAGATGCTCTGTGGAAGGTATTAAGAGTATATGGTGTGGGAGGTAAGTTGTTAGAAGAAACGTACCTCTTCACCATTTCCATTTACAACACTGAACACGCCATGTACACCAATTATTCCCTCAACTGCCACATTACTCACCTTTGCATTCAAATCACCCATCACTATAACCTGGTCTCGTGCATCAAAACTACTAACACACTCAGCTGCTCCCAAAACACTTGCCTCTCATGATCTTTCTTCTCATGCATAGGCACCAATAATCACCCATCTCTCACCATCCACTTTCAGTTTTACCCATATCAATCTAGACTTTACTTTCTTACACTCTATCACATACTCCCACAACTCCTGTTTCAGGAGTAGTGCTTCTCCTTCCCTTGCTCTTTTCCTCTCACCAACTCCTGACTTTACTCCCAAAACATTCCCAAACCACTCTTCCCCTTTACCCTTGAGCTTCATTTCACTCAGAGCCAAAACATCCAGGTTCCATTCCTCAAACATACTACCTATCTCTCCTTTTTTCTCATCTTGGTTACATCCACACACATTTAGACATCCCAGTCTGAGCCTTCAAGGAGGATGAGCACTCCCCGCGTGACTCCTTTTTCTGTTTCCCCTTTTAGATAGTTGAAATACAAGGAGGGGAGGGTTTCTAGCCCCCCATTCCCATCCCCTTTAGTCACCTTCTACGACACGCGGGGAATACATGGGAAGTATTCTTTCTCCCCCATCTCCAGGGATCAGATTGGGAAGAGCAGTGTGGTTTCAGAGGTGGTGGAGAGTTTTTGGATCAAGTGTTTGCTTTGAAGAATGTATGTAGTATTTATGGATCTGGAGAAGGCATATGATAGAGTTGATAGAGATGCTCTGTGGAAGGTATTAAGAGTATATGGTGTGGGAGGCAAGTTGCTAGAAGCAGTGAAAAGTTTTTATCGAGGATGTAAGGCATGTGTACGTGTAGGAAGAGAGGAAAGTGATTGGTTCTCGGTGAATGTCGGTTTGCAGCAAGGGTGCATGATTTCTCCATGGTTGTTTGATTTGTTTATGGATGGGGTTGTTAGGGAGGTGAATGCAAGAGTTTTGGAAAGAGGGGCAAGTATGCAGTCTGTTATGGATGAGAGGTCTTGGGAAGTGAGTCAGTTGTTGTTCCCTGATGATACAGCACTGGTTGCTGATTCGGGTGAGAAACTGCAGAAGCTGGTGACTCAGTTTGGTAAAGTGTATGAAAGAGAAAGCTGAGAGTAAATGTGAATAAGAGCAAGGTTTTTAGGTACATTAGGATTCACGGACAAGTCAGTTGGCAGATAAGTTTGAATGGAGAAAAACTGGATGAAGTGAAGTGTTTTAGATATCTGGTAGTGGATTTGTCAGCAGATGGAACCATGGAACCGGAAGTGAGTCACAGGGTGGGGGAGGGGGCGAAGGTTCTGGGAGCGTTGAAGAATGTGTGGAAGGAGAGAACATTATCTCGGAAAGCAAAAATGGGTATGTTTGAAGAAATAGTCAGAGATAAGCAAAAATGGGTATGTTTGAAGAAATAGTAGTTCCAACAATGTTATATGGTTGTGAGGTATGGGCTATAGATAGGGCTGTTCAGAGGAGGTGTATGTATTGGAAATGAGATGTCTGAGGACATTATGTGGTGTGAGGTGGTTTGATCGAGTTAGTAATGAAAGGGTAAGAGAGATGTGTGGTAATAAAAAGAGTTTGGTTGAGATGTGGATGTGGAAAGGGAGCTGTGGTTTTGGTGCATTATATATGACAGCGAGAGACTGAGTGTGAACAAATATGGCCTTTGTTGTCTTTTCCTAGTGCTACCTCACGGGCATGCAAGGGGAGGGAGGTGTCATTTTGTGTGGCGGGATGGTAACGGGAATGAATGAAGACAGCAAGTATGAATTATGTACATGTGTATATATGTATATAAATGTCTGTATATGTATATATGTATATGTGTATATATGTTGATTAGAAAGGGTAGTGAGTGGTGGGATGAAGAAGTAAGAGTATTAGTGAAAGAGAAGAGAGAGGCATTTGGACGATTTTTGCAGGGAAAAAATGAAATTGAGTGGGAGATGTATAAAAGAAAGAGACAGGAGGTCAAGAGAAAGGTGCAAGAGGTGAAAAAAAAGGGCAAATGAGAGTTGGGGTGAGAGAGTATCATTAAATTTTAGGGAGAATAAAAAGATGTTCTGGAAGGAGGTAAATAAAGTGCGTAAGACAAGGGAGCAAATGGGAACTTCAGTGAAGGGCGCAAATGGGGAGGTGATAACAAGTAGTGGTGATGTGAGAAGGAGATGGAGTGAGTATTTTGAAGGTCTGTTGAATGTGTTTGATGATAGAGTGGCAGATATAGGGTGTTTTGGTCGAGGTGGTGTGCAAAGTGAGAGGGTTAGGGAAGATGATTTGGTAAACAGAGAAGAGGTAGTAAAAGCTTTGTGGAAGATGAAAGCCAGCAAGGCAGCAGGTTTGGATGGTATTGCAGTGGAATTTATTAAAAAAGGGGGTGACTGTATTGTTGACTGGTTGGTAAGGTTATTTAATGTATGTATGACTCATGGTGAGGTGCCTGAGGATTGGCGGAATGCGTGCATAGTGCCATTGTACAAAGGCAAAGGGGATAAGAGTGAGTGCTCAAATTACAGAGGTATAAGTTTGTTGAGTATTCCTGGTAAATTATATGGGAGGATATTGATTGAGAGGGTGAAGGCATGTACAGAGCATCAGATTGGGGGAGAGCAGTGTGGTTTCAGAAGTGGTAGAGGATGTGTGGATCAGGTGTTTGCTTTGAAGAATGTATGTGAGAAATACTTAGAAAAGCAAATGGATTTGTATGTAGCATTTATGGATCTGAAGAAGGCATATGATAGAGTTGATAGAGATGCTCTGTGGAAGGTATTAAGAATATATGGTGTGGGAGGCAAGTTGTTAGAAGCAGTGAAAAGTTTTTATCGAGGATGTAAGGCATGTGTACGTGTAGGAAGAGAGGAAAGTGATTGGTTCTCAGTGAATGTAGGTTTGCGGCAGGGGTGTGTGATGTCTCCATGGTTGTTTAATTTGTTTATGGATGGGGTTGTTAGGGAGGTGAATGCAAGAGTTTTGGAAAGAGGGGCAAGTATGAAGTCTGTTGGGGATGAGAGAGCTTGGGAAGTGAGTCAGTTGTTGTTCGCTGATGATACAGCGCTGGTGGCTGATTCATGTGAGAAACTGCAGAAGCTGGTGACTGAGTTTGGTAAAGTGTGTGAAAGAAGAAAGTTAAGAGTAAATGTGAATAAGAGCAAGGTTATTAGGTACAGTAGGGTTGAGGGTCAAGTCAATTGGGAGGTGAGTTTGAATGGAGAAAAACTGGAGGAAGTGAAGTGTTTTAGATATCTGGGAGTGGATCTGGCAGCGGATGGAACCATGGAAGCGGAAGTGGATCATAGGGTGGGGGAGGGGGCGAAAATTCTGGGAGCCTTGAAGAATGTGTGGAAGTCGAGAACATTATCTCGGAAACCAAAAATGGGTATGTTTGAAGGAATATTGGTTCCAACAATGTTGTATGGTTGCGAGACGTGGGCTATGGATAGAGTTGTGCGCAGGAGGATGGATGTGCTGGAAATGAGATGTTTGAGGACAATATGTGGTGTGAGGTGGTTTGATCGAGTAAGTAACGTAAGGGTAAGAGAGATGTGTGGAAATAAAAAGAGCGTGGTTGAGAGAGCAGAAGAGGGTGTTTTGAAATGGTTCGGGCACATGGAGAGAATGAGTGAGGAAAGATTGACCAAGAGATTATATGTGTCGGAGGTGGAGGGAACGAGGAGAAGAGGGAGACCAAATTGGAGGTGGAAAGATGGAGTGAAAAAGATTTTGTGTGATTGGGGCCTGAACATGTAGGAGGGTGAAAGGAGGGCAAGGAATAGAGTGAATTGGAGCGATGTGGTATACCGGGGTTGACGTGCAGTCAGTGGATTGAATCAAGGCATGTGAAGCGTCTGGGGTAAACCATGGAAAGCTGTGTAGGTATGTATATTTGCGTGTGTGGACGTGTGTATATACATGTGTATGGGGGTGGGTTGAGCCATTTCTTTCGTCTGTTTCCTTGCGCTACCTCGCAAACGCAGGAGACAGCGACAAAGCAAAAAAAAAAAATGTGTACTTTGAAATGTCTAGGTATGTATATGTGCGTGTGTGGACATGTATGTATATACATGTATATGGGAGTGGGTTGGGCCATTCTTTCGTCTGTTTCCTTGCGCTACCTCACTAATGTGGGAGTGGATTTGGCATCGGATGGAACCGTGGAAGCGGAAATGAGTCACAGAATGGGGAAGGGGGCGAAGGTTCTATGAGTGTTGAAGAATGTGTGGAAGGCGAGAACGTTATCTCAGAAAGCAGTAATGGGTATGTTTGAAGGAATAGTGGTTCTATCAATTTTATATGGTTGGTAGGCATGGGCAATAGATAGGGTTGTGCGAAGGAGGGTGGATATGTTGGAAATTAAATGTTTGAGGACACTATGTGGTGTGAGGTGGTTTGATCGAGTAAGTAATGAAAGGTAAGAGAGATGTGTGGTAATAAAAAGAGTGTGGTTGAGAGAGCAGAGGAGGGTGTATTGAAATGGTTTGGTCACATGGAGGGAATGAGTGAGGAAAGATTGAGAAAGAGGATATATTTGTCAGAGAAGGAGGGAACAATGAGAAGTGGGAGACCCAGTTGGAGGTGGAAGGATGGGGTGAAAATGATTTTGAGCGATTGGGGCCTGAACATGCAAGAGGGTGAAAGGCGTGCAAGAAATAGAGTGAATTGGAACGATGTGGTGTACTGGGGTTGACGTGTTGTCAGTGGATTGAACCAGGGCATGTGAAGCGTCTGGGGTAAACCATGGAAAGTTGTGTGGAGCCTGGATGTGGAAAGGGAGATGTGGTTTCAGTGCATTACATATGACAGCTAGAGAATGATTGTGAACAAATATGGCCTTTGTTGTCTTTCCTAGCGTTACCTCGTACGCGCGTATGGTTAGGGGGTGCCATTTCATGTGTGGTGGGGTGGTGACCGGAATGGATGAAGGCAGCAAGTATGAATATGTACATGTGTATATATGTATATGTATGTATACGTTGAAATGTATAGGTTTGTACATGTGTATGTGTGTGTGGGCATTTATGTATATGCATGTATATGTGGGTGGGTTGGGCCACTCTTTCGTCTGTTTCCTTGCGCTTCCTTGCTAACACAGGAGACAGCGTCTAAGTATAATGAATTAATGAATGTATATTTTTTTATTATTATACTTGGTTGCTGTCTCCCGCGTTAGTGAGGTAACACAAGGAAACAAACAAAAGAATGGCCCATCTAACCACATATGCATGTATATACATAAAGCTCCATCTTTTAGGAATTGAGGTGGATTTTCAACCCCCACCACCTACCACCTTTAATTGCCTTTTACTACATGTAAGTCATTATTGGAATGCATACTAATTGATAGCCATCTAAGAGAGACTATTGGGTGTGAATTTGATGAGAAGGGTAGCTGATAGGATGTCTGATGGCTATCTTGTGGAGTTAAGAGTTAGGATTTGTGAAGGTTTTAGGAAAAGAGGAAACAAAATCTTTGAGAAGAGAGTGTTTCGAGTAAGTGAGTTTAAAAAAAAAGAGATGTATGAAGAAATTTCAGGAGAGGATGTGTATAGAATGGCAAAAGTTGAGAGTATATAAGCATGTGGAGTTGCTATGGAATAGGAGGCATGCAGGGAAGCAGTATTAGCATATGTGAGAGATGCATTTGTCATGTGAAAGTTGGGAGGAGGGCAGATTAAAAGGGTAGTGAGTGGTGGGATGAAGATGTACATGCATATATATTTTCTTTCATACTTGACTGCCATTTCCCACGTTAATGAGATAGCACCAGGAACAGACAAATAAGTCTACATCTGGATAGCGCCAGGAACAGACAAATAAGTCTACATCTGCTCACATGCTCACATCCATTCTCTAACTGCCATGTGTAATGTACTCAAAGTACACCCTCTTATCCACAGCAAGGCCCCACAGACCTTTCCATGGTTTACCCTGAACACATCACATTCCCTGATTCAGTCCATTGAAAGCATCTTAACTTCTGTATGCCAAATCTTTATAAATCGATCTATCCTTTGCATGGATTTCATCATCCTCCAAATTCAGATCCTGATTGCTCTTAAAACCTTTCTCTCCAACCTTCCATCTCCAATTTGGTCACTCCATTCTCCTTGTTCCCTCCATTCTCAACACAAATATCACCTTTGTCAACATTTCTTCACTCATTCTCTCTGTAAGTCCAAACCATTTCAGAACACTCTCTTCAGCCCTCAACTTTGCTCTTTTTATTAATACACCTCTCTTTTACCCTTTCAATACTTGCTTGATCAAGCCACCTGACATCACATACTGTTCTCAAGCATTTAATTTGCAACACATCCACCCTCCTCCACAGAGCCTTATCTGTAGTCCATGCCTTAAATCCATATAATATTGCTGAGACTACTATACCTTCAAACATACCCATTTTTGCCCTACCAGTGAAAAGTGAAGGAGTGAAAAGTTTTTATCGAGGATGTAAGGCATGTGTACGAGTAGGAAGAGAGGAAAGTGATTGGTTTTCAGTGAACGTCGTTTGCGGCAGGGGTGCTTGATGTCTCCATGGCTGTTTAATTTGTTTATGGATGGGGTTGTTAGGGAGGTTAATGCAAGAGTTTTGGAGAGAGGGGCAAGTATGCAGTCTGCTTGGGATGAGAGGGCTTAGGAAGTGAGTCAGCTGTTGTTCACTGATGATACAGCGCTGGTGGCTGATCCGGGTGAGAAACTGCAGAAGCTGGTGACTGAGTTTGGTAAAGTGTGTGAAAGAATAAACCTGAGAGTAAATGTGAATAAGACCAAGGCTATTAAGTACAGTAGGGTTGAGGGACAAGTCAACTGGGAGGTAATTTTGAATGGAGAAAAACTGGAGGAAGTGAAGTGTTTTAGATATTTAGGAATGGATTTGGCAGCGGATGGAACCATGGAAGTGGAAGTGATTTACAGGGTGGGGGAGGGGGCGAAAGACATGGGAGCATTGAGAAATGTGTGGAAGGCAAGAACATTAT
Organism: Panulirus ornatus; assembly: GCF_036320965.1. Lineage (NCBI taxonomy): Eukaryota > Metazoa > Arthropoda > Malacostraca > Decapoda > Palinuridae > Panulirus > Panulirus ornatus. The sequence continues at coordinate 30,466,992 of NC_092226.1, read as the reverse complement.
CTCGGAAAGCATAAATGGGTATGTTTGAAGGAATAGTGGTTCCAACAATGTTATATGGTTGTGAGGCTTGGGCTATAGATAGGGTTGTGTGGAGGAGGATGGATGTGTTGGAAATGAGATGTTTGAGGACAATATGTGGTGAGGTGGCTTGATCGAGTAAGTAACGAAAGGGTAAGAGAGTTGTGTGGTAATGAATAGAGCGTGGTTGAGAGAGCAGAAGAGGGTGTACTGAAATGGTTTGGTCACATGGAGAGAATGAGTGAGGAAAGATTGAGAAAGAGGAAGTATGTGTCAGAGGTGGAGGGAACGAGAAGTAGGAGACCCAATTGGAGGTGGAAGGATGGAGTGAAAAAGATTTTGAGTGATCAGGGCCTGAACATACAGGAGGGTGAAAGGCATGCAAGGAATAGAGTGAATTGGAACGATGTGGTATACCAGGGTCGACGTGCTGTCAATGAATTGAACCAGGGCATGTGAAGCGTCTGGGGTAAACCATGGAAAGTTGTGTGAACAAATGTGGCCTTTGTTGTCTTTTCCTAGCGCTACCTTGCGGGCTTGCGAGGGAGGGAGTTGTCATTTCAAGTGTGGCGGGGTGGCGACGGGATGAATAAAGGCAGCAAGTATGAATTATGTACATGTGTATATATGTATACGTCTGTGTATGTATATATATGTATACGTTGAAATGTATAGGTATGTATATGTGCGTGTGTGGTCGTGTATGTATATACATGTGTATGTGGGTGGGTGGGTTTGTCTGTTTCCTTGCACCACCTCTCTAATGCGGGAGACAGTGACAAAGTATAATAAAAGAAAATATTAAAAAATCTCATAGAATCAAAACAGTTCAGGTTAAGGTTGATGTAGTGGGTAGTCAGTTTAATATTGCAGTATTAGATGCAATCAGGGAAGTGTTCAGTGAGGAATGTGTAAGTTGTGGAGAGAAAGGTACTGCATTATAGAAGGAAGACTTAAAGTTAACTGAGGAGAAAAGCAGAATTTGGAAGGCTAAGTTGAAAATGCTTGAAAGTTAACATTGAATGGAGGGCAAAGAGTTAAGAATATAAAACTAGTGACCATAAGAGTTAAAAGGGTGATATGTATCATTAAAAGGGAAGGCAATAAGATTCTTCAATAAATGGAAAGTAAATAGTGATGTAGTGATGCAAGTGAAACTGCTGTGGAGTGAATCTGAAAAGTGTAAATTGAAATGTGGAATAGTAGTCAGGTACCTGATGGCTGATCAAAGGCATTAATTGTTCCGCTGAATAAAGTAAAGGGAAGTATAATTAAGTGTAAGAATTGGATAGGAATGAGTCTTCCTAGTATATTGACAAGTTGTGTAGTAGGATAGTGAATGATCACATTTTTAACATGATTGGTGGACCCTGTGGTTTAGGAAGACAATAGTACGTGTCGATAAGACTTCTGCACTCAGACTATTCGTGGAGAGTTTAAAAAAAGAAAATATGTATGCAGCATTTATGGATTAGAGATGATAAATGATTAAGTAACTTGGAAAGTGCTTTGGGAAATTGGATGACGAATGAATGTTATGAAAGGCTTTTATACAGGAAGTGATATGTGTATGAAATTGGCTGATGCACTCACAGTTATATCAAACTCTGAGATTGCATCAAGGTTTCTTGATGTCACCAAGGTTATTTATTGTTTTTGTGGAAGGGGCATTGCATGAGATGAGAGAGAGGTAGGGTAATTCTGATGTGATGCCTAACCATAGAGAAGCAGATGGAAATTGCTGAGGTTTTTTTATACTGATGATTCTGTGGTAATAACTGAAATAAAGGAAGAGTTAGATAGAATGGTGAGTCTTTTCAGTGATATATGTAGGATGTGGATGCTGAAAGAGAATGCAGATGAAAGTATTATCCTTGTTTTTGATTGGAATGGAAGATTGGCATGTAAGACCATTTTGCAAGAAGAACTTAAACTTGTGAATGAGGTTTATATTTGGAAATAAAGTCTATAGAGGAAAACTGAACTTGAAAGTAGAAGAAAAGTAGAAAGAAAATTGGGGGATATACTGAAAGGCCTAGTGAATGGTAGAAAAAGGTAATTTTAATATCCAAGAAAATTGCATGATATATGGATATAAAGGTGCATATAGGTTATAAAGAGAGCAGTGATGATTGATAAAATGTTTGGTATGGTTGGAATTAGAAAGACAAGATAAAGAATGAACTCAGAAAGATTTTATGTTGTAAAGTTATTAAAATGGTGCATAAATGAAAGTCTCCAAGGATACTATGGTTGTGTAGAACGTACAGTAGACAATGTATAGTAATACAGAAGGTACAAGCAAGTGAGGGAGACCACAGAAAAAATAGATAGATGTAGTGAGAAGATTGCTTAGGGTTAGGGATATATTGAATTGAAATAATAGGAAGATTATTAAGCTTGGATACAGCAGAAGCATTTAGTGTATTGGGTGCCATTATAATGGAAACTTTGGTCTCTCTTGATGAATTATCTTAGTTTGGAGAGTGAAAAACAAGAACCACATTTACAAGTGTTGAGGCCCTTATTTTATTTCAACATACTGGGCATGGGTTTAGGATGTGTGTAAATTGATATTTGGAGGCTTTTATACCTGATTCACCCCATTAGATTGGAGTTAAAGTAATAATGAAAATAGGTTGATAAAGTAAAATGCTGCAAGGTTTGCTTCTCTGGGAAAATAGATTTAGCTCCATTATTACATTTGTGTTTCATGCACCGATATTTAAATGGTTTTTAAGTCTTTCATAAGTAATTTATTCTTTCCAGTGGATGATGATGTGGATGGCATTCCCATGAAGGATCCCATAGTTGCAGACAATGGTCCTAGTCCAGGGTTTGTCTCTTCTAAATGGGAGAGTGTTAGCCCAAAACGTGTCCAGGCCCAGGTAAACCACAGAGTAGAATTTACCATTTTGGTATAGTTACATCAGTAACGTGAATTACTTTAGTAATCTGAAGCTGAGTTGTTTATAGTCTGTTGTAGTTCATAAAGTTTAGGATATGCAAGATTCCCTGAACATAGAAAAGAAAAAAGATTCCACTTAGTCCTTCCATCTTATTTATTGAAAGTGATTTTGAAACTTTGTAATGGGGCTCAGTTTGGATCAATGGAAAAAAAGTGCAAAATTTTGTTGAGACAGATCAGTTGGCTGACAGCAAATTGGAGTCAGATGCAGTATTTGAGATGGGAGCATAAACCCCAGATATACTTTGAACCCATTTTTGTCCTTGTGCAGGCTGTAACAACTTCAAAGTGGGAGGTAGTGGAAGCCAACCAAAGTGAAGATGAAGGAGCAGATGGTTCAGACAGCACCCCAGTTTATGATAATTCTGGCACACATACACAGTTAAGCCAGAATAGTCATGGTAAGTTATTTTAATGGAATTACTTCTTTGCAGAATTTAGTACTGTTTATGTAATCTTCTATGCGTAGCTTATTTCTTTCGTTATTTATTGCGGGTTTTTCCTTAGATATATGTAACACAGTTAGAACTGCTTTACAATTGTTGACAGGATCCCGTGTTTTGGTACAAAGATTTGTTCCTGTAATTACATATTTATGATTGATTACTTATTTGTTTAATTTGGGGAGGGAGTTTTACACTCCTGGGGTCTCATTTCATAAATGTTTTCTGCTGTCATACAGTTCCTTAAATTTATGTATGCTGTCTGCATGTACCATGTCCTCAGTAATTCTGTTTTTAATCATCCATTCATCTCTTACACTATAAAAGTACTTCTTTACATCTTTATTGATAAGTTTCCTGCTTAATTTCATATTACACTCTCTGGTTGCTGTATCCCTACATCTCTTAGTCTGCATCATCAATCTTTTTAAAACAATTAAAAGGTTGTAATCATGTCACCCTAAATCTTCTCTCTTCCTAGATTGGGCAGATTTAAAGCCTTTTGCTTTTCCCTATAACTTAGCTCCCTTAAGTCTTGTACTATCTTTGTTGCCCTCCTTTGGACTGTCTCCATTAGCTCATTGTGCTTTTTTAGGTGAGATGACCAGCTTGAGAAGTATATTCTAGTTTTGGTGTTATGTAGTATATGAAAAGCACCTAGTGTGGGACTCTGGCAACAGGTTAGGAAAACGTAGACTTGCAAGTCCTCACACACAGGATCCTGAAGCTTGATAATAATCACATAGAGGTCTTCTTTCACTTTGTCCCATGCTCATTATTTTGCATTTGTTTGGGTTGAAGTTCATCGACCATGTATTAGGCCAACTGTGGAGTCTGTTTAGGTACCCTTGTAAGCTTTTTAGTTCCCTCATGACTTTTACATGTCTGCAAACATATTGAGGTAAGAGTCCATACCTTCAAGCAAGTCATTCATGCAGATCAAGAAGAATAATGGTCATAAAACAAAACCCTAGGGCTCTCCACTGGTAAATTCCACCTGTTTGAAAAAGACTCCTCTGATGTGGATCCTTTGTTCCCTTCCTCTAAGATAAATTTCTATCCATTGGAGTCTTTCCCATATTCTTGCCAGATATTACATCTATGGAAGCTCATAACTATGATTGATATTCCCCTTTCAGGCTTGGACTAAGAACTAAACTAATAGTGAAGCTAGTCTTAAGTGATAAGCTAAGGAATTCAGCTTGTAGAAATTTAAGGTAAACTAACCACAATCAGCCGAACAAGTTAGGGTATATTGTAGAGTATACAGTTTCTTCCATCCCATGCAACAGGAATTTTGTTTAAATCTCAAATGTATTTATTTTTTCAAAGTAATTACCTAAACAGTATAGGAATACTTGGGAAGGGCAGATAAAAGGAGACCTGATGGTCCTTGATGGGGTTATCTGTTAAAGAAAATGTAAGAAAAAATATAAATATATAACTTTCTAGAAGCAGGATAGGGAAGCTAAATGTTCCTGTTACAAACAGAACTGAAGGTCTATTCATCTCTCTAAAGATTTCTCAAATCTTTTAAGGTCTCATTTACCTTCATGTTTCACTGAATTCATTTAGAAGTAGTTCACATTAAAATCTAGGCCCTCTCATTTTTTTAAATGAATCCCCATTCCCTACACTACATTGTTGATTTACTTCTCGTGTCTAGTTCTTCCTTAGATAAGTCATGCAACACTTGACAAATCAATGAGTTACACAGTTATTTTATGGATTTCAGCAACTCAAGGATTGACTGATTTATTTCCTTATCTTCTGCAAGTAGGATTTAGAACATTTTTCCTTTTTTCTTGACTTCATTTATGCCTTTATTTAACCCTTTAAGCACTGTCAAAGTGAATATGCATTTTACTGTGAAAAGACTGAACCCTTATTTTTACATTCTCAAGTTTCCTAGTTGTGTTTGAATAGGCTGGTGCTTTCTAGCAGCATATGTAGCTATCATATGTCACCCACAACTCTGATTACCTCATGGAAACACCTAGAAGCCTCTCAGATATCCACATGCTCTCAAACAAAGGATTACATGTGGGTTGCTGGGTAAACACTGGGATTAAAATTGATGGTAGGGCCACAAGATTGAAATGCTTAGGATTTTGTCAAGGTGTAGATGTCTGTAACATGTTTGGTTTGGATGTTTATGGTTGTTTGAATGATTCCTAATGCTTTTTGTATTATTTCACATTTTGTTAAATTTTGCTTTTCATATGGAGACACCCTGTTTAACTTAGTCAGCACTGAAAAGGTTATGAGACACAGGTATCATCACTTTCTCTCTTGCCCCATCTGTCTTTCTGTAAGGGGAAAGATCAACTCATTGTTTCTATGCTACACCAGTTAATTTTTTATGTATCGTGTCATCATATACAGTCTCGTATCGTATAATTTGTTTTGCTATTAAATGAAGCAAGAAAATTACTAGTTTTTAAATGGTTTGTTGAATGTGTTTGATGATAGAGTGGCAGATATAGGGTGTTTTGGTCGAGGTGGTGTGCAAAGTGAGAGGGTTAGGGAAAATGATTTGGTAAACAGAGAAGAGGTAGTGAAAGCTTTGCGGAAGATGAAAGCCGGCAAGGCAGCAGGTTTGGATGGTATTGCAGTAGAATTTATTAAAAAAGGGGGTGACTGTATTGTTGACTGGTTGGTAAGGTTATTTAATGTATGTATGACTCATGGTGAGGTGCCTGAGGATTGGCGGAATGCGTGCATAGTGCCATTGTACAAAGGCAAAGGGGATAAGAGTGAATGCTCAAATTACAGAGGTATAAGTTTGTTGAGTATTCCTGGTAAATTATATGGGAGGGTATTGATTGAGAGGGTGAAGGCATGTACAGAGCATCAGATTGGGGAAGAGCAGTGTGGTTTCAGAAGTGGTAGAGGATGTGTGATCAGGTGTTTGCTTTGAAGAATGTATGTGAGAAATACTTAGAAAAGCAAATGGATTTGTATGTAGCATTTATGGATCTGGAGAAGGCATATGATAGAGTTGATAGAGATGCTCTGTGGAAGGTATTAAGAATATATGGTGTGGGAGGAAAGTTGTTAGAAGCAGTGAAAAGTTTTTATCGAGGATGTAAGGCATGTGTACGTGTAGGAAGAGAGGAAAGTGATTGGTTCTCAGTGAATGTAGGTTTGCGGCAGGGGTGTGTGATGTCTCCATGGTTCTTTAATTTGTTTATGGATGGGGTTGTTAGGGAGGTAAATGCAAGAGTTTTGGAAAGAGGGGCAAGTATGAAGTCTGTTGGGGATGAGAGAGCTTGGGAAGTGAGTCAGTTGTTGTTCGCTGATGATACAGCGCTGGTGGCTGATTCATGTGAGAAACTGCAGAAGCTGGTGACTGAGTTTGGTAAAGTGTGTGGAAGAAGAAAGTTAAGAGTAAATGTGAATAAGAGCAAGGTTATTAGGTACAGTAGGGTTGAGGGTCAAGTCAATTGGGAGGTGAGTTTGAATGGAGAAAAACTGGAGGAAGTGAAGTGTTTTAGATATCTGGGAGTGGATCTGGCAGCGGATGGAACCATGGAAGCGGAAGTGGATCATAGGGTGGGGGAGGGGGCGAAAATTCTGGGGGCCTTGAAGAATGTGTGGAAGTCGAGAACATTATCTCGGAAAGCAAAAATGGGTATGTTTGAAGGAATAGTGGTTCCAACAATGTTGTATGGTTGCGAGGCGTGGGCTATGGATAGAGTTGTGCGCAGGAGGATGGATGTGCTGGAAATGAGATGTTTGAGGACAATGTGTGGTGTGAGGTGGTTTGATCGAGTGAGTAACGTAAGGGTAAGAGAGATGTGTGGAAATAAAAAGAGCGTAGTTGAGAGAGCAGAAGAGGGTGTTTTGAAGTGGTTTGGGCACATGGAGAGAATGAGTGAGGAAAGATTGACCAAGAGGATATATGTGTCGGAGGTGGAGGGAACGAGGAGAAGAGGGAGACCAAATTGGAGGTGGAAAGATGGAGTGAAAAAGATTTTGTGTGATCGGGGCCTGAACATGCAGGAGGGTGAAAGGAGGGCAAGGAATAGAGTGAATTGGAGCGATGTGGTATACAGGGGTTGACGTGCTGTCAGTGGATTGAATCAAGGCATGTGAAGCGTCTGGGGTAAACCATGGAAAGCTGTGTAGGTATGTATATTTGCGTGTGTGGACGTATGTATATACATGTGTATGGGGGGGGTTGGGCCATTTCTTTCGTCTGTTTCCTTGCGCTACCTCGCAAACGCGGGAGACAGCGACAAAGTAAAAAAAAAAAAAAGCTTACTTATTCATTGTTTCCCATGTTTGTGAGGTATCACCAAGAACAGATGAAGAAAGGCCTCTTTTGCTCACATACATTCTCTAGCTGAAACCACAGTCAGCTGAAACCACAGACCTTTCCATGGTTTTCTGTGGCTGCTTCATACACTCTGGTTCATGGCTTCAGTTCACTCTATCCTGTGCACACCTTTCACTCATGCATGTGTGCACGGGCGCGTGCACACACACACACACACACACACACTCTAACTAACTGACTGACTAACTGTCTACATATTCAGGCCCTGAACACTCAAAATATATTTCCACTGATTCATCCATGTCCAGTTTGGTCTCCTCCTTTTCCATGTACCCTTCATTTCTGACTCGTATACCCTCTCTGTCAATCTCTCTATGCACATTCTGTCGTGTTCAGACCACTTCAGTACACCTTCTTCACCTATCTCACTTAAACTTTATTTGATTACCATGCCTCTCTCTCATCTTATCATTGCTTACTCATTCAACTTTCCTCACACCACATATTGTCCTCTGACCATTTCATTTCCAACACATGCATCCTCCTCTGTAAATTCTTTTGTTTATGCATTGCATCCATGCAACATTGTCGGGGCTACTATACCTTCAAAGAATACCCATTTTCACCCTTCCAGTGCTCTTAAGAACCTATTCCCCCTTTATCCAGTAGCATTCTTGCACTGTATTTACCAATGCTGTAATTTTTTCAAAGCATTTTGGAAATGATTTTTGTTTGAGATGTTTTCTGTGTGGAATTATGTTCATATTCTGATTTGATTAATGTTAACATTCTCTCAGATGAGGATGATCTAGATGGGATACCACTTGTGTATGATGACTATAAAAGAAAGACCAGAGATTCATCTGAGGAGGATTCTCAATCTCAAGACAATACATCTGAATATTCAGAAGACTCCAGAGGATTTGACAGACTCCAAGGGTAATATTAACCTCTTCATTTGGTATTTAGTCATGTTGCCTTTATCTGTAAAGTTTGTTTGTCCTGCAAGCCATGAGAGAAGTTGTATCTCTGGGGATTAGAAATCTCTTAATCCCATACTTTCTGGTGATGTGAATGCCTTTCACCCCTCTTTAACATCTGTATTATCCCGAACATACTTAGGCTGAACTGTTGTGTGAATAATTATTTTCCAGAGTTAACTCAAGTCACCTGTGTTCTGAAATTTACCATCCTGAGATAATTTGTTTGGGGGTTTTAGATATGTTTTTTGTTATTCCCAGCAGATGAGCATAGTAGTTGTTATTTCTTTCAATAGATGGCATTACAAGCACTTACAAACATTTACTGACAACACTGTTGTATGGTGAGGTGTTCTTTAGAGAAGGCATACACATCGGGCTTATTTTTGTTCAGTTTTCATAATCTGTTTTCACCCCCAGTATGGTGAGTGAAGATGAGTAAGAAAGTGGTGCCAACAACAAAAATTATCAGTATCTCATCAAATGAGGAGACATGCTCTGACTCTGGTAGTCAAGCAGACAAAATCAGTGAAGCATCTCTTAGAGGAGGTGCAAGAATTTGGTTTATTTCTTCCATTCCATTATTTTTTCACCCTTAGTATGCTGAGTAATGTTGAATATGACAGTCATGGCTGTTTAGTACACAGTGAAGATTTATTTTTTCATACATATTTGCCATTTCCCTCATTAGCAAAGTAGTGTTGAGAACAGAGGACTGAGCCTTAGAGGGAATATCCTCAGTTGGCCCCTTCTCAGTTCCCTCTTTTGGAAAATTAGAAATGAGAGGAGAGGATTTCCAGCCCCCGCTCCCTCCCCTTTTAGTCCCCTTCTACGATGCGCAGGGAATACGTGGTAAGTATTCTTTCTTTCCTATCACCAGGAATAACAGTGAAGATACTACTTCAAATTGTACAGGCTCCATGTTGGATAGTCCAGCTGATGCAATGGGCCATGTTGGGTAGTCCAGCTGATGCAGTGGGCCATGTTGGATAGTCCAGTTGATGCAGTGGGTGAACCAAAACTTTTTATCTTTATCTCCACCTCTTCTTGTTCCTCCCCAGCCATTTGCTTTTGATGGTAATAATTCTGTCAGTTATTCAACTGATATACATCAGAATATATTGCAGGATCTCTAAAGTTTCCTTGTTACAAAATGAACTTGCTGATGGGATAGTTGAAGGGACAAGCAGGAATGTAAAGCTAAGGTTAATGTGAGCATCACAAGATAATGGTAGTAATACTTGTTACTTTAGCAAAATATTGAAATAGGATGAATGCATTTCTTCAGCATGCTGTCATTTTTCTTTGATATTTTTAATGTATTCTACAGCATAATGTTCATCAAGGTATATTTTTTTTTCAATTATTTTTTATTTGTTGATAACTTGAACACACTGTAACTTTGTATTTCATTTTTTTTTTTTTTTTTTTTTTTTATACTTTGTCGCTGTCTCCCGCGTTTGCGAGGTAGCGCAAGGAAACAGACGAAAGAAATGGCCCAACCCCCCCCCCCCATACACATGTACATACACACGTCCACACACGCAAATATACATACCTACACAGCTTTCCATGTTTACCCCGGACGCTTCACATGCCTTGATTCAATCCACTGACAGCACGTCAACCCCTGTATACCACATCGCTCCAATTCACTCTATTTCTTGCCCTCCTTTCACCCTCCTGCATGTTCAGGCCCTGATCACACAAAATCCTTTTCACTCCATCTTTCCACCTCCAATTTGGTCTCCCTCTTCTCCTCGTTCCCTCCACCTCCGACACATATATCCTCTTGGTCAATCTTTCCTCACTCATTCTCTCCATGTGCCCAAACCACTTCAAAACACCCTCTTCTGCTCTCTCAACCACGCTCTTTTTATTTCCACACATCTCTCTTACCCTTACGTTACTTACTCGATCAAACCACCTCACACCACACATTGTCCTCAAACATCTCATTTCCAGCACATCCATCCTCCTGCGCACAACTCTATCCATAGCCCACGCCTCGCAACCATACAACATTGTTGGAACCACTATTCCTTCAAACATACCCATTTTTGCTTTCCGGGATAATGTTCTCGACTTCCACACATTTTTCAAGGCTCCCAAAATTTTCGCCCCCTCCCCCACCCTATGATCCACTTCCGCTTCCATGGTTCCATCCTGCTGACAGATCCACTCCCAGATATCTAAAACACTTCACTTCCTCCAGTTTTTCTCCATTCAAACTCACCTCCCAATTGACTTGACCCTCAACCCTACTGTACCTAATAACCTTGCTCTTATTCACATTTACTCTTAACTTTCTTCTTCCACACACTTTACCAAACTCAGTCACCAGCTTCTGCAGTTTCTCACATGAATCCGCCACCAGCGCTGTATCATCAGCGAACAACAACTGACTCACTTCCCAAGCTCTCTCATCCCCAACAGACTTCATACTTGCCCCTCTTTCCAAAACTCTTGCATTTACCTCCCTAACAACCCCATCCATAAACAAATTAAAGAACCATGGAGACATCACACACCCCTGCCGCAAACCTACATTCACTGAGAACCAATCACTTTCCTCTCTTCCTACACGTACACATGCCTTACATCCTCGATAAAAACTTTTCACTGCTTCTAACAACTTGCCTCCCACACCATATATTCTTAATACCTTCCACAGAGCATCTCTATCAACTCTATCATATGCCTTCTCCAGATCCATAAATTGCTACATACAAATCCATTTGCTTTTCTAAGTATTTCTCACATACATTCTTCAAAGCAAACACCTGATCCACACATCCTCTACCACTTCTGAAACCACACTGCTCTTCCCCAATCTGATGCTCTGTACATGCCTTCACCCTCTCAATCAATACCCTCCCATATAATTTACCAGGAATACTCAACAAACTTGTACCTCTGTAATTTGAGCACTCACTCTTATCCCCTTTGCCTTTGTACAATGGCACTATGCACGCATTCCGCCAATCCTCAGGCACCTCACCATGAGTCATACATACATTAAATAACCTTACCAACCAGTCAACAATACAGTCACCCCCTTTTTTAATAAATTCCACTGCAATACCATCCAAACCTGCTGCCTTGCCGGCTTTCATCTTCCGCAAAGCTTTTACTACCTCTTCTCTGTTTACCAAATCATTTTCCCTAACCCTCTCACTTTGCACACCACCTTGACCCAAACACCCTATATCTGCCACTCTGTCATCAGACACATTCAACAAACCTTCAAAATACTCATTCCATCTCCTCCTCACATCACCACTACTTGTTATCACCTCCCCATTTACGCCCTTCACTGAAGTTCCCATTTGCTCCCTTGTCTTACGCACCCTATTTACCTCCTTCCAGAACATCTTTTTATTCTCCCTAAAATTTACTGATAGTCTCTCACCCCAACTCTCATTTGCCCTTTTTTTCACCTCTTGCACCTTTCTCTTGACCTCCTGTCTCTTTCTTTTATACTTCTCCCACTCAATTGCATTTTTTCCCTGCAAAAATCGTCCAAATGCCTCTCTCTTCTCTTTCACTAATACTCTTACTTCTTCATCCCACCACTCACTACCCTTTCTAAACAGCCCACCTCCCACTCTTCTCATGCCACAAGCATCTTTTGCGCAATCCATCACTGATTCCCTAAATACATCCCATTCCTCCCCCACTCCCCTTACTTCCATTGTTCTCACCTTTTTCCATTCTGTATTTCATATTGTGATATATTCTGTAATATCAACATTTAAACTGTTTTGTGTGTTGATTTTTTTCTGTACATTTCAAAACTGCATTCAGAAAAATCAATGATATTTGGAGCACACTGAAAAACAAAAAGCAGTTGAGGAAAGGTGTTAACCACACATTCTGTGATAACTTCCCATTGATCCTCAGGGTCCATCTTTCAATCAGTTAGCAGTCTCCACTCTGTGTGATGATTTTATTGTTTCTTATCTGTCAGTACCACCATAGCTCATATTGTCTCAGTTCATATATAGGTAGGATGTCTCTGGCTTTGCTGGTTTTTCATGCATCCACCTTACCTTGACTAAGTATCCCTTCAGATTTGGTTAGGATGTTGTGTATACATGTGATTGACTTGTTTATTTAACTTGTAGAGTTCATGTACCATTCATGAAGGCTACTTAACCATATGTGCTCACTTAGATCTGTTTATGGCTGTTAATGTGTTTGTACCTCTTTTTATATGGTTAGTTCGTATATACCTTAACATAATGTATACACTTATTGCATTCTTAACCTTGGCGAACATTGCTTGAAATCAGTACACTTCCTCTTTAGTAGCTGAAGTCTGTGTGTTTACTTCCTTCCAATGCACTTTTTTTTTCATGTTTTTGTTGTTGTCATTATTCTTTCCTTAGGAAGTTTTCAGTGTATGGACCCTTTACAGAGGAAGTACACAGAGTTAGGGATTAGATGAGGGTTGTACTAAAATGATGATGCTGATTTAGATTTTTGGGGTCATGCCATCTGATGAAACTTTCAGGATACATGTAGGTGTGAGGCAGGGCTTTATATATTTGAATGCAAAGGTGAGAAATGTGGCAGTTGAGAATATAATTGGCGTACATGGGGGTGTTCAGTGTTGTAAATAGAAATGGTGAAGAGCTTGTAGATTTGTGTGCTGAAAAAGGACTGGTGATTGGGAATACCTGGTTTAAAAAGAGAGATATGCATAAGTATATGTATGTAAGTAGGAGAGATGGCCAGAGAGTGTTATTAGATTACATGTTAATTGACGAGCGTGTGAAAGAGAGACTTTTGGATGTTGATTTGCTGAGGGAGCAGCTGGAGGGATGTCTGATCATTATATTATGGAGGCGAAGGTGAAGATTTGTAGAGGTTTTCAGAAAAGAAGAGAGAATGTTGGAGTGAAGAGAGCGGTGAGAGTAGGTGAGCTTGGGAAGGAGGAAGTACCAGGAGAGATTGAGTGCAGAATGGCAAAAGATGAGAGCAAATGACATAAGGGGAGTTGGGGAGGAATGAGATGTATTTAGGGAAGCAGTGTTAGCTTGCACAAAAGATGTCTGTGGCATGAGAAAGGTGGGAGGAGGGCAGATTAGAAAGGGTAGTGAGTGGTGGGATGAAGTGAGATTGTTAGTGAAAGAGAATAGAGGCATTTGGATGATTTTTGCTGGGAAATAGTGCATATGATTAGGAGATGTGTAAAAGAAAGATGGACGAGGTCGAAAGAGGTACAAGAGGTGAAAAAGAGGGCAAATGAGAGTTGAGCTGAGAGAGTATCATTAAATTTTAGGGAGAATAAAAAGATGTTTTGGAAGCAGGTAAATAAAGTGTGTAAGACAAGAGAACAAATGGGAACATCAGTGAAGTGGGGGCAAATGGGGAGTTAATAACAAGTAGTGGTGAAGTGAGAGGGAGATGGAGTGAGTATTTTGAAGGTTTGTTGAATATGTTTGATGATAGAGTGGCAGATATAGGGTGTTTTGGTCGAGGTGGTGTACAGAGTGAGAGGATTAGGGAGAATGGTTTGACACACAGAGAAGAGGTATTGAAGCTTTGCGGAACATGAAAGCTGGCAAGACGGCAGATTTGGATGGTATTGCTGTGGAATTTATTAAAAAAGGGGGTGACTGTGTTGTTGACTGGTTGGTGAGGATATTCAATGTTTGTATGGTTCATGGTGAAGTGCCTGAGGATTGGTGGGGTGGAATGCATGCATAGTGCCATTATACAAAGGCAAAGGGGATAAAGGTAAGTTTTCAAATTACAGAGGTATAAGTTTGTTGAGTATTCCTGTGAAATTATGTAGGAGGGTATTGATTGAAAGGATGAAGGCTTGTACAGAGCATAAGATTGGGGAAAAGCAATGTGTTTTCAGAAGTGGTAGAGGATGTGTGGATCAGGTGTTTGCTTTGAAGAAAGTATATGTGAAATACTTAGAAAAACAGATGGATTTGTATGTAGCAATTATGGATCTGGAGAATGCATATGATAGAGTTGATAGAGATACTCTGTGGAAGGTATTAAGAGTATATGGTGTGGAAGGTAAGCTGTTAGAAGCAATGAAAATTTTTTAACAAGGATGTAAGGCATGTGTACGAGAAGGAAGAGAGGAGAGTGATTGGTTCCCAGTGAATGTTGGTTTGCGGCAGGGGTGCGTGATGTCTCCATGGTTGTTTAATTTGTTTATGGATGGGGTTGATAGGGAGGTGAATGCAAGAGTTTTGAAGAGAGGAGCAAGTATGCAGTCTTTTGTGGATGAGAGAGCTTAGGAAGTGCGTCAGTTGTTGTTCGCTGATGATACAGCACTGGTGGCTGATTCGGGTGAGAAACTGAAGAAGTTGGTGACTGAGTTTGGTAAAGTGTGTGAAAGAAGAAAGCTGAGAGTAAATGTGAATAAGAGCAAGGTTATTAGGTACAGTAGGTTTGAGGGACAAGAAAATTGGAAGGTAAGTTTGAATGGAGAAAAACTGGAGGAAGTGAAGTGTTTTAGATATCTGGGAGTGGATTTGACAGTGGATGGAACCATGGAAGTGGAAGTGAGTCACAGGGTGGGGGAGGTGGCGAAGGTTCTGAGAGTGTTGAAGAATGTGTGGAAGGCGAGAATGTTATCTCGGAGAGCAAAAATGGGTATGTTTGAAGGGTGGTTCCAACAATGTTATATAGTTGTGAGGCATGGGCTATAGATTGGGTTGTGCAGAGGAGGGTAGATGTGCTGGAAGTGAGATGTTTGAGGACAGTATGTAGTGTGAGGTGGTTTGATTGAGTAAGTAATGAAAGGGTAAGAGAGATGTGTGGTAATAAAAAGAGTGTGGTTGAGATAGCAGAAGAGTGTGTATTGAAATGGTTTGGTCTCAAGGAGAGAATGAGGGAGGAAAGATTGATAAAGAGGATATATGTGTCAGAGGTGGAGGGAACGAGAAGTGGGAAACCAAATTGGAGGTGGAAAGATGGAGTGAAAAAGATTTTTGAGCGATCGGAGCCTGAACATACAGGAGGGTGAAAGGCATGCAAGGAATAGAGTAAATTGGAACGATGATAAAAAATGATAGATATTCTATTCTATTATACTTTGTCGCTGTCTCCCGCGTTACTGAGGTAGCGCAAGGAAACAGATGAAAGAATGGCCCAACCGACCCACATACACATGTATATAGATAAACGCCCACACATGCACATATACATACCTGTACATTTCAACGTATACATACATATAAATACACAGACATATACATATATACACGCACATATTCATACTTGCTGCCTTCATTCATTCCCGCCGCCACCCCACCATACATGAAATGGCACCCCCCTCCCCCTATGTGTGTGCAAGGTGTTGCTAGGAAAAGACAACAAAGGCTACATTCATTCACACTCAGTCTGTTTTTGGTGGTACTGTGTTTTTTGCCTATAGTGAAGAGGAGTTGCAGAAGGTTGTGTTTTACATTGTGTGTAAGCATAGGCGATTGAAGGTAAGTGTAGCCAATTGAAAGTAAATGCAAGTAAAAGTACAGTAATGGTGTTTGAAAGGAAATAGATTGAAAGTATAGATTTTGTAAAACCAAATAAGTGAAAGAAGGAAGTGTACGAAATGTGCTTTGGATATGAGGGGAAAGAGACTGGAAGAAGTGAGAGAATTTCAGTATCTAGAAGCTGGCTTGGGTAAGTGTTGTGATATGGAAAGAGAAACAAGGGACAAGAGCAGTATAGGGTAAAGTAGTAGAGTCATTGGGTCCCTTTATATAGTAATGAAGGCTGGAGGTGTAAGTATGGAAGTGAAGAGAGGCTTATGGGACAGCATCGTCCTCCCAACCCTGACCCGTGGAGCTGAAACATGAACATGTAACAAGTGACAGAGGTCAAGAATCCAGGCTTTGGAACTGATGTATTTGAGAAGAACATGTGGAGTGACTAGATGGAATGAAGAAAGAAATGAAAGGGTGTATGAGAGATGTTGTGTGGCAGGTATTGCAAAGGGAGTTAACTGCGGAGTGGGAGAATGGGTGAAATGTGATACTTTGAGGTGGTTTGGGCATGTGGAAAGATTGCAAGACTTGGAAAGTGTATGATAGTACAATTAAAGGAGTTGGTATGAGTGGGAGACCCTCTGTGACATGGTCAAATAGGGTGGAGGAATACTGGAGGGAGAGAAATAGGGGAAGAATGCATTGAATGGTGTATATGAGGGAGGCATGTAAGGACAAGGTTAAGTGGAGACCGTGGCCACCCCTTGATGGGAATTCCTTGGGAGTATGGGCAATAGAGATATAGATAGATAGATAGCCATGTGTGGTTGAATGTCAGTCAGTCAGGTCATCACTTTAATGGTTTTGTTCTGTGGATTGTGAATGACATTTAGGTAAAGATGAGATTCCCTCAGCTCAATATTTTTTTTTCTTTCTTTTTTTAAGAGTGCCTTATGGATAAAAAGCTCCCCTCAATGTGTCAGATTGGGTAGGATGGAATCACTTGTTTCATAGTTTGGGAGCTCCACACCTTTACTATTATTTTTTGATTAGCATAGGGCACCAGGGTCACTCCATGGGTAAGAATATAGGTAACCTTTATTAATGTTATGCTTCTCATAGAAATAGAATTTGTTTATATAGAAAGGCTTTTTTCTCCAGGGTATCTTAGGTCCATGTTTTATAAGTTTATAGGTATTCACATGTCATTTGAGATCATTTCATTTTCCCATACATACTGCATATAGGTTTATAGATGGAAACTAAAACAAAAGGTTCTAGGCCCAGCTAGTGTAACAATAATTGCTAGCTTAACCATTTTTCCCCAGAGGGTGAGTTCTGCAAGTCAGTGTTGTTTTGGTCCTTGACTTCGGTGTAGATGTCTAGATACTCATGGTTACACTCAGGTGGTATGCATCTAAGGTTGAACCCATAAAACTGGATTTGTGCCCTCTCTCCTGGGGCAGCTACAAAGGTGTAGATGCATTGGCAGCCATGTCCTTCAGGATTTAGTAGTTCTGGAGCTTCAAAGTATCCTTCCCATAGCCCATTCTTGCTACTGATGATATTTTGATCACACTCCTGGCTCGAAAACTAGAAATGCTCTTCTCAGTACCTTTTTATTCACCTTTGAGCTACCTAGTCAGGTAGACCATGTTATGCAAAACCCAAATCACCTATTGTATTATGGGGATAGCCATCCTTTTTCAGTGATGGCTTGCCCATCCAACAGGATAAAGTGGACCCCCTCTGCCACCACCACCACTACCATCACTCCCAGTATCCTCCTAGAGTGCCAGTGATAGTAATAGAATAGAAGAAAAGGCAAGATGGGATCTTATCCTGTGTCTTAATGATGGACAAGCACATTCCATATTCCAGAACCACCACATAGGGGTATGAAGATTGATTGGTGATTTCTGACAAAATCATTTACTAACTAGTTTATCATTGATATGCTAGGATACACATTAGAAGGAGGTTTTTCATTGCTTGATTCACCTAGTTTGGGTACCATGGTTATGTATCAGTTGTTTATTATAGATATGATACATGAGAGGAGTTTGAGCCAGTGCCCTCAATATACAGTGCCCACCAATGAAGTAGGCTCAAGTGGGTGCAGCATAACCATCAAGGATAAATGTGAAATAAAACCATGAATACTGTGTATTCATCCCCAACTATTACTTAATTGGTTACCCATTCATCTTTACTATTTTTTTTTCTATTATACTTAGTCGCTGTCTCCTGCATTAGCTAGGTAGCCCAAGGAAACAGACGAAAGAATGGCACAACCCACCCACTCATGCATATACATAAATGCCCACACATGCACATAGACATATCTGTACATTTCAATATATACATACATGTGCTTATATACACATGTGTATATTCACATATATACACATGTGTATATTCACACTTGCTGCCTTCATCCATTCCCATCACCACCCCACCACACATGAAACAGTACCCCCTCCCCTGTGCATGGGCAAAGTAGTGTTAGGAAAAGACATCAAAGGCCACATTCATTCACACTCAGCAAGATTCTGAAGCCATTTAAGGTCCATTTTTGCCCAGATTTCATGAATGGTTGCCTCCACCTTAGAGAGCGATGAATTATCCCTGTTATGTAATTTCCTTTTCATAAGCACCCTCAAATTTTCTGTTGTATTCACATCCATTAAATTCCAGGGATGGTCACTGTAAGACTCTACTACACAGTCCTTAAGCCAGCTAGTAATTAGTTTGGCAGTGTGGCAGGGAGCCCATCATACATGAACACTTCGGTCTTGCACTTTTTGAACGAATCTGGTAACTATGTCTATCCATAGTTTTATACTTTGGCAACACTACAAGTTCCCAACACCATGATAACTGAAACATTCCCATACCATAAGTGAAGCAGGGAACTTTACAATGCTGAGGGGTCAAATAGATCGCAGCTTGGTCGACTTTACACATGTCCACCATGGCTCCCTGTCATAGAAAAGGTAGACATCACGTCATAAGACACTTTTCTTTAGGTGCTTATGGGTTACAATGGTTTTGGATGCTACCATTGGGCAAAGAACTGATGTGATGGACAGAGTGGCATGTCCAGCATTGGCACCCTGCTGTACATGGCAATTTGGGCTCGAATTTTATCACAATGGCTCATCTTACAATAAAAGAATTAGGAATGATTTAGGTGCTCGCACTATATTTTTTTTTTTTATTATACTTTGTCGCTGTCTCCCGCGTTTGCGAGGTAGCGCAAGGAAACAGACGAAAGAAATGGCCCAACCCCCCCCCCCGCCATACACTTGTATATACATACGTCCACACACGCAAATATACATACCTACACAGCTTTCCATGGTTTACCCCAGACGCTTCACATGCCTTGATTCAATCCACAGACAGCACGTCAACCCCGGTATACCACATCGCTCCAATTCACTCTATTCCTTGCGCTCCTTTCACCCTCCTGCATGTTCAGGCCCCGATCACACAAAATCTTTTTCACTCCATCTTTCCACCTCCAATTTGGTCTCCCTCTTCTCCTGGTTCCCTCCACCTCCGACACATATATCCTCTTGGTCAATCTTTCCTCACTCATTCTCTCCATGTGCCCAAACCACTTCAAAACACCCTCTTCTGCTCTCTCAACCACGCTCTTTTTATTTCCACACATCTCTCTTACCCTTACGTTACTCACTCGATCAAACCACCTCACACCACACATTGTCCTCAAACATCTCATTTCCAGCACATCCATCCTCCTGCGCACAACTCTATCCATAGCCCACGCCTCGCAACCATACAACATTGTTGGAACCACTATTCCTTCAAACATACCCATTTTTGCTTTCCGAGATAATGTTCTCGACTTCCACACATTCTTCAAGGCCCCCAGAATTTTCGCCCCCTCCCCCACCCTATGATCCACTTCCGCTTCCATGGTTCCATCCGCTGCCAGATCAACTCCCAGATATCTAAAACACTTCACTTCCTCCAGTTTTACTCCATTCAAACTCACCTCCCAATTGACTTGACCCTCAACCCTACTGTACCTAATAACCTTGCTCTTATTCACATTTACTCTTACCTTTCTTCTTCCACACACTTTACCAAACTCAGTCACCAGCTTCTGCAGTTTCTCACATGAATCAGCCACCAGCGCTGTATCATCAGCGAACAACAACTGACTCACTTCCCAAGCTCTCTCATCCCCAACAGACTTCAATACTTGCCCCTCTTTCCAAAACTCTTGCATTTACCTCCCTAACAACCCCATCCATAAACAAATTAAACAACCATGGAGACATCACACACCCCTGCCGCAAACCTACATTCACTGAGAACCAATCACTTTCCTCTCTTCCTACACGTACCCATGCCTTACATCCTCGATAAAAACTTTTCACTGCTTCTAACAACTTTCCTCCCACACCATATGTTCTTAATACCTTCCACAGAGCATCTCTATCAACTCTATCATATGCCTTCTCCAGATCCATAAATGCTACATACAAATCCATTTGCTTTTCTAAGTATTTCTCACATACATTCTTCAAAGCAAACACCTGATCCACACACCCTCTACCACTTCTGAAACCACACTGCTCTTCCCCAATCTGATGCTCTGTACATGCCTTCACCCTCTCAATCAATACCCTCCCATATAATTTACCAGGAATGCTCAACAAACTTATACCTCTGTAATTTGAGCACTCACTCTTATCCCCTTTGCCTTTGTACAATGGCACTATGCACGCATTCCGCCAATCCTCAGGCACCTCACCATGAGTCATACATACATTAAATAACCTTACCAACCAGTCAACAATACAGTCACCCCCTTTTTTAATAAATTCCACTGCAATACCATCCAAACCTGCTGCCTTGCCGGCTTTCATCTTCCGCAAAGCTTTCACTACCTCTTCTCTGTTTACCAAATCATTTTCCCTAACCCTCTCACTTTGCACACCACCTCGACCAAAACACCCTATATCTGCCACTCTATCATCAAACACATTCAACAAACCTTCAAAATATTCACTCCATCTCCTTCTCACATCACCACTACTTGTTATCACCTCCCCATTTGCGCCCTTCACTGAAGTTCCCATTTGCTCCCTTGTCTTACGCACTTTATTTACCTCCTTCCAGAACATCTTTTTATTCTCCCTAAAATTTAATGATACTCTCTCACCCCAACTCTCATTTGCCCTTTTTTTCACCTCTTGCACCTTTCTCTTGACCTCCTGTCTCTTTCTTTTATACATCTCCCTCTCAATTGCATTTTTTCCCTGCAAAAATCGTCCAAATGCCTCTCTCTTCTCTTTCACTAATACTCTTACTTCTTCATCCCACCACTCACTACCCTTTCTAATCAACCCACCTCCCACTCTTCTCATGCCACAAGCATCTTTTGCGCAATCCATCACTGATTCCCTAAATACATCCCATTCCTCCCCCACTCCCCTTACTTCCATTGTTCTCACCTTTTTCCATTCTGTACTCAGTCTCTCCTGGTACTTCCTCACACAGGTCTCCTTCCCAAGCTCACTTACTCTCACCACCCTCTTCACCCCAACATTCACTCTTCTTTTCTGAAAACCCATACAAATCTTCACCTTATCCTCCACAAGATAATGATCAGACATCCCTCCAGTTGCACCTCTCAGCACATTAACATCCAAAAGTCTCTCTTTCGCACGCCTGTCAATTAACACGTAATCCAATAACACTCTCTGGCCATCTCTCCTACTTACATAAGTATACTTATGTATATCTCGCTTTTTAAACCAGGTATTCCCAATCATCAGTCCTTTTTCAGCACATAAATCTACAAGCTCTTCACCATTTCCATTTACAACACTGAACACCCCATGTATACCAATTATTCCCTCAACTGCCACATTACTCACCTTTGCATTCAAATCACCCATCACTATAACCCGGTCTCGTGCATCAAAACCACTAACACACTCATTCAGCTGCTCCCAAAACACTTGCCTCTCATGATCTTTCTTCTCATGCCCGGGTGCATATGCACCAATAATCACCCACCTCTCTCCATCAACTTTCAGTTTTACCCATATTAATCGAGAATTTACTTTCTTACATTCTATCGCATACTCCCACAACTCCTGTTTCAGGAGTATTGCTACTCCTTCCCTATATTAAGTTCATTATGTCAAATTGTGCTATTTCACTACTTAACTGTACCGTATCATATTTATTGGTTATAAGTTGAATCTCCTGAGCCAAAGATTATTGCAAATCCTAGAAAAGGCTTTCATATATTTCACCCATTTTCTCCTGTATTTTTCTGAATATGTAAATGATCATTTATTCATCCTTTGTGTATGAACGTACTGAAGAGAACTTTGTAGAAAATGTATATGAAAAATACAAGTTTCTGTAGCATTTATTGATTATAGGTTGAATGTTTTGAAACAAAGGTTATTGCATATGCTAGATGAAACTCATTTATTTCACCTATTTTCTTGTATACGTTTCTGCATATGCAGGTGATTATTAATTCATACAAGCATTAGGTAGGGGACATACTGATAGGTTTGTTTTGAAGAAGTATTTGGAAAAACACGATTTACCAAAGCATGCTATTGATCACAAGTGGAATGTTTTGAAACTAAAGGTTATTTCTAATGCAAGATAAGCCTTTTATTTGTCTCACCAATTTTCTTTGGTAGGTGGACCCTAGTGTGTCAGATATGACTCTTAAGGTAATGTTTATGCAGTTGTATCCTCTTGCTTTGTATGTTTTATCATAACCTTCCTACATCATGTTGGCATGCTCTCATGACACATGGAACAAAACAACCCTGGCGAGAGATGTAAGTTTTGAAATATGAAATGTTTTGGGATGGTGTTCTGTGCAAACTTTTCCCAGGATTTTGAGTCTCACCCTTTCTTTCTCATTCTTTGAAAACACCTTTTAAGTAGCTGACTGTCACCATCATTGGATTGATGTCTTTGTTCCAAGAATTATAAGGCAGGTGGGTATCAGTGGCCAGGGTACAACAGCATTATTAAGTGGAGGTTTCTGATTGTTCAAAGGGCAGATTCAGGCTGAGTTTTATGGCATTACTACTGAATAGATGTTTAATGAGGGATGAAAGGCATTTACCTCCCCAGAAGGTAAGGGATTGAGATTTATAACCCGTGAAGATCTGAGAACGTCTTTCATGGTTTGCAGGAAACCACCCAAAAGAAATGAAGTTTTCTGTTCCTCAGAATATATTATGTTTTCATTTAGGCAAGATTTTCTTTAAATAAGAATCTTTAAAAAACCAATGGAATTATGATAAGCAGATGTGAGAATAATTGTCGCCACAAGAATGGTTACATTTAGATAAAACCCAGTAAGGGCTTTAAAGTCCATTAGGAAAAATGTATGTAAAGTCAGAGCATTTTTTTTTTTTTTTCCAAGATCTCTGAGGTTTCTTTTTGTGCTTCATTTTAAGTTTACCCTTCTAGTTTGAAAAGACTATGTCATAAACCCTCTTTATGTGAGTGGATCGTACTGAAGAATATGGATAGACATATACTGTGTAACTCAGTTGGAAATATTTTTATGTGAATAGACACTTAATGTGTAACTCTGAAATATGTATGTGAATAGACACTTACTGTGTAATTCAGTTAGATGATAATGTGTAAGTCCTGCTAGATATAAAAAGCTGATGATATTTATCTTGCAAGTCATTTTCACAAAAATCTATTATGTTATTTTACTGAGAGAGAGGGGTGTGTTTGCAGTCTGTTGGGGATGAGAGGGCTTGGGAAGTGAGTCAGTTGTTGTTCACTGATGATACAGTGCTGGTGGCTGGTTCAGGTGAGAAACTGCAGAAGTTGGTAACTGAGTATGGTAAAGTGTGCGAAAGAAGAAAGCTGAGAGTAAATGTGAATAAGAGCAAGATTATAAGGTTCAGTAGGGTTGAGGGACAAGTAAATTGGGAGGTAAGTTTGAATGGAGAAAAACTGGAGAAAGTGAAGTGTTTTAGATATCTGGGAGTGGATTTGGCACCGGATGGCACCATGGAAGCAAAAGTGAGTCACGGGTGGGGGAAGGAGCGAAGTTTCTGGGAGCTATGAAGAATGTGTGGAGGGCGAGAACATTATCTCGGAGAGCAAAAATGGGTATGTTTGAAGGAATAGTGGTTCCAACAATGTTACATGGTTGTGAGGCTTGGGCAATAGATAGGGTTGTGCGGAGGAGGGTGGATGTCCTGGAAATGAGATGTTTGAGGACAATATGTGGTGTTAAGTGGTTTGATTGAGTAAGTAATGAAAGGGTAAGAGGGATGTGTGGTAATAAAAAGAGTGTGGTTGAGAGTGCAGAAGAGGGTGTATTGAAGTGGTTTGATTACATGGAGAGAGTGAGTGAGGTAAGATTGACAGGGGGGACATATGTGTCAGAGGTGGAGGGAATGAGGAGAAATGGGAGACCAAATTGGAGGTGGAAGGATGGAGTGAAGGGGATTTTGAGTGTTCAGGGCCTGAACATGCAGGAAGGTGAAAGCCGTGCAAAGAATAGAGTGAATTGGACTAGTGTGGTATACCGGGGTCGACTTGCTGTCAGTGGATTAAGCCAGGGCATGTGGAGCATCTGGGGTGAACTATGGAAGGTTTTGTGGGGCCTGGATGTGGAGGGTGAGCTGTGGTTTCTGTGCATTGCACATGACAGCTCGAGTCTGAGTGTGAACAAATGTGGCCTTTGTTGTCCTTTCCTAGCGCTACCTCGCGCACACTCAGGGGGAGGGGGGGTGTCATTTCATGTGTGGCGGGGTGGTGGCGGGAATGGATGAATATGTACATGTGTATATATGTCTGTGTATGCATATGTATGTTTGCGTTGAAATGTATAGGTATGTATATATGAGTGTGTGGGCGTTTATGTATATACATGTGTATGTGGGTGGGTTGGGCCATTCTTTCGTCTGTTTCCTTGGGCTACCTCGCTAATGCAGGAGACAGCAACAAAGTATAATAGCAAAAGATAATAAGAAATAACCTTGATCATGTCCTTCATCGGATGTATGTTTTTGGAATTCAACTAAATCTGTTTTACCTTTAGATATCTTTAATTTACACTATTTAATGTGTTAAACATTCAGAGATGTCAGTGAAGAACGAAGGGCACGATTACGTGAAGTAGAAATTAGAGTGTTGCAGTATCAAGATGAACTAGAACAGGGGCTACGGTCCCTGAAACCAGGGTACTCCATCCATCGGCAAGTTGCTCATTACCGCCACAAAATGATGAGAAAGGTATGCATAATTTAGATTTAAGGATAACAGTACACACACACATATATACACATATACATATTCACACTTACTCGCCCTCATCCATTCCCGATGCCACCTCGTCCCACAGGAAACAGCACAGATGCATGAAAGAAAAGAAAACAATTATGTAAATTTTCCTCTTCTCCCCAAAAACTAATTGTCACCACATGTGTCAGCAAGGTGGTGCCAGAAAACATGAAGAAAGGCCACATTTGCTCACATCCATACACAAGCTGTCATGTAATGGTCCGATACCACGGCTCCCTATCCAGGCCACACAGACCTTTCTGTGGTGTAGCCCAGACATTTCACATCACACTGACCCCAGTATACCACATCATTCCAGTTCACTCTGTTTTGTGCAAGCCTTTCACCCTCCTGCATGTTCAGGCCCTGATTGCTCAAAATCTTTTTCATCCCTCCTTCCACCTCCAGTTTGGTCTTCCCATTCTCCTTGTTCCCTCCTCTTCTGACACATGTATCTTCTTTGTCAACCTTTCCTTACTCATTCTATCCACATGTCCAAACTATTTCAAAACACCCTCTTCTGCTTTGTCTATCACAGTCTAATTATTACCACACATCTTGAATTACCCTTTCATTTTTTATTTGATCAAACCTTGCTACACCACATATTGTCCTCAAACATTTGATTTCCAACACATCCACCTCCTTCACACAACCCTCTCTATAGCCCCTGTCTTGCAACTGTATGATATTATTGGGACAAGTATTCCTTCAAACATGCCTGTTTTTGTCCTCCTAGACAATGTTCTCTCTTTCCACACATTCTACACTCCGAGAACCTTTGCAATCTCCCTCACTGTACAACTCGCTTCCACTTCTATGGTTCTGTTCATTGCCATGTCCATGTACAGATATCCAAAACACTTCCCTGCCTCCAGTTTTTCGCCTTTCAAACTTATATGCCAACTAACTTGTCCCTCAACCCAGCTGAACCTATTATCCTTGCTTTTATTCACACTCATTCTCAACTTTCTCCTTTCTCACACTTCAAAACTCAGTCATCAGTTTCTGCAGTTTCTCAATCAAACCAGCCATCATTGCTGTGTCATCAGCAAACAACAACTGACTCACTTTCCATAATACATACTCACCCTCTCTCCAAGACTTGCATGTATGTACCTTACCATCCCTTCCATAAACAAATTAAACAACCATGGTGACACACACCCCTGCCACAGACCAGCTTTAGCTTGGAAGCATTCTCTCTCTTTCTACTCATACACACACCTTACACCCTTGATATTGATCTCTATTATTTGATTTTATCCAAGAAAGACCCATCCATCAACCATCCCAACTAGACTATACTGCTGTGGTTTGTTGTAGTAGGTTAGACATCTTGGGGATGACTTAGAGAAAGACAGAAAAGAAAGAACAAAGTTAGATTATGTCAGTTTGAGAATTGATGGGATTAGCCCAAGAAAAAAGTAATCTTTTAGGGAGGGAATGAAATAGATAAGAAATGCTTTCCATAGCTAGAAATCTTTCCCTCTTGTATGCATTTCCAAAAGAAGGAAGGAGCCAAAGAAAGATTTTTCTTCAGCCTTAGTCATGTTTTCTGTGGTACCTTGATCATGTGGGAAGTAGTGAACACACATGAAAGAAGATAAAATTTCATACATGTCTGCCATTTTCCATGTTATCTAGACAGCACCAGAAGCTGATGAAGAAATGGTCTTATTCTTTCACATTCATTTTTAGCTATTGTCTGTAATGCATCTAAACCACTGCCAAGCCCAACACTTTTTTATAGTTTCTCCTTGCCACATTATATGCTGTGGTTCAGTCCATTGACAGCTTGTCACCCTCTGTATATCACATCTCTCCATTTCACTTTATCCTTTGCTTGCTATATGCTCCTACATGTTCAAATTCTGCGCACACAAACCTTTTCCCCTCCATCCTTCATATACCAAATTTGCCTGCCTGCCCCTCCTCCCCTCTTCTTAACCCTCCAATTCTGATATTTATTTCCTCTTTCTCAACCTCTTTGCACTCATTATCTCCATACATCCAAACCATTTGAACACACCCTCTTCCTCTCATTTACCCATTTCCTCCCTTCTTATCATGCCTTTCCCTTGATTATCATTTCTTACTTGATCAACCCTCCTCACAACACATTGTCCTCATACATTTCATTTTCAACACATACGTACCTATTTATCTATGTCTCATTCCTTGCATCTTACAACACCATTAGGACTCCAACACCATCAAACATTTCTGTCTTCACCCTCCCAGATAGTGATCTCTCTTTCCCTACATTCCTCAACGTTCCCAGAACCTTCACCCACCCT
Organism: Panulirus ornatus; assembly: GCF_036320965.1. Taxonomy (NCBI): domain Eukaryota; kingdom Metazoa; phylum Arthropoda; class Malacostraca; order Decapoda; family Palinuridae; genus Panulirus; species Panulirus ornatus. The sequence goes on along the minus strand of NC_092226.1, from coordinate 30,439,205 downwards.
ATGACTTGCCTCTGTTTCCATGGTTCCATTCACTTCCAGAGCCACTTCCAGGTATGTAAAACACTTCACTTTCTCCATTCAGACTCATATCCCAACTGTCTCTCTCCAGTGCTAACCAAATGACTTTGCCTCTGTTCACATTTGCTCTCAACATTCTCTTTTCACACATTCACCCAAATTTAGAAAACAGTTTCTGCAGTTTCTCACTCAGATTTGCCACAAGCCCTGTGTCATTCAAAAGCAATAGCGAATTCACTTTCTGAGCACCCTTGCTATTGCCAGGCTGCAGTCCCAACCCTTCTCATTAAAACCTCGCATTCGCATCCTTTAGCATCCTAACCATAAAAACAGATTGAACAGACTGATTCTGCTTTTATGATGAGTAATATCCTTTAGCAATAGTGTGGTTATATTTTTTTGACTGTGAAGATTAGTATGTGATTATTTTGCAGTGATTATAGAAAGTTGTATTAACCCAGTAATATATGGAGCTCCTAATAAGGATAACATTGCTGAATATAACATTACTCATTGGTTTTGTTTTTTATATCTCTAAGTTCTGAATACTATGCTGCACATTAGACTGTTGAATTTATTTGTCTCTCACTTACTTGTTCCTTGTGCTTTAAATTTTGAATGTTAAAAAGTAAAATATTTGATACACACTATATATGTATAAATCAGTGTTTTTACATATATTACTGCGTTGTACACAATATCCAAAGAGCTACGTGTTGCCAGGATTGGCAGCCAAGCATATATTGTATTAAGTAGGGTTCTGACAGATAAGGATGGCATTTATGATATAATGATCATAGGGTGTAGCCCTTTTTTATTTGATCTTGCTTTTGATTGTAACCAGATATGTGGCCAGTTTAAGTAGTTTTTGTTTTGTAACGAGTGGCTTAGTATCTGGATTGCATTTCTCACTGAAGCCCATAAAGGCAGAGATGAGGAAAGTTAGAATACTGCTTTGTTGGAATCCTGATAATCACAGTATGTAGGGAACATCTACCTTTCGGTGTTACGAGAATCATGGACATGTTCATGAGGTTATGGTTTACTATGACTTTGTAGCTACTTGTCCAGCCTTACAAATTTAAAGGTTATTCTTCAGAACAACTACAGTGTATTTATTGATGTATGAAAGATACATTAATTCTGCTTACTTTATATTTATTTTCAAACAAATTTAATTCCCTTAGATTGAGAAGGAGGAAGGTAGTGAACGAAGACATCACAGACACCGAAGTCGAAGTTCTACACCTGAGGAAAGAAGGCCTACAAAACGCTCAAGATCACCACACAAGTAAGTAGTACTCTGTATTATTTAAAGTCTTATTTCTTTTGTTCATAATTGCTTGTCATTTCCTGCAGTAACAAGATAGTACCAGGAATAGAAGAAGGCCTCATTCACTCACATCCATTCTTTAGGTGTCATGTGTAATGTAGCGAAACCACAGCCTCCATATCTACATCCAGGCCCATAGACCTTTCTGTTGTTTTTCCTGTCTGCTTTGTATGCCCTTGTTCGGTCCATTGACAGGAATTGACCCCAGTATACCACATTGCTTCAGTTAACTCTGTTCCATGCCTTCCTTTGACCTCTAACATATTCAGTCCCTGAATGCTCAGGTAGTTGTTGGTTAGTATTTGTTAGACAGCCACCGACCAGGGAGGTACAATACTGGTACTACCTGACTGATTATTTGGAGGGTGAGTGACAGCTGCATAGTGAGCCAACATTTTAGTGATTGTCAAGTTGCACTCCACTGACCCAAGTAGCTGTCTTATCCTTCTGTCTCACCCACATGTTGATTTCTGGCAATCTCTCCACAAACATACAACCATCATAACTCTACATTTTCCTTTGATGAGTATTATGCTTTTGCCTAGCCTTTTTGCAAAATAGTAGGAGCAAAAGACTGAAGTAGTGGGTAGGAATAGTTAGGAGCAGTAGGTAGAAACATTAGTGATAGAATGGGTCTCACTCCATCTGCAGCCATACCCCAGATTAGCAGATGGGTTACCATTAGGATCTGTCTTCTCACAGGCGGTGACTATGTTAAGGCCATCCAAGTGAGGCTGGAACATTACCTACCCCCGCTAGGTCTGCACAAGGCTGACCCAAAATCTCTGGCCTCTGTGACACATCACAAGCCCGGTATGCTTGGGCATATTGCTTAGGTATGCCCACGTACCCACGGGGGTAGAGTCAAAAGACATGACTCCCTCAGTAACTCCCTCAGGGATACTATGTGGTTTTTGAGCCTTGTATCCCCTTTGCAGGGTCCTTTAGGAAGCCCGACATTGTGGCTTCCAAAGGTACAGAGACTGTCGTCATCAGCCCGAGTCTGGAGTTTACTTTGCACTCTCAGCTGCACACAAATACAAGTGCATCTATTACAGTACCCAAGAAGTCCTACAGGGCGTATGGGATTTAACTGGTAAAGACTTTGTGCAAGTCACGTCAGCTACTCTAAACTGGCGTGGTCCATGGTGTCAGAAGAGTGCAAGTGCTCTCAGGGGGTTAGGGCTTTTCTACCGGAACCCTGAGGTGTGCTCGGTGAAGGCCCTTACCTAGACCCATTCCCTCAAAGTATGTGGTCCAAGAGCACAGGTTGAGATTGGTCAGCCTACCTGTAACACCTGGTTTAGGCCCTCGAACTGGCATGGGTGGTGCCACCTTTGTGCATTTGTGGAGGATGGGATCTGGTTGTATCCCTAAAGCTACCATGGTGGGTACCAGTTCCCAAGGGTTGTTTGATGAGGCAGGAAAGTAGACATCTTGGCAGGGTAAGCCTGCTACTCCCATCCATCAGGCTGCGCTGGATGGTTTACAATGATGGGGGATCCTACTGAGGTTGGGGGGTAAGGATATATTGAACCACCTTTCTGAACTATCAGTGCTCTCTCCTTACTTCTGGCTTTACTGTTTGCAGTCTGATCTGTTACCTTCCTCTTGATTACCTACACATTTCTGATTAACAATTTGCTTCACTACCTACACATAATTAGTATCCTCTCCCCCTCGCAGTGGTTAGTTTCATATCATCCTTTACTAACAATTGGTAATAGTCTAAGAAAAAGAAAAAAAGGAACATTAGGGTGGAACATTGTAGAAGTAATAATTTGGAACGTTAAGTAGGAACATTAGGTAAGAGCCTCTGGAAACACTTCACTGAAATTGCCTTCTGCTTGTGGTCTGTTAAGGATGAGGAACTAAAGACTTAGAAGCAGCACTGGAGTTCACCAGTTATGGGGACTCTTTTTCCCCTTCCATTACTGACACACATATCCTCTTCTTCAGCCGCTGTTCACTCTTTCTATCCATATTTCCAAATCACTGCAGCACTTCCTCATCATCTCTCTCAACCACACTCTTCTCATTACTACACCTTTCACTTTTTTATTACTTACTCAAACAGACCTCATCATACCTTGTATTGTCCTCAATCATATTTCCAAGCAATCCACCCTCCTTTGCACAGCTTCCTTTATAGCCCATGCTTTGCATCCATACAACTTGATTAGGATTGCTATACTTTCAGAGATATCCATTTTTGCCCTCTCCCCCTCTTTCCACACACTCAATGCTTCCAAAACCTTCCTCCCCCCTCACCCACCTTATGCCTCACTGGTGCTTCCCTGGTTCAATTTGCTGCTATGTCCACTCCCAGATCTAAACCATTAGACTTTCTTCAAATTTTCTCCATATAAACTCACACCCCATCCAACTAACTACTCTCATTTAGAGTTGAAAATTTAAAGTGTTTGTACATGGATACAATATTGAGTAAACTTCAGTTGTTATAGTTATTGTTTGTGCTGAACAATTTAAAGAAAACTGAGGGTTTTTTTTTTTTTTTTTTTTTAATTTTCCAAAAGAAGGAATAGAGAAAAGGGCCAGGTGAGGATATTCCCTCAAAGGCCCAGTCCTCTGTTCTTAACGCTACCTTGCTGTCACGGGAAATGGCGAATAGTATGAAATATATATATATCCCTGGGGATAGGGGATGAAGAATACTTCCCACATATTCCCTGCGTGTCGTAGAAGGCGACTAAAAGGGAAGGGAGTGGGAGGCTGGAAATCCTCCCCTCTCGTTTTTTTTTTTCTTTTTTCTAATTTTCCAAAAGAAGGAACAGAGGGGGGCCAGGTGAGGATATTCCACAAAGGCCCAGTTCTCTGTTCTTAACGCTACCTCGCTAATGCGGGAAATGGCGGATAGTTTAAAAGAAAGAAAGAAAGATATAGAAAAGCAAATGGATTTGTATGTAGCATTTATGGATCTGGAGAAGGCATATGATAGAGTTGATAGAGATGCTCTGTGGAAGGTATTAAGAATATATGGTGTGGGAGGCAAGTTGTTAGAAGCAGTGAAAAGTTTTTATCGAGGATGTAAGGCATGTGTACGTGTAGGAAGAGAGGAAAGTGATTGGTTCTCAGTGAATGTAGGTTTGGGGCAGGGGTGTGTGATGTCTCCATGGTTGTTTAATTTGTTTATGGATGGGGTTGTTAGGGAGGGGAATGCAGGAGTTTTGGAAAAAGGGGCAAGTATGAAGTCTGTTGGGGATGAGAGAGCTTGGGAAGTGAGTCAGTTGTTGTTCGCTGATGATACAGCGCTTGTGGCTGATTCATGTGAGAAACTGCAGAAGCTGGTGACTGAGTTTGGTAAAGTGTGTGAAAGAAGAAAGTTAAGTGTAAATGTGAATAAGAGCAAGGTTATTAGGTAGGTACAGTAGGGTTGAGGGTCAAGTCAACTGGGAGGTAAGTTTGAATGGAGAAAAACTGGAGGAAGTAAAGTGTTTTAGATATCTGGGAGTGGATCTGGCAGCGGATGGAACCACGGAAGCGGAAGTGGATCATAGGGTGGGGGAGGGGGCGAAAATTCTGGGAGCCTTGAAGAATGTGTGGAGGTCGAGAACATTATCTTGGAAAGCAAAAATGGGTATGTTTGAAGGAATAGTGGTTCTAACAATGTTGTATGGTTGCGAGGCGTGGGCTATGGATAGAGTTGTGCGCAGGAGGATGGATGTGCTGGAAATGAGATGTTTGAGGACAATGTGTGGTGTGAGGTGGTTTGATCGAGTAAGTAACGTAAGGGTAAGAGAGATGTGTGGAAATAAAAAGAGCGTGGTTGAGAGAGCAGAAGAGGGTGTTTTGAAATGGTTTGGGCACATGGAGAGAATGAGTGAGGAAAGATTGACCAAGAGGATATATGTGTCGGAGGTGGAGGGAACGAGGAGAAGTGGGAGACCAAATTGAAGGTGGAAAGATGGAGTGAAAAAGATTTTGTGTGATCGGGGCCTGAACATGCAGGAGGGTGAAAGGAGGGCAAGGAATAGAGTGAATTGGATCGATGTGGTATACCGGGGTTGACGTGCTGTCAGTGGGTTGAATCAGGGCATGTGAAGCGTCTGGGGCAAACCATGGAAAGCTGTGTAGGTATGTATATTTGCGTGTGTGGACGTATGTATATACATGTGTATGGGGGTGGGTTGGGCCATTTCTTCCGTCTGTTTCCTTGCGCTACCTCGCAAACGCGGGAGACCGGCAAAAAAAAAAAATATATATATATAAATATGTAGGAAGAGAGGAAAGTGATTGGTTCTCAGTGAATGTTGGTTTGCGGCAGGGGTGTGTGATGTCTCCATGGTTGTTTAATTTGTTTATGGATGGGGTTGTTAGGGAGGTGAATGCAAGGGTTTTGGAAAGAGGGGCAAGTATGCAGTCTGTTGTGGATGAGAGAGCTTGGGAAGTGAGTCAGTTGTTGTTCGCTGATGATACAGCGCTTGTGGCTGATTCATGTGAGAAACTGCAGAAGCTGGTGACTGAGTTTGGTAATTGTTTGAAAGAAGAAAGTTAAGAGTAAATGTGAATAAGAGCAAGGTTATTAGGTACAGTAGGGTTGAGGGTCAAGTCAACTGGGAGGTAAGTTTGAATGGAGAAAAACTGGAGGAAGTAAAGTGTTTTAGATATCTGGGAGTGGATCTGGCAGCGGATGGAACCATGGAAGCGGAAGTGGATCATAGGGTGGGGGAGGGGGCGAAAATTCTGGGAGCCTTGAAGAATGTGTGGAGGTCGAGAACATTATCTCGGAAAGCAAAAATGGGTATGCATGAAGGAATAATGGTTCCAGCAATGTTGTATGGTTGCGAGGCGTGGGCTATGGATAGAGTGGTGCGCAGGAGGATGGATGTGCTGGAAATGAGATGTTTGAGGACAATGTGTGGTGTGAGGTGGTTTGATCGAGTAAGTAACGTAAGGGTAAGAGAGATGTGTGGAAATAAAAAGAGCGTGGTTGAGAGAGCAGAAGAGGGTGTTTTGAAATGGTTTGGGCACATGGAGAGAATGAGTGAGGAAAGATTGACCAAGAGGATATATGTGTCGGAGGTGGAGGGAACGAGGAGAAGTGGGAGACCAAATTGAAGGTGGAAAGATGGAGTGAAAAAGATTTTGTGTGATCGGGGCCTGAACATGCAGGAGGGTGAAAGGAGGGCAAGGAATAGAGTGAATTGGATCGATGTGGTATACCGGGGTTGACGTGCTGTCAGTGGGTTGAATCAGGGCATGTGAAGCGTCTGGGGCAAACCATGGAAAGCTGTGTAGGTATGTATATTTGCATGTGTGGACATATGTATATGCATGTGTATGGGGGTGGGTTGGGCTATTTCTTCCGTCTGTTTCCTTGCGCTACCTTGCAAACGCGGGAGACCGGCAAAAAAAAAATATATATATATATATATATATATATATATATATATATATATATATATATATATATATATATATATATATATATATATATATTATCCCTGGGGATAGGGGAGACAGAATACTTCCCACGTATTCCCTGCGTGTCGTAGAAGGCGACTAAAAGGGAAGGGAGCGGGTGGCTGGAAATCCTCCCCTCTCGTTTTTTTTTAATTTTCCAAAAGAAGGAACAGAGAAGGGGGCCAGGTGAGGATATTCCCTCTAAGGCCCAGTCCTCTGTTGATAACGCTACCTCGCTAATGCGGGAAATGGCGAATAGTACGAAAGAAAAGAAAGAAATATATATATATATATATTATTTTTTTTTTTTTATTATACTTTGTCGCTGTCTCCCGCGTTTGCGAGGTAGCGCAAGGAAACAGACGAAAGAAATGGCCCAACCCCCCCCCCATACACATGTATATACATACGTCCACACACACAAATATACATACCTACACAGCTTTCCATGGTTTACCCCAGACGCTTCACGTGCCTTGCTTCAATCCACTGACAGCACGTCAACCCCGGTATACCACATCGCTCCAATTCACTCTATTCCTTGCCCTCCTTTCACCCTCCTGCATGTTCAGGCCCCGATCACACAAAATCTTTTTCACTCCATCCTTCCACCTCCAATTTGGTCTCCCTCTTCTCCTTGTTCCCTCCACCTCCGACACATATATCCTCTTGGTCAATCTTTCCTCACTCATCCTCTCGATGTGCCCAAACCATTTCAAAACACCCTCTTGTGCTCTCTCAACCACGCTCTTTTTATTTCCACACATCTCTCTTACCCTTACGTTACTCACTCGATCAAACCACCTCACACCACACATTGTCCTCAAACATCTCATTTCCAGCACATCCATCCTCCTGCGCACAACTCTATCCATAGCCCACGCCTCGCAACCATACAACATTGTTGGAACCACTATTCCTTCAAACATACCCATTTTTGCTTTCCGAGATAATGTTCTCGACTTCCACACATTCTTCAAGGCCCCCAGGATTTTCGCCCCCTCCCCCACCCTATGATCCACTTCCGCTTCCATGGTTCCATCCGCTGCCAGATCCACTCCCAGATATCTAAAACACTTCACTTCCTCCAGTTTTTCTCCATTCAAACTCACCTCCCAATTGACTTGACCCTCAACCCTACTGTACCTAATAACCTTGCTCTTATTCACATTTACTCTTAACTTTCTTCTTCCACACACTTTTCCAAACTCAGTCGCCAGCTTCTGCAGTTTCTCACATGAATCAGCCACCAGCGCTGTATCATCAGCGAACAACAACTGACTCACTTCCCAAGCTCTCTCATCCACAACAGACTTCATACTTGCCCCTCTTTCCAAAACTCTTGCATTTACCTCCCTAACAACCCCATCCATAAACAAATTAAACAACCATGGAGACATCACACACCCCTGCCGCAAACCTACATTCACTGAGAACCAATCACTTTCCTCTCTTCCTACACGTACACATGCCTTACATCCTCGATAAAAACTTTTCACTGCTTCTAACAACTTTCCTCCCACACCATATATTCTTAATACCTTCCACAGAGCATCTCTATCAACTCTATCATATGCCTTCTCCAGATCCATAAATGCTACATACAAATCCATTTATGGATATGTAGGAAGAGAGGAAAGTGATTGGTTCTCAGTGAATGTTGGTTTGCGGCAGGGGTGTGTGATGTCTCCATGGTTGTTTAATTTGTTTATGGATGGGGTTGTTAGGGAGGTGAATGCAAGGGTTTTGGAAAGAGGGGCAAGTATGCAGTCTGTTGTGGATGAGAGAGCTTGGGAAGTGAGTCAGTTGTTGTTCGCTGATGATACAGCACTGGTGGCTGATTCATGTGAGAAACTGCAGAAGCTGGTGACTGAGTTTGGTAAAGTGTGTGAAAGAAGAAAGTTGAGAGTAAATGTGAATAAGAGCAAGATTATTAGGTACAGTAGGGTTGAGGGTCAAGTCAATTGGGAGGTAAGTTTGAATGGAAAAAAACTGGAGGAAGTGAAGTGTTTATAGATATCTGGGAGTGGATTTGGTAGCAGATGGAACCATGGAAGCGGAAGTGAATCATATGGTGGGGGAGGGGGCGAAAATTCTGGGAGAGTTGAAGAATGTGTGGAAGTCGAGAATATTATCTCGGAAAGCAAAAATGGGTATGTTTGAAGGAATAGTGGTTCCAGCAATGTTGTATGGTTGCGAGGCGTGGGCTATGGATAGAGTTGTGTGCAGGAGGGTGGATGTGCTGGAAATGAGATGCTTGAGGACAATATGTGGTGTGAGGTGGTTTGATCGAGTAAGTAATGAAAGGGTAAGAGAGATGTGTGGTAATAAAAAGAGTGTGGTTGAGAGAGCAGAAGAGGGTGTTTTGAAATGGTTTGGTCACATGGAGAGAATGAGTGAGGAAAGATTGACCAAGAGGATATATGTGTCAGAGGTGGAGGGAACGAAGAGAAGTGGGAGACGAAATTGGAGGTGGAAAGATGGAGTGAAAAAGATTTTGAGTGATCAGGGCCTGAACATGCAGGAGGGTGAAGGGCGTGCAAGGAATAGAGTGAATTGGAACGATGTGGTATACCAGGGTCAACGTGCTGTCAATGGATTGAACCAGGGCATGTGAAGTGTCTGGGGTAAACCATGGAAAGTTTTGTGGGGGCCTGGATGTGTAAAGGGAGATGTGGTTTCGGTGCATTATTACATGACAGCTAGAGACTGAGTGTGAACGAATGGGGCCTTTGTTGTCTTCATAGCGCTACCTCCCGCACATGAGGGGGGAAGGGGGTTGTTATTGCATGTGTGGCGAGATGGCAATGGGAATGAATAAAGGCAGACAGTATGAAAGAGGGGCAAGTATGAAGTCTGTTGGGGATGAGAGAGCTTGGGAAGTGAGTCAGTTGTTGTTCGCTGATGATACAGCGCTGGTGGCTGATTCATGTGAGAAACTGCAGAAGCTGGTGACTGAGTTTGGTAAAGTGTGTGAAAGAAGAAAGTTGAGAGTAAATGTGAATAAGAGCAAGGTTATTAGGTACAGTAGGGTTGAGGGTCAAGTCAATTGGGAGGTAAGTTTGAATGGAGAAAAACTGGAGGAAGTAAAGTGTTTTAGATATCTGGGAGTGGATCTGGCAGCGGATGGAACCATGGAAGTGGAAGTGGATCATAGGGTGGGGGAGGGGAGCGAAAATTCTGGGAGCCTTGAAGAATGTGTGGAAGTCGAGAACATTATCTCGGAAAACAAAAATGGGTATATTTGAAGGAATAGTGGTTCCAACAATGTTGTATGGTTGCGAGGCATGGGCTATGGATAGAGTTGTGCGCAGGAGGATGGATGTCCTGGAAATGAGATGTTTGAGGACGATGTGTGGTGTGAGGTGGTTTGATCGAGTAAGTAACGTAAGGGTAAGAGAGATGTGTGGAAATAAAAAGAGCGTGGTTGAGAGAGCAGAAGAGGGTGTTTTGAAATGGTTTGGGCACATGGAGAGAATGAGTGAGGAAAGATTGACCAAGATGATAGATGTGTCGGAGGTGGAGGGAACGAGGAGAAGTGGGAGACCAAATTGGAGGTGGAAAGATGGAGTGAAAAAGATTTTGTGTGATCGGGGCCTGAACATGCAGGAGGGTGAAAGGAGGGCAAGAAATAGAGTGAATTGGATCGATGTGGTATACCGGGGTTGACGTGCTGTTAGTGGATTGAATCAGGGCATGTGAAGCGTCTGGGGTAAACCATTGGAAGCTGTGTAGGTATGTATATTTGTGTGTGTGGACGTATATATGTACATGTGTATGGGGATGGGTTGGGCCATTTCTTTCGTCTGTTTCCTTGCGTTACCTCGCAAACGCGGGAGACAGCGACAAAGCAAAAAAAAAAAAAAAAATGTATATGTCTGTGTGTGTATATATATATGTATATGTTGAGATGTATAGGTATGTATATTTGCATGCGTGGACGTGTATGTATATACATGTGTATGTAGGTGGGTTGGGCCATTCTTTCGTCTGTTTCCTTGTGCTACCTCGCTAACGCGGGAGACAGTGACAAAGCAAAATAAATAGAATAAATGTATAAATGTCATTGAAGATATAGAGAGGCAATTGAAAGAACTGTGTATAGTTATAATGGTGGAAAAGAAGAGTCTGCAGTGAGTTGATGACCAAAAGTAGAATCAAAATGGAAAGGGCTTAACCCATTGACTGCAGCTGCACAAGATATTTAGCGTGTCAATGTGGCAATTTTCAGTGAATTTTGAAAACGAATTCTCTGTTGTTGTTTATTGTTTTTTCTTTTATTCCATTTTTTTTTTCTATCTTTTCTGTTGATTGATTAGCAAGGATTTTTTATTTATGTAATGTTCATGCTAAGGTACCAGAGCATTGGCAGAAATCCTGTTAGTGCCACTGCAGAAAGGCAAGAAGTGAATGTTCTGATTACAAGAGGTGTAAATTTGTTGAGTGTATGTGGTAAATTGTTTAAGACTGTTGTGATTGAGTGGATGGTGGTTCATACAAAGCCTCAGACTATAGAGGATCACTGTAGCTTCAGGATATATAGAAGGTGTGCAAATCAGGTGTTTGCTATGAAGAATGTGTGTGAGAAATACATAGAGAAACAAGCTATGTGGCATTTATGGAACTGGAGAAATTATATGTTATGGTTGATGCAGCTGTGTTGTGGAAGTTGTTGCATATATGTGGTGATGGTGATGGTGGGGTAGTTGCAAGAAGCAGTGAGGAGTTTTTATCAAGAGAGCAAGGTGTGTTTGCAAGGAGGGTGAATGGTTCCAGTTGAAGGTGGGTCTGCAATAGGGGTGTGTGATGTCATCATGGCTGTTTAATTTGTATATGGATGGGGTAGTGAGAGTGGTGAATGAAAGGGTTTTGGAGAGAGGAGTTGTGTATGCATTGTGTTGGGGTTGAAGAAGCCTGAAAAATGAGTCAGTTGTAGTTTGCTGATGACACAGTGTTGATGGCAGATTCAAGTGAAATTCTTCAGAAACTGGTGTTTGAATTTGCAAAAGTGTGTGAAAATGCAAAAATGTATGAAAAGAGAGTAATTGTGAATGAATGCAATAAAAGGTTATTAGGCATAGCATTGAAGAGAGAGAGAGAGAGAGAGAGAGATCTTAGTTTGAATGACTTTGAATGAAGAGAACCTGGAGGAAGTGGGCTGTTTTAGATATCTGGGAATTGCTATAGCATGGAATGTAAGTGTGAGGAGCTGAAGTGAGCCATAGGATGGGTTAGGAGGCTAAGATCCTGAGGGCATTGAGGGATGTGATAAGAGAGACTTGTCTCTTAAGACAAAGCTGGGTGTGTAATGGTATATAGTGGTTGTGATGTGTTGATGTGAGGCATGGGGTCCTAGATTAAAAAGTACAGAAAAGGGTAAATGTGTTGGAAATGTGGTGTAATAAAAGTTGATAGAATAAAGATAGAGATGTGTAATAGTAGTAAAAGTATGTATGATAGAACTGAATTGTGTACACGAGAATGGTTTGTACATATGGAGAGGATGGCCAAGAGAGGGACTTGTCAGAAGTGGATGAAACAAGGGATAAGCCAAGAAGGAGTTAGGATTGAGTGGAAAGTACTTTGAGAGTTTGCAACTTGAAAATGTGAGTGAATATAAGGTGTACAAGGGAGAGTGTGAATTATATATTTTTTCATACTTGTGTGCTGTTTCCCCACATCAGTAAGGTAGCACCAACAACAGATGGAGAAATGGCTTCATTTGCTCACATCTGCTCTATAGCTTTCATTTGTAGTGCACTGAAACCTTGTCCCCCTATGCACAACCAGGCCCCATAGACCTTTACATGGCTTCCCACCACTTCATATTCCATGGTTCAGTCCATTAAGAGGATATTACCCCTTATGTACCCCATCACTCCAATTCTGACAAATGCATCCTCTTTTTCATTGTGTCTTCATTTATTTTCTCATGTCCAAACTGTTTCAGCACGCCCTCTTCAGCTCTATCAACTATGTTTCCTATTAGTACACCTTTTCTTTTAGGCTATCATTTCCTACTTAATCAACCCTCTTTACACCACATATTCCCCTGAGACATTTCGTTTCCAACACATGCACTCTCTTCTGTATCCTCTCTTATGCCATCATTTCTTATTTAATCAACCCTCTTTACACCTCATATTCCCCTCAGAAATTTTATTTCCAATACTTGCACTCTCTTCTGTATGTTCTTATCAAAAGCCTGAGCATAGAATCCTTACAGCACTGTCAGGATTACTATACTTTCAAACATACCCATCTTTGCCTTATTAGATAGTGACCACTCTTTCCACATATTTTTCAATACTCGTAAAACCTTTTCCTTCTCACCCACCCTACCCTATGACTCACTTCAGCTCTCATGGTTCCGTTTGTTGGCATTTCCTTGCCAGGTCTCTCTGTCTCTGTCTCTCTCTCTGTCTCTCTCTCTCTGTCTCTCTCTCTCTGTCTCTCTCTCTCTCTCTCTCTCTCTCTCTCTCTCTCTCTCTCTCTCTCTCTCTCTCTCTCTCTCTCTCTCTCTCTCTCTCTCTCATCCAAAAGTTTCTTACCAGTACTGTGTCCTCAGTGAACAATAGTTGACTGCCCTCCCAGGCACTCCCACCCTTGCTGGACTTAAGAGCTGGCCGTCTCCAAGACCCTCTCATTCACTTCCTTCGCCATCCTTTCCATAAGCAGAAAGGACAGCCATGGTGCCACCACACACTCCCGCCACAGACCCACCTTCACCTAAAACCACTCACCCTCCTCTCTACCTACTAACACATACTCCTCATTTCTTGAAAACTCCTTACTGCTTCATATAGCTTTCCTCCCACTCCATATTTTTTTGATACTTTCCTCAAGGTATCTTTGTCAACCATCTTATATTCCTTCTCCAAACAAGGACAGCTCATCCTCCTTGTAGGCTAAAGCTAGGGTGTCTGAATGTGTATGGATGTAACCAAGATGAAAAGAAAAGAGAGATAGGTAGCACTTCAAGGAGAGAAACCTGGATGTTCTAGCTTTGTGAAGAACAAAGCTAAATGGGGAAAGGGAAGAATAATATTTTGTGAATGTTGTAGGGGTAAAGTCAGGGATTAGCATAAGGATAGGAGTAAAAGAAGGAGGGATTATGGGAATATGTCAAAGAGCGTAGTAGGCTGTTGTCAGCAGCTTCCCAGGGTGGGACTACTGTCCTGACTGAGGAGTGTTAAAGTGGTGTTGGAACCATCTTACATTCTCCATATCAGGATTGCTGGTCTTACTTTCTGTCTTATCAAAACTGGACTACCAGACTATCCCTACCATCTCCTTACAAGTACCATACACCTACTCCATCCTTGGTAGTTTTTTCACACAAGTTCTTTTGCCAACTCCTATCCACTCAAACAATTCTCGTCTCTTTTGATGGTTCCGAAATTCCACTTCTTGACCCAATGAATATACTTTGTATTACAGTAACATCCACTCTTCCTTGGAAACTTCTCATTACAGGAATAGCTAAATCTTCCTCTGAAAAACTTGGTATCCTGTTTAGATGATCTGGCACATTTTAAAAGACAGGTTTTTTTACTTCCTCCAAAATTCGTAAATACTTTTGCGTATCTTTTCCTTTTCCCTTTCTTTATTCTCTAAATATATTTCAGTTAAGGCCTGGCCTTGATGTAGACTTTTGTCCAAGACTGGACAACATTAAAAAAGGAAAAAGCCCAAGAATCGAGTATTAATAGTTGATGGTCTAAAAGCTAGTGTGCATAATATGGCAATTTAGGATATAACTAAGGGGCATTGGATACTTGGTGTTTTTCAAGAGAATTGTGAACAGTTTGTGGAGTTGTGTTCTGAAAAAGTATCTAACAAAAGAATGGCCCAACCCACCTACGTATTTACATACACGTCCACACATGCACATATGATACCTATACATATCAACGTATACATATATATACATACACAGACATATACATATATACACATGCACATAATTCATACTTGCTGCCTTTATTCATTCCCATCGCCAACCCACCACACATAGAATGAGAACCCCCTCCCCCTGCACGTGGGCGAGATAGTACTAGGAAAAGACAACAGAGGCCACATTCATTCACACTCAGTCTTTACCTGTCATGTATAATGCACCGAAACCACAGCTCCCTTTCCACATCCAGGCCCCACAGAACTTTCCATGGTTTACTCCAGACGCTTCACATTCCCTGGTTGTTAGAAGCAGTGAAAAGTTTGTATTGAGGATGTAAGGCTTGTGTATGTGTAGGAAGAGAGGAAAGTGATTGGTTCTCAGTGAATGTTGGATTTTCGCCCCCTCCCCCACCCTATGATTCACTTCCAGCCTCCATGGTTCCATCTGCTGCCAGATCCACTCCCAGATATCTAAAACACTTTACTTCCTCCAGTTTTTCTCCATTCAAACTTACCTCCCAATTGACTTGACCCTCAACCCTACTGTACCTAATAACCTTGCTCATATTCACATTTACTCTTAACTTTCTTCTTTCACACACTTTACCAAACTCAGTCACCAGCTTCTGCAGTTTCTCACATGAATCAGCCACCAGCACTGTATCATCAGCGAACAACAACTGACTCACTTCCCAAGCTCTCTCATCCACAACAGACTTCATACTTGCCCCTCTTTCCAAAACTCTTGCATTCACCTCCCTAACAACCCCATCCATAAACAAATTAAACAACCATGGATACATCACACACCCCTACCGCAAACCTACATTCACTGAGAACCAATCACTTTCCTCTCTTCCTACACGTACACATGCCATACATCCTCAATAAAAACTTTTCACTGCTTCTAACAACTTGATTCCCACACCATATATTCTTAATACCTTCCACAGAACATCTGTATCAACTCTATCATATGCCTTCTCCAGATCCATAAGTGCTACATACAAATCCATTTGCTTTTCTAAGTATTTCTCACATACATTCTTCAAAGCAAACACCTGATCCACACATCCTCTACCACTTCTGAAACCACACTGCTCTTCCCCAATATATATATATATATATATATATATATGTATGTGAGAAATACTTAGAAAAGCAAATGGATTTGTATGTAGCATTTATGGATCTGGAGAAGGCATATGATAGAGTTGATAGAGATGCTCTGTGGAAGGTATTAAGAATATATGGTGTGGGAGGCAAGTTGTTAGAAGCAGTGAAAAGTTTTTATCGAGGATGTAAGGCATGTGTACGTGTAGGAAGAGAGGAAAGTGATTGGTTCTCAGTGAATGTAGGTTTGCGGCAGGGGTGTGTGATGTCTCCATGGTTGTTTAATTTGTTTATGGATGGGGTTGTAAGGGAGGTAAATGCAAGAGTCCTGGAAAGAGGGGCAAGTATGAAGTCTGTTGGGGATGAGAGAGCTTGGGAAGTGAGTCAGTTGTTGTTCGCTGATGATACAGCACTGGTGGCTGATTCATGTGAGAAACTGCAGAAGCTGGTGACTGAGTTTGGTAAAGTGTGTGGAAGAAGAAAGTTGAGAGTAAATGTGAATAAGAGCAAGGTTATTAGGTACAGTAGGGGTGAGGGTCAAGTCAATTGGGAGGTGAGTTTGAATGGAGAAAAACTGGAGGAAGTGAAGTGTTTTAGATATCTGGGAGTGGATCTGTCAGCGGATGGAACCATGGAAGCGGAAGTGGATCATAGGGTGGGGGAGGGGGCGAAAATTTTGGGAGCCTTGAAAAATGTGTGGAAGTCGAGAACATTATCTCGGAAAGCGAAAATGGGTATGTTTGAGGGAATAGTGGTTCCAACAATGTTGTATGGTTGCGAGGCGTGGGCTATGGATAGAGATGTGCGCAGGAGGATGGATGTGCTGGAAATGAGATGTTTGAGGACAATGTGTGGTGTGAGGTGGTTTGATCGAGTAAGTAACGTAAGGGTAAGAGAGATGTGTGGAAATAAAAAGAGCGTGGTTGAGAGAGCAGAAGAGGGTGTTTTGAAATGGTTTGGGCACATGGAGAGAATGAGTGAGGAGAGATTGACCAAGAGGATATATGTGTCGGAGGTGGAGGGAACGAGGAGAAGAGGGAGACCAAATTGGAGGTGGAAAGATGGAGTGAAAAAGATTTTGTGTGATCGGGGCCTGAACATGCAGGAGGGTGAAAGGAGGGCAAGGAATAGAGTGAATTGGAGTCATGTGGTATACAGGGGTTGACGTGCTGTCAGTGGATTGAATCAAGGCATGTGAAGCGTCTGGGGTAAACCATGGAAAGCTGTGTAGGTATGTATATTTGCGTGTGTGGACGTGTATATGTACATGTGTATGGGGGGGGGGGGGTTGGGCCATTTCTTTCGTCTGTTTCCTTGCGCTACCTCGCAAACGCAGGAGACAGCGACAAAGTATAAAAAAAAAAAAAAAAAAAATATATATATATATATTTATATATATATATTTTCTTTTCATACTATTCGTCATTTCCTGCATTAGCGAGGTAGCGTTAAGAACAGAGGACTGGGCCTTAGAGGGAATATCCTCACCTGGCCCCCTTCTCTGTTCCTTCTTTTGGAAAATTAAAAAAAAAATGAGAGGGGAGGATTTCCAGCCACCCGCTCCCTCCCCTTTTAGTCGCCTTCTACGACACGCAGGGAATACGTGGGAAGTATTCTTTCTCCCCTATCCCCAGGGATAATATATCTTTCTTTTTTCTTTCATACTATTCGCCATTTCCCGCATTAGCGAGGTAGCGTTAAGAACAGAGGACTGGGCCTTAGAGGGAATATCCTCACCTGGCCCCCTTCTCTGTTCCTTCTTTTGGGGAAAAAAAAAAAAAAAAAAAAAAACGAGAGGGGAGGATTTCCAGCCTCCCGCTCCCTCCCCTTTTAGTCGCCTTCTACGACACGCAGGGAATACGTGGGAAGTATTCTTTCTCCCCTATCCCCAGGGATAGGGGAGAAAGGAAACAGACGAAAGAAATGGCCCAACCCCCCCCCCCATACACATGTATATACATACGTCCACACACGCAAATATATATATATATATATATATATATATATATATATATATATATATATATTTTTTTTTTTTTTGTCGCTGTCTCCCGCGTTTGCGAGGTAGCGCAAGGAAACAGACGAAAGAAATGGCCCAACCCACCCCCATACACATGTATATACATACGTCCACACACGCGCAAAATTGTGATCCTTTCCAATAAATATATATATATATATATATATATATATATATATATATATATATATATATATATATATGTATAAAACGTGAATGAGAAGGCCTTGATTAGGGCCTCAGCTGCCCGTGCCACCTCAGCTAACAAAATTTTTTTTTTTTTTTCTTTTTTTTTTTTTTTATACTTTGTCGCTGTCTCCCGCGTTTGCGAGGTAGCGCAAGGAAACAGACGAAAGAAATGTCCCAACCCCCCCCCCCATACACATGTATATACATACGTCCACACACGCAAATATACATACCTACACAGCTTTCCATGGTTTACCCCAGACGCTTCACATGCCCTGCTTCAATCCACTGACAGCACGTCAACCCCGGTATACCACATCGCTCCAATTCACTCTATTCCTTGCCCTCCTTTCACCCTCCTGCATGTTCAGGCCCCGATCACACAAAATCTTTTTCACTCCATCTTTCCACCTCCAATTTGGTCTCCCTCTTCTCCTTGTTCCCTCCACCTCCGACACATATATCCTCTTGGTCAATCTTTCCTCACTCATCCTCTCCATGTGCCCAAACCACTTCAAAACACCCTCTTCTGCTCTCTCAACCATGCTCCTTTTATTTCCACACATCTCTCTTACCCTTACGTTACTCACTCGATCAAACCACCTCACACCACACATTGTCCTCAAACATCTCATTTCCAGCACATCCATCCTCCAGTGCACCACTCTATCCATAGCCCATGCCTCGCAACCATACAACATTGTTGGAACCACTATTCCTTCAAACATACCCATTTTTGCTTTCCGAGATAATGTTCTCGACTTCCACACATTCTTCAAGGCTCCCAGGATTTTCGCCCCCTCCCCCACCCTATGATCCACCTCCGCTTCCATGGTTCCATCCGCTGCCAGATCCACTCCCAGATATCTAAAACACTTCACTTCCTCCAGTTTTTCTCCATTCAAACTCACCTCCCAATTGACTTGACCCTCAACCCTACTGTACCTAATAACCTTGCTCTTATTCACATTTACTCTTAACTTTCTTCTTCCACACACTTTTCCAAACTCAGTCACCAGCTTCTGCAGTTTCTCACATGAATCAGCCACAAGCGCTGTATCATCAGCGAACAACAACTGACTCACTTCCCAAGCTCTCTCATCCCCAACAGACTTCATACTTGCCCCTCTTTCCAAAACTCTTGCATTCACCTCCCTAACAACCCCATCCATAAACAAATTAAACAACCATGGAGACATCACACACCCCTGCCGCAAACCTACATTCACTGAGAACCAATCACTTTCCTCTCTTCCTACACGTACACATGCCTTACATCCTCGATAAAAACTTTTCAGTGCTTCTAACAACTTTCCTCCCACACCATATATTCTTAATACCTTCCACAGAGCATCTCTATCAACTCTATCGTATACCTTCTCCAGATCCATGAATGCTACATACAAATCCATTTGCTTTTCTAAGTATTTCTCACATACATTCTTCAAAGCAAACACCTGATCCACACATCCTCTACCACTTCTGAAACCACACTGCTCTTCCCCAATCTGATGCTCTGTACATGCCTTCACCCTCTCAATCAATACTCTCCCATATAATTTACCAGGAATACTCAACAAACTTATACCTCTGTAATTTGAGCACTCACTCTTATCCCCTTTGCCTTTGTACAATGGCACTATGCACGCATTCCGCCAATCCTCAGGCACCTCACCATGAGTCATACATACATTAAATAACCTTACCAACCAGTCAACAATACAGTCACCCCCTTTTTTAATAAATTCCACTGCAATACCATCCAAACCTGCTGCCTTGCCGGCTTTCATCTTCCGCAAAGATGGGTGCTTATAAATTTCTGAGAATGGCATTTGCCTTTAGTTTAATTTCTGCTTCCATTTTCTAGGTCTCGTCATCATACTCGCTCAAGATCTCCAAGTTCAAGAAGACACAGGTCACGTTCTCCAAGAAAACGTAGATCGCATTCCCGGTCTCCTCCTAGAAAGCACAAGAAAAAAAGTCGGCACTAGTAAAATGATGTGATTGTTTAAAGGTATTAAGATATAAATATACTAAAGATCCTTTACTATGGCAGTTTTATTCTTTTTTCAGAATTCAGGTACAGTGATACCTTCAGAAATGTGAAATGTACTGTTAATAAAAATATTTGACGATAATGTGATTTTTTTCTTCTGATATGTTGAGCGGTATGATTTATTTGGTAACAAGAATTTGAAGTAGGAGAGATAGTTTAAAGAATGGAATGGGAAAGGGGATAAGTATAAAGATCGGAGGGGTGGTAACAGCTAAGAAAGTAAAGCAAGGGGAGGGAGAGAGAGGTAGCAAATTCAGGACTTTAAAGAACTGCTTGAATTACACCTAGAATTATTTGACAGTTGTATGGTGACTGAGCACATGAAATTGATTTAGGGGATTATGTTACTTTTACACTTTGTTTTGGCCTGTATAGGCATTCAGCAACCATTTTATAGTAAGCACATAGTACATAGTAAACTTTTTTCAATAAACCAGTCAGTGTCTTTGTTGGTGGTGATTGAATGATCAAACTTGCTAATATTTCATTTTTTAATATATTCATTCATGCATACTCAAATAACATTCACACCATTGTAAGTTCTTCTTTGTTGCTCTTGAATGTGAATATAAAGATTTCCAGAGCTTAAAAGCAGGAGCTGAGGGAAGTTATTGAAAATGATTAACAGATGTTCTTTGCTTGCACTCATCAAACAGTGGCTGTTGGGTGAGTAGATAGAGGGTGGAGATGGGAGAAGAGAGATGCTTTATAAATATCCCTTTCCTTTCTTTTAGTAGAAATCACTTCCATAGAGATATTGATAACAATGAAAACATAGTCACATATGTTTGATGATATTGCCAAACTCTCAAACTACCAGAAACACATGTGGTTTCTACATACCCCTGGGGTAGGGGAAAAAGAATTCTTCTATATTCCCTGCGTGTTGTAGGGGGCAGGAGTGGGAGGGTTGGAAACACTCCCCATCTTATATTTCAAATTCTTAAAGTAAAACAGAAGAAGGAACCAAGCAGGGAGTACTCATCCTCCTCGAAGGCTCAGGCTGGGGTTTCTAAGTATGTGTGAACATAACCAAGAGAAAAGGGGAGAAATAGGTAGAATGTTTGAGGGAAAACCTGGATTCTGGCTCTGAGTAAAACAAAGCTCAAGAATAAAGGGAAGAATGGTTCGAAAATGTTTTGGGAGTGAACATTGGTGAGAGCCAAAGAGCTAAGGAAGTACCCTGAAGTAGTAGTTGTGGGAATGTGTGAAGTGGTGTGAGGAAGTGAATTATAGACTGCTGTTTGTAGAAATGAAAGTGGAAGGTACAAGGTGGGTGACCATTAATGCTTATGCACCTGGCCATGAGAGGCAAGTGTTTTGGGAGCATGTGAGTGAGTGTCAGCTATTTTGATTCAAGAGACTGGGTGGTGGTGATGGGTGACTTGAATGTGAAGGTGAGTGATGTGGCAGTTAAGGGTATAATTGGGGGGGGGGGGTTATATAGTATTATGAACAGATATGATGAACAGCTTGTGGAGTTGTGTTCTGAAAAAAGGACTGGTGACTGGGAATAAAAGAATACATATGTGAGTAGAAAAGATGGTCAGTGGGCAATACTGGAATACTGTTAGTTGATAGGTGAGTAAAAGAGAGAGTTTTGGATGTAAAGATGCCTAGAGAGGCAGCAGGACTGATGCGGTCTGATTACTGTCTTGTGGAGGCGAGGCTGAAGATAAGAACAGGTTTTTGGGAGAGAAAACAATATCAGTGAGAATAAGTGAGCTTGGTAAAGTGACTTTTTTGAAGAAATACCATGAGAGATCAAGTATAAATAGCAGAAAGTGAGAGTAAATAAAGCAAGGGGAGTGGGTGTGGAATAGGAGTTATTTAGGAAGCAGTGTTGGCATGTGACATGCAAAAGGTAGTAGATGGGCAGATTAGAAGGGCAGTTAGAGGTGGGATGAACATACAAACTTGCCATTGTTGGGGAAAAGAGAGGTGTTTGGGCAGTACTTACCAGGAAGGAGTACAAATGACTGGGGGATGTACAAGAAGCAGCAGTAAGTCAAGAGGAAGGTGCTGGGGTTGAAAAAGAGGGCAAATGAGGTTTGGGGTGAGCAAGTATCAGTAAACTTTAGGGAGAACAAGATGTTGGAGGGAGGTTAATAGAGTATGAAAAACTGAACAAATAGGAACATTGGTGAAGGGGGTAAAAAGGGAAGTGATAAAAGGTAGTGAAGAAGTGAGTAGGAGGTGGAGTAAGTGTTTTGAACTGTTGAATGTGTTTGATGATAGAGTGGCAGAAGTAGGGTTTTTTGGTCGTGGTGGTATGTGAAGTGAGAGTCATGGACAGTGGTTTAGAGCAAAGAGGTAGTGAAAGCCTTGCATCAGATAAAATGTGGCAAGGCAGCTAGAGTGAATGGTATTGCAGTTGAATTTCTTGAGAAAGGGTGTGACTGTTGTTGATTGGTTTGTTAGGATTTAGGACTTTCATTGTATGTATGGATCATGATGAGATGCCTGAGTATTGGCAGAATGCATGTACATTGACATTGCATAAAAGCAAAGGGGGTTGAGTGTACCTGGAAAGATGTATGAGGGGTTAGTGATTGAGAGAGTGAGGGCATGTACAGAGCAATGCAGTTTCAGAAGTGGTAGAGGATGTGTAGATCAGGTGTTTGCTTTTAAAGAATGTGTGTGAGAAGTACTTAGAGCAACAGACGGATTTGTATGTGGCATTTATGAATCTGGAGAAAGCATATGATAGGGCTGATAAAGATACCTTGTTGAAAGTCTTAAGAATATAATGTGTGTAAGGAAAACTTCTGAAAGCAGAAAAGTTTTTATTACGGATATAAGCATGTGTACAAGTAAGAGGGTATTGATTGAGAGGGTGAAGGCATGTACAGAGCATCAGATTGGGGAAGAGCAGTGTGGTATCAGGAGTGGTAGAGGATGTGTCGATCAGGTGTTTGCTTTGAAGAATGTATGTGAGAAATACTTAGAAAAGCAAATGGATTTGTATGTAGCATTTATGGATCTGGGGAAGGCATATGATAGAGTTGATAGAGATGCTCTGTGGAAGGTATTAAGAATATATGGTGTGGGAGGCAAGTTGTTAGAAGCAGTGAAAAGTTTTTATCGAGGATGTAAGGCATGTGTACGTGTAGGAAGAGAGGAAAGTGATTGGTTCTCAGTGAATGTAGGTTTGCGGCAGGGGTGTGTGATGTCTCCATGGTTGTTTAATTTGTTTATGGATGGGGTTGTTAGGGAGGTGAATGCAAGAGTTTTGGAAAGAGGGGCAAGTATGAAGTCTGTTGGGGATGAGAGAGCTTGGGAAGTGAGTCAGTTGTTGTTCGCTGATGATACAGCGCTGGTGGCTGATTCATGTGAGAAACTGCAGAAGCTGGTGACTGAGTTTGGTAAAGTGTGTGAAAGAAGAAAGTTAAGAGTAAATGTGAATAAGAGCAAGGTTATTAGGTACAGTAGGGTTGAGGGTCAAGTCAATTGGGAGGTGAGTTTGAATGGAGAAAAACTGGAGGAAGTAAAGTGTTTTAGATATCTGGGAGTGGATCTGGCAGTGGATGGAACCATGGAAGCGGAAGTGGATCATAGGGTGGGGGAGGGGGCGAAAATTCTGGGAGCCTTGAATAATGTGTGGAAGTCGAGAACATTATCTCGGAAAGCAAAAATGGGTATGTTTGAAGGAATAGTGGTTCCAACAATGTTGTATGGTTGCGAGGCGTGGGCTATGGATAAAGTGGTGCGCAGGAGGATGGATGTGCTGGAAATGAGATGTTTGAGGACAATGTGTGGTGTGAGGTGGTTTGATCGAGTAAGTAACGTAAGGGTAAGAGAGATGTGTGGAAATAAAAAGAGCGTGGTTGAGAGAGCAGAAGAGGGTGTTTTGAAATGGTTTGGGCACATGGAGAGAATGAGTGAGGAAAGATTGACCAAGAGGATATATGTGTTGGAGGTGGAGGGAATGAGGAGAAGAGGGAGACCAAATTGGAGGTGGAAAGATGGAGTGAAAAAGATTTTGTGTGATCGGGGCCTGAACATGCAGGAGGGTGAAAGGAGGGCAAGGAATAGAGTGAATTGGAGCGATGTGGTATACCGGGGTTGACGTGCTGCCGGTGGATTGAATCAGGGCATGTGAAGCGTCTGGGGTAAACCATGGAAAGCTGTGTAGGTATGTATATTTGCGTGTGTGGACGTATGTATATACATGTGTATGGGGGTGGTTTGGGCCATTTCTTTTGTCTGTTTCCTTGCGCTACCTCGCAAACGCGGGAGACAGCGACAAAGAAAAAAAAAAAAAAAAAGTAAGAAGAAAGGAAAGTGAATTATTTCAAGTGAAGGTTGGTCTACAGAAGGGATATGTAATGTCGCCATAACTATTTAATTTGTTTATGGTTGGGGTGGTGAGAGAGTAGATGCAAGAGTATTGGAGAAAGGGGTGAAGGTGATGAGAGAGGTAGGTTTCGAGAGTATTGGAGAGAGGGGTGAGTATGCAGTCTGTAGGGGATGAGAGGGCCTTGGAAGTGCGTCAATTGTTGTTTGCTGATGATACAACACTGTTGGGGGATTCAAGTGAGAAACTGCAAAAGTTTGGAAGAATGCTTGAAAGGAGGAAGTTGAGAGTAAATGTGAATAAAAGCAAGTTATTAGGTGTAGCAGGGTTGGGGGACAGATTTATTGAGATGCCAGTTTGAATGAAGATGGTGAAGAGTTTTAGATGCCTAGGAGTGGGCATGGCAATGAATGGAACTGTGGAAGAGGAAAGGAGTCATACAGTGGTTGAGGAAGTAAAGGTTCTGGTAGCACTGAAGAATATGTGGAAAGATATTGTTATCTGGGAGGGCAAATATGATTATATTTGAAGGTGTAGTAGTCCCAACAGTATTATATGGATGCAAGGAATGGGCTCTGAGTAAGTCTTTGTGGAAGGGGGTGGATGTGTTGGAAAAGAAATGTTTGAGAACAATGTGTGGTCTGAGGTTGTTAGATCGAGTGAGAAATGAAAGGTTAAATAAGAGAGGTGTGGTAATAAAAAGAGCGTGGCTGAGAGAGCTGAAGCAGTTGTGCAGAAATGGTTTGGATATAGGGAGAGAATGAATGAGGAAAAGCTGACAAAGAGGATATGTGGCAGAAGATTAGGGAACAAGGAGAATAAGCAGACCAGACTGGGGATGGAAGGCTGTAGTAAAAAGGTTTGGAGCGACAGGCCTGAACATGCAGTAAGGTGAAAGGCGTGCATGGGATAGAGTGAATTCGAATGATGTGGTGTACTGGAATTTAAGACCAGGCAGTGGACTGAACCAGGGCATTTGAAGCATCTGTGGTAAACCATGGAAAGGTCTGTAGGGCTTGGTTGTGAATAGGGAGCTGTGGTTTCAGGGCATTACACATGACAGCTTGAGAATGGATGTGAGCAGGTGCAGCCTTTTTTTCTTCTTTTCCTAGCACTACCTCGTTAATACGGGAGACAGTGGTCAAGTATTAGAAAAATAACATATTGCCCAGCTCTCTAATTACCAGAAATAACAGTGACAGTGCTTATTGAAGATTTACTACCAAGATGTGATAATCCAAAAGGACACTTTAAGACAGTAAGTATCTCCATGATTGTTACATCTGTGCAGTAAGCATAAAGGTTCCTCAGTTTAACAATTTTTGGGAAAACTTAGGATGATGATGGTATGAATTCATTTCCTCATGGTTGCAAATATATAATGTGAATTCCATTCCAACTAAAGTGTTAACTGGGCTGCTGCTCCAGGGGTGCCCTCACTCAAGTCAATGAATCTCTCCATGAAAATCTGAGATGGACCATTGCTACTGTGAAGAAAAGAATTTGGCATGAGTAAGAGTGGCCTCTCAACAACTGAAATTGCAGTAGAACTGAGAGGACAATGTAGAATGAGGAAAATCTCTTTAAGATTGGCACAGTCCAGGAGCACCCAGAAAGACTGCTACCTCAAGATTAGACAGCACAAGAAGCTGCCCAAACTAGCCCATTCACCAATGCCAGAGCAGTGCAAGAACACAAGCAACATGACGTTATGGCAGGGAATGTGGGAAGCAGGCTCCATGAAGCTATAATACATCTCAGGACAACTACTAGAAAAGAGAAATTAGCAGAAGTATATGGTCAACATAGTCTTAGATTCACTCGGCAACACTTTTAAAAAGGGCTCAACTTCTAGGGCTGTTATATCAAGCCTGCCAAGATCAACAGGCCTACCTACAAAGGCAAACTTCGCTGCTGGAGAGGATACTATTTCAAGTATGCACAGGAGCACGTCTATGAAATGTGAGGACTGTTCATAACACTGGTAATGTGTAGAGCTAGACCTACCTTCTTATTTCAGAGAGATAGCAAAAATAAAGGGAAGATTCAGAGGTAGTAAATGAGGTAGTGTTCCCCTCCATGCTAACTTTTTCTCTCCCTTGAGAGAGCTATCTTTATGCATGACACCCACATTCACATGGCTGTGATGGTCATGTGTTGATTTCAGAAACAGGAACTTTGACCTTGTGGACTAGTTAAGCAAATGTTATGACATGAATCTTATAGAGAACATTTGGGAAACCATTGTCATCATGTGGGAGCTACTTCAGGAGAGAACATTATGGCAGCTGGCAAAACAGGGATGGAAGGTGTTGAGGAAGAAGCCTGAGCTTTTGTATAGGTGTGTAGTATTTATTCCTGAATGATTACAGGAAGTAATTGCATATTTTGGTGGTTGGAGCAGTCACTGATATCCTGCTGTAATTCACAGTAAAGTGTTAAATAGTTTATTTGTAAATATTTCTCTTATCCCCACTTATGTTACCCTTGACCATGATGGTAACACCTAAAAGGTGCAAATCTCAAATTGAAAATAGATGTGAAAATGAATATGGCTGATTTGAGTGATTAGGATCTCACTTATTCTAAATAGCGTATGTTAGGCCTAAAAGAAATGCTACATTTTTATGGACAACACTGGACATGGGTGAATCAATCCTCACACCACTATAATTGTTGATAGTTTAAGATTCGGCTTCCTAGTTAAGTTTTTCTTTATCTTGAGATTTTATAGCAACTGTATCAATGGATTTCACACCTAAGATGCTAGTAAGGTTCAGTCAGAATACTCATACCATCAAAGCACTGTTATCAAACCCAGTAACCAAGGACCTAACTTATCTTTAATTAACTAGTCCTATTGTAAAATAGCAGTTTGATTAATTTTCCACAAATTTGCATTTCAGAAAATATAGATGTCAACAAATGTGATGGTAATTGTATGTGTGCATGTGCATTCTTGTCTCTATAGGGTTATTTTATTGAAAATGGTGTATGTTGTAGACATAGATGTTTAAGAATTATGTAGATTATTCATCTGTCTACAACTAATCAACCCATTATGAGAATAGTCATTGCTGCTGATGCATTGTTTTGTGTTGGGTTTAACAGAATGTTTTTGCCGTTTTCTGCTCTTTTGTGAAATACCTACTGGCATTGTCAACAATTACTAAACATAACTGAATTAGATTATCTATAGAGTGTTAAAGTGAAGAGTAGATGAAGTAAGTACTTTGAAGCATTGCTAAATGTATTTGATGAAAAGATGGCAGATGTAGTGTTTAGGTCAGGGAGGTATAAATAGTGAAGATTCATGGCAAGTGGTTTGGTGAAGAGAGAATTGTTGAAAGCCTTGCTTGAGATGAAATGTGGCAAGGCAGATGGAGTGGATGTTATTGCTGTTGAATTTCTTCAGAAAGGGGGTGACTGTGTTGCTGATTTGTTAAGTTAGGATTTGCAGTTTATGTTTGGATCATGGTGAGGTGCCTGAGGATTGGCATTATGCATGTATTATGTCATTTTATAAAGGTAAGGGGAATCTGTGTATCTGCCTATATCTTCGACATCTGTTCCCTTCTGGAACTCCCTCAAGGGGATGGCCACAGCAATAGTCTCCATAACTAGTGAACTCCTGTACTGCTTTTCAGCCTTTCGTGTCCCACCTTTAACAGGCTACTGGCAGAGGGCAAGTCTAGTGCAGTGTTTGCAAAGGCTCCTACTTAATGTTCCTACTGACTACTACTTGATGCTCCTGACTAATGTTTGCAACTACTATTTCTACTTAATATTTTTACCTAATGCTCCTACCTAAATGTTCTGACCTGCCACTACTATCTATTGCTCCTACCATTTTGCCAAAAGGCTGGGGTAGCACATAGTGTTAACCACAGGAAAATCTAGAGTTTTGAAGAATAAGCTGCGTGTGAGTTAAGTGTTGTCAAGTGTTTTGTGTGACATGGAGAGATTGTATGTTTGTGGACAGAATGTCTGTAGTCCATATGTGGGTGAAGCAGAAAGATAAGACAACTACCTTGGTCAGAGGAGTGCAACCAGCTTAGCTCTCAATTTATGGAGCAGCACTAGAGCCCTTCCCCCCAAATGGCTTCATAAATGATCACCAGCTCCCAAATTAAGAATAAAAGCATACCCCTGCCTTGCACTTTAGCATTCTTTACTAACAAGTCCTCCTACCTCCATTAGTATATCACTATCAATATTTTTTTTATTTCTTATTCTACTTAGTCGCTGTCTCCTGCTTTAGCGAGACAGCGCAAGGAAACAGACGAAAGAATGGCGCAACCCACCCACATACACATGCATACACATAAACGCCCACACCCGCACATATACATACCTATACATTTCAACGTATACGTTCATATACATACACAGATACATATATATACACACATTCACACTTGCTGCCTTCATCTATTCTCATCGCCACCCCACCACACATGAAATGGCACCCCCCCCTCCCCCCGCACGTGCATGGGAGGTAGCGCTAGGAAGACAACAAAGGCCACATTTGTTCACACTCAGTCTCTAGCTGTCATGCATAATGTACCGAAACCACAGTTCCCTTTCCACGTCCAAGCCCCACTAAACTTTCTATGGTTTACCCCAGACATTTCACATCCCCTGGTTCAATCCATTGACAGCACGTTGACCCCGGTATACCGCATCATTCCAGTTCACTCTATTTCTTGCATGCCTTTCACCCTCCTGGAAAGATGGAGTGAAAAAGATTTTGAGCGATCGGGGCCCCGATTGCTCAAAATCTTTTTCACTCCATTTTTCCACTTCCAATTTGGTCTCCCACTTTTCCTCATTCCTTCCACCTCTGACACATATATCCTATTTTTCAATCTTTCCTCACTCATTCTCTCAATGTGACCAAACCATTTCAATACACCCTCTTCTGCTCTCTCAACCACACACTTTTTATTACCACACATCTCTCTCTTACCCTTTCATTACTTACTTGATCAAACCACCTCACACCACATATTCTCCTCATACATCTCATTTCCAACGCATCCACCCTCCTCACAACCCTATCTATAGCCCATGCCTTGCACCCATATGACATTGTTAGAACCACCATTCCTTCAAAAATACCCATTTGTGCTCTTCGAGATAATGTTCTCGTTTTCCATACGTTCTTCAATGCTCCCAGAACCTTTTCCCCCTTCCCCACTTGTGACTCACTTCCACTTCCATGGTCCCATCAGCTGCTAAATCCACTTCCAGATATCTAAAACACTTCACTTCCTCCAGTTTTTCTCCATTCAAACTTGCCTCCAAATTAACTTGTCCCTCAACCCTACTGAACCTGATAAACTTGCTCTTATTCACATTTACTCTCAGCTTTCTTCTTTTACACATTTTACCTAACTCGGTCACCAACCTCTGCAGTTTGTCACCCGAATCAGCCATCAGCGCTGCACCATCAGCGAACAACAACTGACTCACTTCCCACGCCCTCTCATCTACAAGAGACTGCATACTTGCCTCTCTCTCCAAAACTGTTGCATTCACTTCCCTAATCACCCCATCCATAAACAAATTGAACAACCATGGAGACATCACGCACCCCTGCCGCAAACTGACATTCACTGGGAACCAATCACTTCCCCCTTCCTACTCATACACATGCCTTACATCCTTGATAAAAACTTTTCACTGCTTCTAGCAACTTACCTCCCACACCATATACTCTTAATACCTTCCACAAGGCATCTCTGTCAACCCTATCATATGCCTTCTCCAAATCCATAAATGCTACATACACATCCCTCTGTTTTTCTAAGTATTTCTCACATATATTCTTCAAAGCAAGCACCTGATCCACACATCCTCTACCACTTCTGAAACCACACTGCTCTTAGAAAAGCAGAAGGATTTGCACATAGCATTTATGGATCTGGAGAAGGCATATGATAGGGTTGATAGAGATGCTTTGTGGAAGGTTTTAAGAGTATATGGTGAGTGAGGTAAGTTGCTAGAAGCAGTGAAAAGTTTTTATCAAGGATGTAAGGTATGTGTACGAGTAGGAAGAGAGGAAAGTGATTAGTTCCCAGTGAAAGTCAGTTTGAATCAGAAGTGCATGATGTCTCCATGGTTGTTTAATTTGTTTATAGATGGGGTTGTTAGGAAGGTGAATGCAAAAATTTTGGAGAGAGAGGCAAGTATGCAGTTTGTTGTGTATGAGAGAGCTTGGGAAATGAGTCAGTTGTTGTTCGATGATGATACAGTAATGCTGGTGGTTGATTCGGGTGAGAAACTGCAGAAGTTGGTGACTGAGTTTGGTCAAGGTGTGAAAAGAGAAAGTTGAGAGTAAATGTGAATAAGAGCAAGGTTATTAGGTGCAGTAGGGTTGAGGGACAAGTTAATTGGGAGTTAAGTTTGAATGGAGAAAAACTGGAGGAAGTGAAGCATTTTAGATATCTGGGAATGGACTTAGCAGCCGATGGAACCATGGAAGCAGAAGTGAGTCACATGGTGGGGGAGGGGGCAAAGGTTCTGGGAACATTGAAGAATGTGTGGAAGGCATGAGCGTTATTTCAGAGAGCAAAATTGGGTATGTTTGAATGAATAGTGGTTTCGACAATGTTGTATAACTGGTTTCGAGGCATGGGCCATAGATAGGGTTGTGCGGAGGAGGGTGGATGTGTTGGAAATGAAATGTTTGAGGACAACATGTGCTGTGAGGTGGTTTGGTCGAATGAGTAATGAAAGGTTACGAGAGATGTGTGGTAATAAAACGTGTGTGGTTGAGAGAGCAGAAGAGGGTGTGTTGAAATGGTTTGGACACATGGAGGGAGTAATTGAGGAAAGATTGACAAAGAGCATATATGTGTCTGAGGTGGAGGGAAGAAGGAGAAGTGGAAGACCAAATTGGAGGTGGAAGGATGGAGTGAAGAAGATTTTAAGTAATCAGGGCCTGAACATACAGGAGGATGAAAGGCATGCAAGGAATAGAGTGAATTGTAACGATGTGGTATACCGGGGTTGATGTGTTGTCAGTGGATTGAACCAGGGCATGTTAAGCATTTGGGGTAAACCATGGAAATGTCTATGAGGCCTTGATGTGGAAAGGGAGCTGTGGTTTCGGTGCATTACATATGACAGCTAGAGATGTGAGTGTGAACGAATGTGTCCTAATTTGTCTTTTCCTGCCGCTACCTCACTAGACGGTGAGGGGGATGCTATGTCATGTATGGCAGGGTGGCGATGGGAACAGATGAACACAGCAAGTATGAGTATGTATGTACATGTATATAAATGTATATGTCTGTGTATTTATATATATGTTTACATTGAAATATTTATGTATGTATATCTACATGTATGTATAAACATGTATGTGGATGGGTTAGGCCATTCCTCTTCTCTTTCCTTGCATGACCTCTTTGACGTGGGAGATGGCGTTTAAGTATAATAAAAGAATAATAATACTTTTTCTTTTATACATATTCACCATTTCCCACATTAGCAAGGTAACATTAAGAACAGAGGACTGAGCCTTAGGGGGAATTCTCACTTGGCCCCTTTCTCTGTTTCTGTTTTTGGAAAAGTTAAAAACAGTCGGGGAGGATATTCAGCCCCCAGTTCCCTCCCCTTTTAGTTGCCATATATGACATGCAAGAGATACATGGGGAGTATTATTTCTCCCTTACCCTAGGGATGATATATGTACATATATATATATTATCCCTGGGCTAGGGGAGAAATAATACTTCCCAAGTATCTCTTGCATGTCGTGTATATATATATATATATATATATATATATATATATATATATATATATACACACATGTATATACATACGTCCACACACGCAAATATACATACCTACACAGCTTTCCAAGGTTTACCCCAGATGCTTCACATGCCCTGATTCAATCCACTGACAGCACGTCAACCCCGGTATACCACATTGATCCAATTCACTCTATTCCTTGCCCTCCTTTCACCCTCCTGCATGTTCAGGCCCCGATCACACAAAATCTTTTTCACTCCATCTTTCCACCTCCAATTTGGTCTCCCACTTCTCCTCGTTCCCTCCACCGACACATATATCCTCTTGGTCAATCTTTCCTCACTCATTCTCTCCATGTGCCCAAACCATTTCAAAACACCCTCTTCTGCTCTCTCAACCACGCTCTTTTTATTTCCACACATCTCTCTTACCCTTACATTACTTACTCGATCAAACCACCTCACACCACACATTGTCCTCAAACATCTCATTTCCAGCACATCCATCCTCCTGCGCACAACTCTATCCATAGCCCACGCCTCGCAACCATACAACATTGTTGGAACCACTATTCCTTCAAACATACCCATTTTTGCTTTCCGAGATAATGTTCTCGACTTCCACACATTCTTCAAGGCTCCCAGGATTTTCACCCCCTCCCCCACCCTATGATCCACTTCCGCTTCCATGGTTCCATCCGCTGCCAGATCCACTCCCAGATATCTAAAACACTTTACTCCCTCCAGTTTTTCTCCATTCAAACTTACCTCCCAATTGACTTGACCCTCAACCCTACTGTACCTAATAACCTTGCTCTTATTCACATTTACTCTTAACTTTCTTCTTTCACACACTTTACCAAACTCAGTCACCAGCTTCTGCAGTTTCTCACATGAATCAGCCACCAGCACTGTATCATCAGCGAACAACAACTGACTCACTTCCCAAGCTCTCTCATCCACAACAGACTTCATACTTGCCCCTCTTTCCAAAACTCTTGCATTCACCTCCCTAACAACCCCATCCATAAACAAATTAAACACCCCTGCCGCAAGCCTACATTCACTGAGAACCAATCACTTTCCTCTCTTCCTGGCAGTGGATGGAACCATGGAAGTGGAAGTGGATCATAGGGTGGGGGAGGGGGCGAAAATCCTGGGAGCCTTGAAGAATGTGTGGAAGTCGAGAACATTATCTCGGAAAGCAAAAATGGGTATGTTTGAAGGAATACTGGTTCCAACAATGTTGTATGGTTGCGAGGTGTGGGCTATGGATAGAGTTGTGTGCAGGAGGGTGGATGTGCTGGAAATGAGATGTTTGAGGACAATGTGTGGTGTGAGGTGGTTTGATCGAGTAAGTAACGTAAGGGTAAGAGAGATGTGTGGAAATAAAAAGAGCGTGGTTGAGAGAGCAGAAGAGGGTGTTTTGAAATGGTTTGGGCACATGGAGAGAATGAGTGAGGAAAGATTGACCAAGAGGATATATGTGTCGGAGGTGGAGGGAACGAGGAGAAGTGGGAGACCAAATTGAAGGTGGAAAGATGGAGTGAAAAAGATTTAGAGTGATCGGGGCCTGAACATGCACGAGGGTGAAAGGCGGGCAAGGAATAGAGTGAATTGGATCAATGTAGTATACCAGGGTTGACGTGCTGTCAGTGGATTGAATCAGGGCATGTGAAGCGTCTGGGGTAAACCATGGAAAGTTCTGTGGGGCCTGGACGTGGAGAGGGAGCTGTGGTTTCGGGCATTATTGCATGACAGCTAGAGACTGAGTGCGAACGAATGGGGCCTTTGTTGTCTTTTCCTAGTGCTACCTCGCACACGAGGGGGAGGGGGATGGTATTCCATGTGTGGCGAGGTGGCGATGGGAATGAATAAAGGCAGACAGTGTGAATTGTGTGCATGGGTATATATGTATGTGTCTTTGTGTGTATATATAATTGTGTACATTGAGATGTATAGGTATGTATATTTGCGTGTGTGGACGTGTATGTATATGCATGTGTATGGGGGTGGGTTGGGCCATTTCTTTCGTCTGTTTCCTTGCGCTACCTCGCAAATGCGGGAGACAGCGACAAAGCAAAATAGATAAATAAATAATATATACTTGTTATATACTTATGTAATAAGTATGTGTTTGTCGCTGTGTTAGCGAGGTAGCATTCAGAACAGAGGAGTGAGCCTTAGAGGGTATATCCTCATTTAGCCCACCTCTCCGTTCCTTCTTTTGAAAAATTATAAACGGGATGGGATGATTTCCAGCCCCTCGCTCCTTCCCCTTTTAGTCGTCTTCTACGACACACAGGGAATACATGATAAGTATCTTTGTCCCCTATCTCCAGGAATAATATATATATATATATATATATACATATATATATATATATATATATATATATATATATATATATATATATATATTGGAAAGGATCACAATTTTGCGCATGATCAAGATATTCCTATGAGTCCACGGGGAAAATGAAACATGAAAGGTTCCCAAGTGCACTTTCGTGTAATAATCACATCATCAGGGGAGACACAAGAGAGAAATATAACAGTCAGTTGATATACATTGAAGAGATGAAGCTAGGACGCCATTTGGTAAACACATGTTTACCAAATCACATGTTTACCAAATGGTGTCCTAGCTTCATCTCTTTGATGTATATCAACTATTTATTTTGCTTTGTCGCTCTCTCCCGCATTTGCGAGGTAGCGCAAGGAAACAGATGAAAGAAATGGCCCAACCCACCCCCATACTCATGTATATACATACACGTCCACACACGCAAATATACATACCTATACATCTCAATGTACACATATATATACACACACAGACATATACATATATACACTTGTACATAATTCATACTGTCTGCCTTTATTTATTCCCATCGCCACCTCGCCACACATGGAATAACATCCCCCTCCCCCCTCATGTGTGCGAGGTAGCGCTAGGAAAAGACAACAGAGGCCCCATTCATTCGCACTCAGTCTCTAGCTGTCATGTAATAATGCCCGAAACCACAGCTCCCTCTCCACGTCCAGGCCCCACAGAACTTTCCATGATTTACCCCAGACGCTTCACATGCCCTGGTTCAATCCATTGACAGCACTTTGACCCCGGTATACCTCATCGATCCAGTTCACTCTATTCCTTGCACGCCTTTCACCCTTCTGCATGTTCAGGCCCCGATCACTCAAAATCTTTTTCACTCCATCTTTCCACCTCCAATTTGGTCTCCCACTTCTCCTCATTCCTCCACCTCTGAAACATATATCCTCTTTCTCAATCTTCCCTCACTCTTTCTCTCCATGTGACCAAACTATTTCAAAACACCCTCTTCTGCTCTCTCAACCACACTCTTTTTATTTCCACACATCTCTCTTACCCTATTATTACTCGATCAAACCACCTCACACCAGATATTGTCCTCAAACATCTCATTTCCAGCACATCCACCCTCCTCCGCACAACTCTATGTATAGCCCACGCCTCGCTGCCATATAACATTGTTGGAACCACTATTCCTTCAAACATACCCATTTTTGCTTTCCAAGATAACGTTCTCGACTTCCACACATTTTTCAACACTCCCAGAACTTTCACCCCCTTCCCCACCCTATGATTCACTTCCGCTTCCATGATTCCATCTGCTGCCAAATCCACTCCCAGATATCTAAAACGCTTCACTTCCTCCAGTTTTTCTCCATTCAAACTTACCTCCCAAGTGACTTGTCCCTCAACCCTATTGTACCGAATAACCTTGCTCCTATTCACATTTACTCTCAGCTTTCTTTCAAACACTTTACGAAACTCAGTCACCAGCTTCTGCAGTTTCTCACCCGAATCAGCCACCAGCGATGTATCATCAGCGAACAACAACTGACTCACTTCCCAAACTCTCTCATCCACAACAGACTGCATATTGCCCCTCTTTCCAAAACTCTTGCATTCACCACCCTAACAACCCCATCCATAAATTAAACAACCATGGAGACATCACACACCCCTGCGGCAAACCAACATTCACTGAGAACGAATCACTTTCCTCTCTTCCTACTCATACACATGCCTTACATCCTCGATAAAAATTTTCACTGCTTCTAACAACTTGCCTCCCGCAGCATATATTCTTTATACCTTCCACAGAGCATCTCTATCAACTCTTATCATATGCCTTCTCCGGATCCATAAATGCGACATACAACTCCATTTGCTTTTCAAAGTATTTCTCATATACATTCTTCAAAGCAAACACCTGATCCACACATCCTCTACCACTTCTGAAACCACACTGCTCTTCCCCAATCTGATGCTCTGTACATGCCTTCACCCTCTCGATCAATACCCTCCCATATGATTTACCAGGAATACTCAACAAACTTATACCTCTGTAATATGACCACTCACTCTTATCCCCTTTGCCTTTGTACAATGGCATTATGCAAGCATTCTGCAAATCCTCAGGCACCTCACCATGAGTCATACATAATTAAATAACCTTAACAACCAGTCAACAATACAGTCTCCCCCTTTTTTGGTAAATTCCACTGCAATACCATCCAAACCCGCTACCTTGCTGGCTTTCATCTTCCGCAAAGCTTTTACTACCTCTTCTCTGTTTACCAAATCATTCTCCCTAACCCTCTCACTTTGCACACCACCTCGACCAAAACACCCTATATCTGCCACTCTATCATCAAACACATTCAACAAACCTTCGAAATACTCACTCCATCTCCTCCTCACATCACCACTACTTGTTATCACCTTCCCATTAGCCCCCTTCACTATGTTCCCATTTGTTCCCTTGTCTTTCGCGCTTTATTTACCTCCTTCCAAAACATCTTTTTATCCTCTCTAAAAGTTAATGATACTCTTTGATCCCAACTCTCATTTGCCCTCTTTTTCACCTCTTGCACCCTTCACTTGACCTCCTGCCTCTTTCTTTTATACATCTCCCAGTCATTTGCATTATTTCCCTGCAAAAACCGTCCAAATACCTCTCTCTTCTCTTTCACTAATAATCTTACTTCTTCATCCCACCACTCACTACCCTTTCTAATCTGCCCACCTCCCATGTTTCTCATGCCACAAGCATCTTTTGCACAAGCCATCATTGCTTCCCTAAGTACATCCCATTCCTCCCCCACTCCCCTTACGTCCTTTGTTCTCACCTTTTTCCATTCTGTACTCAGTCTCTCCTGGTACTTCCTCACACAAGTCTCCTTCCCAAGCTCACTTATTTTCACCACTCTCCTCACACCCACATTCTCTCTTCTTTTCTGAAAACCTCTACAAATCTTCACCTTAGCCTCCACAAGATAATGATCAGACATCCCTCCAGTTGCACCTCTCTTTCGCACGCCTATCAATTAACACGTAATCCAATAATGGTCTCTGGCCATGTCTCCTACTTACATGCGTATACTTATGTATATCTCTCTTTTTAAACCAGGTATTCCCAATCACCAGTCCTTTTTCAGCACATAAATCTACAGGCTCTTCACCATTTCCATTTACAACACTGAACACCCCATGTACACCAATTATTCCCTCAAATGCCACATTACTCACCTTTGCATTCAAATCACCCATCACTATAACCCGGTCTCATGCATCAAAACTACTAACACACTCACTGAGCTGCTCCCAAAACACTTCCCTCTCATGATCTTTCTTCTCATGCCCAGGTACATATGCACCAATAATCACCCATTTCTCTCCATTCACTTTCGGTTTTACCCATATCAATCTAGTTTACTTTCTTACACTCTATCACATACTCCCACCACTCCTGGTTCAGTCGTGCTACTCCTTCCCTTGCTCTTGTCCTCTCACTAACCCCTGACTTTACTCCCAAGACATCCAAACCATTCTTCCCCTTTACCCCTGAGCTTCGTTTCACTCAGAGCCAAAACATCCAGGGCCCTTTCCTCAAACATACTACCTATCTATCCTTTTTTCTCATCTTTGTTACATCCACACACATTTAGACACCCCAATCTGAGCCTTCGAGGAGGATGAGCACTCCCCTATCCCCAGGGATATCTATCTATCTATCTATCTATCTATCTACATATATATATATATATATATATATATATATATATATGTATATATATATACATAGTGTTGATGGGATATCCTTGTTGAGGACATCAGCTGCCTGTGATGTCTCGGCTAACATAAGAAACAAATGACGTAACATGAGAAAGTCTCGGCTCATCCTACCTCTAAACATCAGCACACTTGATGGAAAAAGAAATATGACTGTGGAAATTTGAAGTGTTTTAATTTGATCACTGAACTGACTTCAGAAAGGCACCCTTTCATCCCCTTCTTTCTCCCTTCCCTAGTCAGTTAGATGGTAGGAGACTTCCTATGTTAGTACATCATATCGTCTGACCTATGTGCATCCCTTCTAAGTATTTCATTTGCATTAATATTGTCACAAATCTCTTTTCCTGTTATAGTCGTAACACATTCCAGACAACATTATCAACCCTATCATAAGCTTTCTCCTGATCCAAAAATGCCACTTATAAATCTTGTTTCTAAGAGTATTTCTCACAGAAGTCCCTGGTTCACACATCCTCCACCACTCCTGAAACTAAATCATTTTTCACAAATGTACTATACCTTTTGCCAGGTACACTCAACAAAATTGTACCTTTGTAACTCGAACACTCACTTTTGCTCCCTCCTCCTTGTCTTTACTCAATAACACTGTAAATGCATTCCACCAATCCTCAGGGACCTTACCATGATCCATACTAACACTGAAAATCCTGTCTAACCAATCAACAACAGTCACCCCTTTCTTAATGAAATGCAAGTGCAGTACCACCCACTCCAGCTGCCTTGCCACATTCCTACTTACGCAAAGGTTTCACCACCTCTACTCTTTGCCACACCACATTCCTTGACTCTCTCAGTTTGCATACCTCCACGACCCAAACACCTTACGTCTGCCAACTTACCAACGAACACATTCAACAGTCCTTCAAAGCACTCTGTACTCAATCTCACCTGCTACTTCCTTCCACAAGTCTACTTTCCAAGCTCACTTACTGTCGCCACTCTCTTCACCCCAACATTCCTTCTTCTTTTCTTAGAACCTCTACAAATCTTCACCCTCGCCTCCACAAGATAATGACCAGACATCCCCCCAGCTGCCCCTCTCAGCACATTAACATCCAAAAGTCTCTCTTTCACACACCTATCAATTAACGCGTAATCCAATAACGCTCGCTGGCCATCTCTCCCACTTCCATATGTATACTTATGTATATTTCTTCTTAAAGTAGGTATTCCCAATCACCAGTCCTTTTTCACCACACAGATCTACAAGCTCTTCACCATTTCCATTTACAACACTGAACACCCCATGTACACCAATTATACCCTCAACTACCACATTACTCACCTTTGCAATTAAATCACCCATCACTATAACCCGGTCTCATGCATTAAAGCTGCTAACACACTCACTCAGCTGCTCCCAAAGCACTTTCACGTGATCTTTCCTCTCATGACCAGGTACATAGGCACCAATAATCACCCATCTATCTCCATCCACTTTCAGTTTTACCCATACATAATCGCCAATTTCCGCGCTAGCGAGGTAGCGTTAAGAACAGAGGACTGAGCCTTAGAGGGAATATCCTCACTTGGCCCCTTTCTCTGTTCCTTATTTTGGAAAATTAAAAACAGAGGGGAGGATCCCCCCCTTTTTGTCGCCTTTTACAAACGCAGGGAATACGTGGGAAGTATTCTTTCTCCCCTATCCCCAGGGATAATATATATATATATATATATATATATATATATATATATATATATATATATATATATATATATATATATTGCTGGCCACCAATCCAGGACACTTTCTGAATGATAAAAGTGAGTGCTCCAGCGGTAGAAGGACTACCACCATGAATGCTTGTGTGAATAACCGGTTTACTCAAATCCTCGTTAATAATGATCATCGAACTATGAAGATTATGAGAGGGGATAAAAGAAGAGACATGGGAAAGTATTTTACGAATTTCGAAAGAAGTGAAAAACCTGTCTTAAGACGTGTCAGGTCATAGTTATTGGGAAAGACATGAGAGAGTAGAAAGTTCTAAAGCTTCAAGATGCAGGAAAAGAAACAATTGTCAAAACGGCTCACCAGTGAGCTGCCAACGGCCACAGTCGGTAATGGTGACGCAGCAGCTTGTGGAGTATCGTGTGGTCTGGCTAGTGGTGTGGACACACAAGCA
Organism: Panulirus ornatus; assembly: GCF_036320965.1. Taxonomy (NCBI): domain Eukaryota; kingdom Metazoa; phylum Arthropoda; class Malacostraca; order Decapoda; family Palinuridae; genus Panulirus; species Panulirus ornatus. The sequence goes on along the minus strand of NC_092226.1, from coordinate 30,398,813 downwards.
GCCAGCTCTTGGGAGCAAAAACCAAAATAAAGCCTATAGAAGAGGGAAAATGACCCATCATTGCGGCGTAAGGCAAGAGGATCAAGTTCTGAAGTTAGCCTGGTAGATTTAGATTCAGCTCTCAAGTAAGGATGCAGAGCTAGACACACCCTAGATGTGAAAGGAGTACTTAATACAAGGATGGATAGATCCTTTGTATAAACGGAACAAATGTTCAGAAGAAAAGAATTTTCGACAGCTAAACAGGACACCCAGTTTCTTAAGCTGTGTTGAGAGGAGAAGCAGATCGAGTGAGAGAGAAAAAGGAGGAGAATTGAAGTATGTGGAGGAATGAAGTGTTGAGTTGTCAACACATGAGTGCATTTGGTTAATTGTGGAAGAGGAAAATGTTGATAAAATGAGAAAAATGTGGGCGACAGGAAAACACTAATGAGCACCGCTGTTGATAAAGAAAAAGGGGAAGGCTGATTCAACAACTACGGAGATCGGTCAGTCAGGAAGCTAGATATGAGGGAGCAAAGTGAGGTAGGGAAACCAGAAGAGGGAGCTTAGAGATGAGACCCCGATGCCACACCCTGCCTAAAGCTTTGGATGTGTCAAGAGCAACATAGGATTCCCCAAAATCTTTCAGGGATGATAGATGACGAGATATTGATATGGACGACCAGACATTAGTAAGATAGGAAAGAATATCACCTGTGGATCTCGCCTAATGGAAGCCATACTGGTGATCAGATAGAAGACTGTGAGATTCAAGATAAGGATATGGGAGCTGAGGAAGGATTCAAAGACCTTGGAAACGCTAAAGGACAAAACAACAGGGCAACAGATGGTGAGGTTAGAACTGTCACCGTTCTTACGGTTGGGATGTATAAACACATGCTTCCAAGAAGGAAAAGTTCTGATTACTAAACAGAAACGGATAAAACGAGCAAGCGTAGGTGCAAGTTCAGAGGCACACTCTCATTACACGGGATGGATGCCAACAGGACCATAAGCCTTGCTTGTGTCCAGAGAGAGAGAGAGAGAAGCGATTTTAGGAGTCCAAAGAGAGATTACGGGAAGGAGCATAAGATTAGTAAGAGAAGCCTCGTACCAATTAAGGTTCTCAGGGCATTTAGTTTGCGTGTATGGCTTTTGTTTTGATGCTTTATCGTGGGGAGTAAACGTCATGATTCATATTTGTCGTATGCGATGCCTAGGATGGTTGGTGTTTCGTTCAGTGGTAGTGACCGGAGGGTGTCTGCTGGATTCGTGTTGTCTGGGTAGAAAAGTGAGTGAAGACTAATGTGAAAATGCAGACATTCTGCTTTGGGTGAGACATTGTAATGTACCCATTGTGTGAATATGTACTAGCTTAGTAATGTATACCTTGGATTTCCTTGGTAAATCGATTTTTTTCCTTTTCTTTTTTTTTTTTTTACGAGGGAGATGTTATGGCCCGCTGGACTGGCCATTTATTTCCCTCTTTCTATTCTGTTCTCTGTCTTCTACGAACTTATTCACAATTATCTCCCTCTTTTCACAGTTATGTGCACCCTGATCGTGGTAATGACCCAGCCCTCCGAAACCTAGCTCATACAGTACCACCACGACTCGTGGTCCTCATTCCTGACCACCTTCGTCCATGTGGTAGCGTTCTCAGGCCGAGATATCGTGGGAACTGGCGTTGAAGTGGGAAGCCAGTTGAAGTACAACGTCGGCCTGGGGAGTTCCTGAGTCCAGAGTGTGGGCACAGGTGGCGGTGAGTCTGCTTTCCCCCGTTCCATGTATCAACCTTTACCCTGAACTCAAGTGTCTAGCCTCCTCGTGTGTTTTAGCGTTATGTCTTTCTGTATATGTGCGTTTTCCCCCATTTGAATATTTGTCTTACTGTAACCTTAGTTCTAATCATCATTCTAAATGTATATCGTGTATTTTCATCTCCTTCGTCCTTTCTACAATATGTTGGTTGTTCTGTGAGTCCCTCCTCATGTTAGTGCTTTTGTTATGATAGTATTTCCGTCCCCCCAGGCGAAGATTTGAAATAATGTTTTTGTAGATAAATGTATTTACACACATACCTACATAAATTGCGGGAAAGTAGACTGGTCAGCTTTCATACAGCACGTGGCAACATAGCTTCAAAACTTCGGTATAAGAGATTTCTACTACGTAGACCACGCAGTCTCACGCTGCATCAACGTCTCCAGACAAGTCATTACCAAGCACCTACCACAAGCGCACTGAAAGAAATACAACCTAAACTTCTCCCCACAAGTTACACGCCTCATAAAGGAAAGAAATCAGCTCAGACAAAACCCATTCCCCATCAAGAGAAATCGGAGAACAAATCCAAACTCTTCACAGCACCATCACTGACCTGAACACTGAAAAACAAACTGGCATTCCTTCCTCAACACAGTGAATCACAAGACCCACAGTAACCAACTCTGGCGCACGTTGAAGATCCACACTTACCGCACCAGTTCAGCCCCCATTCATGATGCACTCTTGACCCTTCCAATGAAATCCGTTCTCAAAATCAGCCACATAACAACCACACCCTAAACGAGAAAGCCATGAAAAGTCTATCCAAAATCCATCCAGAAATCACCGCCCACCAACCCTTCACTACCCCTGAGACAAGCAAGTACGTAAACAAAACTTAAAAGAACACTCCTGCTGCAGCCCCCGACATCATAACGTACTTTTACAGTAAACACATTGACCCATTTGCAATCAAAGTACTTAAAGATATCTTCAACTTTACTTCACGACACAACAAAACCCCTAACATTTGGAAACTTGCCATCGTATTACCAGTTCTAAAGCCATCAACTCTCCTTCCTCCTACCGCTCAATATCACATCTATCCTCACTATCCCAACTGTGAAAAACTGGTCCACAACAGAATCAAATGAATTATCCCACTCTCGACCACACAGCGTTGCTTCAAACCCAAACACACTATACACTGAGGTCACACATCTTAGATGACTTCAGCCAACCGCAGCCTCCTCCCCCTCCCGCTCAGTACTAGTGGCAATAAACATCACGGAAGCATTGGACACTGTCCTCCGACACACCCTCCCACGAAAGGTACTTGACATCGCCCGCCACTACAGTGATAAAAAGTGGTTGGCCAGCTTCATAGCCGGCCACTATGTTAGTCACACACAATGGCTTCACCTTTAAAACACTTCAACTCTACAATAGCGTTCCCAAGGTGCAGTTCTTTCTCCAACCCTCTTCAGTCTTTCCTGCACGACCTCCTAATACCTCCAACAAACTACGTGGTCATTTCATGTGATCACCTCACAATCACAACACCCCAACACCACAGTAGCAACAACGGATATGCAGCGCTGTATTACACAACTGGAACAATGACTCACTCAGAAGAGAATGTCTACATCTCCATAGAAGTCATCATTCTTTTAGTCACAGACATACACGAATCCAGATCACACCCGTGAGTTACCTATGAACAAAACACCTGCCTCTTTGGGATTCACATACGACACACACATGGCATTCACTCCCCACATTAGTAACATCAACACAAAAGCAACACTAACTAAATACCCTCACAACACGATCTGGCACCAGATTAAGGCAATAAATCAAATGGCTTCACCTTCAGCTACACCCCATTTTCCTGGTCATCCGTCCTCTCAAAAGCAAATGGAACAAAGCTGCAAACCACACAAAATAGTGTTCTCAGAGCATTCACCTGCTGCCTGGCAAATACAAACACTCAACATCCTCACAATGAAACAAAGATCCTCCCGATACAATCCCACCTCAACATGGTAGGTAAGCAATTCTAAGCAACATCACTAGACGCCTCCCACCCAAACCATCCATCCAATAACCTTTAAGTACTAATTAGAAGTTTCCTCCTGCCTCATACTTCAGTAACCTCTCCTCACAGATCTCTCCACCCTGACAACTACAACTCAAACAAAACACATGCGCGCCAGAATTAACCGACGAACACAAAACAGCCGACCTCCCAGCGTAAGTTCCAACCCGCCAGTCATACGCCCTGCAGAAGCCGAACTATATTATCGACGCTCAGGGGATCATCCATCCTCACAGTAATACTGATCCTGTTTCACCTTATTCCCAGACCATTCATGCCCACGATGCACCCACCACACCCACGACACTGAGCACCTATGACGTTACTGCCCGCTATTCTCTGCACACAGAGAGGCACACATAACGTCACTTTATCACCTACATCCCGACCGGTAGCCGTGACCGACTTTCTGAGCGCTGCAGGAACCTCGTAAAGACAGAAGGGACTTGTAGGACAGGAAGTAAGTACATGAGGAAGGACAGTGAAGGGATGGGGGGGTGTTAACCCTCTTGATAAAAGGTAGCCTTAAAGTTTCAGAAAATAGTGGAGTTTGGCCCATTCAGGCAATACATAATGGCAAGATCAACTTTAGGGAAGGCATGTATAGCGGTGTTCATGTTATATCAGCCTCTTAAGAAATGCAACGATCCCAAACAGAAAAACACATTTATAACGAAGAGCAATTAGGGTGGTACATGAATCAACAAAACACTTACTTGTCAGAGAAGGTAAAGTACTGATAATGGGGGATTTCAGTTATGAAGAGATACACTGGGGAAGTTTGAATTCTCCTGGTGATATGGAGTCAAGTAGACACAAGTATATTGGGTGTATATGGGGAAATTTCCTCCATCAACATGTCACGGATCATACTTGGGTAAGAGGGACTTATACATTATCATTGCGAGACCTTACCTATGCTTGTGTCTAGAGGGAAAAAGCACTTTTCGAACAGTCCAAAAAGAGATTACAGTGAGGGGTATAGGATTAGTAAGAGGAGCATCAGGGGGTGAAGTCATGTTAGAGGAGAGACGTTAACTAAAGAGAGTTGCTTTGTCTACGGGAGAGACTGTGCGGAAAAGTGAAGGAAAGGTAAAGCGACGGAAGTTGTGAGCAATACTCTTTGCTGAAGATAAGCATGACTTATCAGTGGATGACGTGGAATGGTTATCACATCTTTGATAAAGTAACGCATTGCTTCACGGATGACACACTTGTAGTGATTACGGGGAGTGATATGTATATATATCACTCCCCGTAATCACTATATATATATATATATATATATATATATATATATATATATATATATATATATATATATATATATATTATACTTTGTCGCTGTCTCCCGCGTTAGCGAGGTAGCGCAAGGAAACAGACGAAAGAATGGCCCAACCCACCCACATACACAGGTATATACATACACGTCCACACACGCAGATATACATACCTATACATCTCAACGTATACATATATATACACACACAGACAATACATATGTACATAATTCATACTATCTGCTCTTATTCATTCCCGTCGCCACCCCGCCACACAGGAAATGAAGACCCCCTCCCCCCGCATGTGCGCGAGGTAGCGCTAGGAAAAGACAACAAAGGCCACATTCGTTCACATTCATTCTCTAGCTGTCATGTATAATGCACCGAAACCACAGCTCCCTTTCCACATCCAGGCCCCACAAAACTTTCCATGGTTTACCCCAGACGCTTCACATGCCCTGGTTCAATCCATTGACAGCACGTCGACCCCGATATACCACATTGTTCCAATTCACTCTATTCTTTGCACGCCTTTCACCCTCCTGCATGTTCAGGCCTCGATCACTCAAAATTTTTTTCACTCCATCTTTCCACCTCCAACTTGGTGTTCCACTTCTCCTCGTTCCCTCCACCTCTGACACATATATCCTCTTTGTCAATCTTTCCTCACCCATTCTCTCCATATGACCAAACCATTTCAAAACACCCTCTTCTGCTCTCTCAACCACACTCTTTTTACTACCACACATCTCTCTTACCCTTTCATTACTTAATCAGACCACCTCACAGCACATATTGTCGTCAAACATCTAATTTCCAGCATATCCACCCTCCTCCGCACAACTCTATCTATAACCCACGCCTCGCAGCCATGTAACACTGTTGGAACCACTATTCCTTCAAACATACCCATTTTTGCTTTCCAAGATAACGTTCTCGACTTCCACACATTTTTCAACGCTCCCAGAACTTTCACCCCCTCCCCCACCCTATGATTCACTTCCGCTTCCATGATTCCATCCGCTGCCAAATCCACTCCCAGATATCTAAAACTCTTCACTTCCTCCAGTTTTTCTCCATTCAAACTTACCTCCCAATTGACTTGTCCCTCAACCCTACTGTACTAATAATCTTGCTCTTATTCACATTTACTCTCAGCTTTCTTCTTTCACACACTTCACCAAACTCAGTCACTAGCTTCTGCATTTTCTAACCCGAATCAGCTACCGAATCAGCTGTATCATCAGCGAATAACAACTGACTCACTTCCCAAGCTCTCTCATCCACAACAGACTGCATACTTACCCCTCTTTCCAAAAGTCTTGCATTCACCTCCCTAACAACCCCATCCATAAACAAATTAAACAACCATGGAGACATCACGCACCCCTGCGGCAAACCAACATTCACTGAGAACCAATCACTTTCCTCTCTTCCTACACGTACACATGCCATACATCCTCGATAAAAACTTTTCACTGCTTCTAACAACTTGTCTCCCACACCATATATTCTTAATACTTTCCACAGAGCATCTCTATCAACTCTGTCATATGCCTTCTCCAGATCCATAAATGAGACATACAAATCCATTTGCTTTTCTAAGTATTTCTCACATACATTCTTCAAAGCAAACACCTGATCCATACATCCTCTACCACTTCTGAAACCACACTGCTCTTCCCCAATCTGATGCTCTGTACATGCCTTCACCCTCTCAATCAATACCCTCCCATGTAATTTCCCGGAATACTCAACAAACTTATACCTCTGTAATTTGAGCACTCACTCTTATCCCCTTTGCCTTTGTACAATGGCACGATGCAAGCATTCCGCCAGTCCTCAGGCACCTCACCATGAGTCATACATACATTAAATAACCTTACCAAGCAGTCAACAATACAGTCACCCCCTTTTTTTTTTTAATACATTCCACTGCAATACCATCCAAACCCGCTGCCTTGCTGGCTTTCATCTTCCTCAAAGCTTTTACTACCTTTTCTCTGTTTGCCAAATTATTCTCCCTAACCCTCTCACTTTGCACACCACCTCGACCAAAACACCCTATATCTGCCACTCTATCATCAAACACATTCAACAAACCTTCAAAATACTCACTCCATCTCCTTCTCATATCATCACTACTTTTTATCACCTTCCCATTAGCCCCCTTTACTGATGTTCCCCTCCTTCCAAAACATCTTTTTATTCTCCCTAGAATTTTATGATACTCTCTCACCCCAACTCTCATTTGTCCTCTTTTTCATAGGAAGTGGAATATTTTAGATACCTGGGAGGAGAAAATCATTCTCATGCACACGCTTGCGACAGACTTTGTCGTATATAACAGTGACATATATGATATAGATAACTGGCGTTAATCTTCCTGTGTAACTGAAAAACCGTTGACGTGGCATTCAGCTGTATCGCTACAATAAGAGTATGATAGTAAGTGGATCAACCCCGCTTATTTTCTCCGTAAGGATGATTGAACAAGTTTAAATCATCCTAAACATAAACTGTTTTTCTTTTCTTTTTTTTTCACTTTACCTCTACCAATGGTGGACAAGTTATTGTGTGCTCTTGAAGTGAGGGTTTCTTTTCATGAGTTGAGATGAGGGACTGCCTAGTGAGGGTTTTTTAAGAACAGATCCCTCATGGATTCGTGTATCTAGAGAGTTTCATATTCATTCATTCACTGGGTTTTATTGTTTCGGAGTTCTCTGTGTCAGGACTTTTTATTGTCTTCAAGATAACATCTACGTGTCGTAAAAGACGACTAAGAAGGGCTGGAGTGGGAAGGTTGAACTCCTCCCCTCCTACGTATATCACCTTTCAAAAATAGAATGGAAGGACCCAGGTAAAGGTTCCGTCGTATGTACCTGACGCGACCTGGCTGAGGCAGGAAAGGTGGAGCAGGTATAAGAAGAAAATGAAAAGTAAAGATCCCCAGTTTATTTGAGTGTTGCATGCGTCAGCTTGAGTGTACCGTGTGTCAACTTGAGTGCAACATGCGTCAGCTTGAGTGTAACATGCATTAGCTTGAGTGTTGCATGCTTCAGCTTTAGTGCAACATGCGTCAGCTTTAGTGTAATATGTGTCAGCTTCAGTGTAACATGTGTCTGCTTGAGTGTTGCATGCGTCAGCTTCAGTGTAACATGTGTCTGCTTGAGTGTTGCATGCGTCAGCTTCAGTGTAACATGTGTCTGCTTGAGTGTTGCATGCGTCAGCTTCAGTGTAACATGTCTCAGCTTGAGTGTTGCATGCGTCAGCTTCAGTGTAACATGTGTCTGCTTGAGTGTTGCATGCGTCAGCTTCAGTGTAACATGTCTCAGCTTGAGTGTTGCATGCGTCAGCTTCAGTGTAACATGTGTCTGCTTGAGTGTTGCATGCGTCAGCTTAAGCGTAACATGTGTCTGCTTGAGTGTTGCATGCGTCAGCTTGAGTGTCGCAAGCGTCAGCGTGGGAGATGTCCAGTAGAGTTTAATTTTTCAGGAGTTTGCCCAGGTGTGGCGAGCTCCGGTAGGAGGGAAACACACACGCTTCTCCCGTCACGTACGACCACCACACTGCTGAGGTAAACAATGGTACACTCAAGCTGACGCATGCGACACTCAAGCTGACGCATATTACGCTCAAGCTGACGCATGTCACACAAGCAGCTGCATGCAACACTCAAGGTGACACATATTACGTTCATGCTGATGCATGTTACACTCAAACTGACGCATGCAACACTCAGGCTGACATGTTACACTCAAGCTGTCGCGAGTAACACTCAAACTGACGCATGCAACACTCAAGCTGACGCATGCTGCACTCAAGCTGACTCACGCAACATTTAAGCTGAAACATGTTACACTGAAGCTGACGCACGCAACACTGCTGAAATATGTTATACTCAAGCTGACGCACGCAACACTTTAGCTGAAATATGCTATACTCAAGCTGGCGCACGCAACACTTTAGCTGAAATATGCTATACTCAAGCTGGCGCACGCAACACTTAAGCTGAAACATGTTATACTCAAGCTGACAGATGCCAACACTTGAGCACAGCTTGGCTGAGGAAGAGGCGGTGGCGTGGGTACAGGAAGTAACACCTTAGAGGCAGGTAATCGTTGGCTGGGTTGAGGGGGAAGGTTATCTTGGCCACGTCATGCACAATCTGACACCGGTATTCCCTCATCTCGGTTAGCCTCCCAGGCCCCTTCCTCTCTAGCCATGTTTTGCGTAATGTGTCCTCGCTCCCCCCTCCCTCCATCTTGCTTTGTGATACTCGATACACGACCCATGCGCGTGCAGATAGTCAGCGAGGGGGGGGGGGGGGTTGTGACGTTATCTGTGCGATACTGAAATCATTTGTTTTCCCAGAGCCCACCCCATACTCCCAGCGCCACCGTGTTGCATCTGATAAAACTCTCCTGCAACAGCAAGTTGTTATGGCACCATTAGAAATGACCTCTTGTTGTGTTCGAGGGAAGCCAAATGACTTAACATCTGCCCGCAGGAATGCCCTGCGTGTTCTCATGGCGTCAATGCCTGACACCCACATGACGTATGTATGACAACCTTCACGTTAACGAGGCAAAGAATTATCCCCAGGTGAGGACGGAGGGTTAGGTCTGCTGCTGCTGCTGCTGCTTCGGTTCTAGTTTGAATTGACACGTCTGTCCTCCGTAGATGCTTGGAGTGGTGTGTGTGTGTGTGTGTGTGTGTGGCGATGACTGTTGATCTGACGTTATCTTAGAACTGTAGCGCGTGATAACACGGTACACCGGAACCGTGGCGTATATATATAAGGCCGGTGGGGGCCTGAGCATCACATCACATTGTATCAGTCTTCACAGAGGTACGCACTCTTATAACGTCAGGTAAGAAACTTAGAAACACACGATGTTTTTTGTTTCCTCCACGTACCTTCCCAGTGTCTGAAAATCTTCGCGTCTTACGTCAGAGCGTCTAATATGCCAAGGGTCTCTCGACTTGAACCCTTTGGCTGCGCGATCCCTCACCATCTCGTGTCACACGTAGCTGTTAGGGAAGCTAGCTGGCCGGGGCAGCACCTCCCACCCTCACTGGTCATTACATGAGAGTCGTCTCGTGTAGGCAGAGCCAAGCGGTGCTCTTCACCTACACGGATGCACTGACCATGGATGACCAGCTCCTCCTTCACCCGTGTTGGGTGAATGGCGGTGAGTTGCTCTTGACGTAGCTGTGATGAGCGGTGAGGACAGGTTCTTACAATGTAATGCTCGTGTCCTTACGTCCTCGGGGTGTTAAGAATTCCGATCCTTGATTCTACTCCTGGCGACCTTACCAAGGGAACAGCTCACTCTCAATATGCATCTGAAATGTCACCACCGGTAACGCCTCCAGTGAAGTAGAAATTCAGTGTTCAAAGTATGTATCTCAGTCGTCAACAGTAGACACAAGCCACTGTGGGCGCCCGTCAAAACGCTGACACGTGGACCTCCTGCTGTTCATGTTGAATTCAGGATATGTTACCAGGATACAGTGCTCCAGAGGTGTGGCCCAGACTACAGTGCTCCAGAGGTGTGGCCCAGGCCGCAGTACTCCAGAGGTGTGGCCCAGACTACAGTGCTCCAGAGGTGTGGCCCAGGCCGCAGTACTCCAGAGGTGTGGCCCAGACTACAGTACTCCAGAGATGTGGCCCAGACTATAGTACTCCAGAGATGTGACCCAGACTACAGTACTCCAGAGATGTGGCCCAGACTACAGTACTCCAGAGATGTGGCCCAGACTACATTGCTCCAGAAGTGCGGCCCAAACTACAGTACTCCAGAGGTGTGGCCCAGACTAGAGTACTCCAGAGGTGTGGCCCAGACTAGCGTACTCCAGAGGTGTAGCCCAGGCCGCAGTACTCCAGAGATGTGGCCCAAACTACAGTACTCCAGAGGTGTGGCCCAGACTACATTGCTCCAGAGGTGTGGCCCAAACTACAGTACTCCAGAGGTGTGGCCCAGACTACATTGCTCCAGAGGTGTGGTCCAAACTACAGTACTCCAGAGGTGTGGCCCAGACTACATTGCTCCAGAGGTGTGGCCCAAACTACAGTACTCCAGAGATGTGACCCAGACTAGAGTACTCCAGAGATGTGACCCAGACTAGAGTACTCCAGAGGTGTGGCCCAGACTACATTGCTCCAGAGGTGTGGCCCAGACTACGGTACTCCAGAGATGTGGCCCAGACTATAGTACTCCAGAGATGTGGCCCAAACTACATTGCTCCAGAGTTGTGGCCCAGACTACAGTACTCCAGAGGTGTGGCCCAGACTACAGTACTCCAGAGGTGTGGCCCAGACTACAGTACTCCAGAGGTGTGGCCCAGACTACAGTACTCCAGAGGTGTGGCCCAGACTACAGTACTCCAGAGGTGTGGCCCAGACTACAGTGCTCCAGAGCTGTTGCCCAGAGTACAACAGTCCGGAACTGCGGCCCAGAGTACAGCGGTCCGAAAGTGTGGACCAGAGTACAGTGGTCCGGAGCTGCTGTCCAGAGTACAGCAGTTCAGAGTACAGTGGTCCAGAGTACAGTGGTCCGGAGGTGTGGTCCAGAGTACAGCCGTCCGCAGGTGTGGCTCAGAGTACAGCGGTCTTGAGGTGTGGCCCAGAGTACAGCGGTCTTGAGGTGTGGCCAGAGGGAAGCACTTCCAGTTTCTTGATGGTCAATAATAATCTGTACACCCGTACAATGAGGGAATTGTACACCTGCGGGCCCCCGTCTCTTGAACCTTCTCTCCTCTCGTACGTCGTCTTATCCCTCAGTAGGCTGCCCATGTGCACGTTCTCATAACTCAGTTGATTCCATACATCCGCTAACTTTACACCATAAAAGTAGTTCTTGCTTAATATGATATGTTAGCCTCTGGCCGTTCTAATCTTGTACCTCAGGAAGAACAGTTCACTGTCCACGTCATGAAGAAGATTCGGAAACTTCATGGTGGTGATCAAATCACCCCTTACTCTACTCTCTTCCATGATGGACATTTTTAAAATCTCCAGCCTTTCCCTGTACCTCGTTTCTCTTAATTCTGGCAATTTCATTAGTGACCTTTTCTGGACCTTCTGTATTAATTCATTGTGCTCCTGTAAGTGCGATGACCAAACCTGAGAAGCATATTATAGTTTTGGCCTAGTGAAGGAAGTGAACAGCTTGCTGAACATTTCCTTAACCTTGGAAGTGAGTGTAGTTTTGATATTGGCCAGCTGACAATTTGTCTCCTTTTACTGTTTTCCTGATGTGGGACTCTGGCTACAAGTTAAGGACAATATCGCCTTTCGAGTTCCTCTGACATACAAATTACTGCAGCTGATTTCCTGATAGACAATATTTATATTAAAATCTTTTACAATGCCCCATCCTCATTGCTGTATATTTACTTGGGCTGAATTTCATCAAACTTTAGGCCAACTTTGGAGTTTCCCTGTTTTCCCTCGTAAATTGGTGCAGTCCCCCTTACTTCGTGCTTGTCCTCCTCCCTATTCCATGTGACTGATGCTAGAATATAGTTTTTTCTCTGAAAGAAACACTTTGGAACTTTTCATTATTCCTCGCATCTCCTCACGTCACCCTTTACAGTCCTTCCCTCTGAATCTCTAAGACTGATTAGTTCCTCTTCCACTGAATATGTAGAAGAATATATGGAGTATCTCCTGCCTTGTCCACAATATTATATTCACTTTCTCTGTTCCTCCTCTCCTCTCCTGTTATATTCAGTTCACTCTTACACATTACAAATGCTGGCTGGAGTATCAGTATGATATTTTCAACTTCCGTGCTGCCGTGTATGAAGATATGACCGTGTTGGCACATCAGTTCCTCTGATCTCAGTGTACTCAGTGACCTACTTCTACAGGATGATTCCCTGCATGTACTCTATGAGCTTGTGTTTCCACGACTTTCTTTCTACGTTCATAATGCACATTCCCCAACCCACCGTCTCCTTGTTTACAGTTGAAATCCCCCGTTATCTGTATTTTACCATCTCTGAAGACTGCGAGTCTCACGGAATTATCCTGATTGTTCGTTTATTCTTATCATTATGTGTTATGTCTGGTTCATGATCATTATTTTGGAGGATGATACATTATCAACATCACTGTGGTCTTCTTTCTCACTATTACTCTTCCCAAACAAGTATTGTTTGAAGGGATCGTCTGCCGGTATTTCCTCATGCTTAAGATTGTCTCTCATTAACAGGGCCAGTCCTCCTCCTCCTCCTCCTCCGTCTTCTCTGTCCTTCCTTGATATCATGTACCCCTAATAGACAGCACAGGTGGGATCTCTTCTCCCCAGTAACAACTCTAGCAGTATCACGTGCAGATTCCCTATCTCGTTCATTTCTGGTCCATCTCGATCTGTGTACATTTCTGGTCCATCTCGATCTGTGTACATTTCTGGTCCATCTCGATCTGTGCTCATTTCCTTTTACTCAAACATTTCCATCACTTCATCTTCCTGACCTCCCTGCTGTGCTGGCGGGGCTGTGCCATCCCTTTGCCTCATATGACGTCTCGTCGTAGGTACACTCTCTCTCTCTCTCTCTCTCTCTCTCTCTCTCTCTCTCTCTCTCTCTCTCTCTCTCTCTCTCTCTCTCTCTCTCTCTCTCTCTCTCTCTATCTATCTATCTATCTATCTATCTATCTATATCTATCCATCTATCTATATCTATCTATTTATCTATCTCTCTCTTGGTCCGTCACCTTTAATGGAGATCCTCATTAATTCCTTCATTTCTTTATGTGTTTTTTTCAGCCTGCTTTAAAGAAAACCCTGATTACGTCATCATAACTAGTCATCCCCATTATTATTGACTATATAAACCAATTCTCTTCGTCTATTTCATCAGAGAAACAGAGTCCGGCTTGTCTATAGCCTCTTGTGTCTGGTATGTCTGTAGCCTTTAGTAGCCTCCCACAGGTTCAAGGGCTGACTATCCCCCCCACATGGTCAGGGGCTGACTGTCCCTCCCACAGGTTCAAGGGCTGACTATCCCTCCCACATGGTCAGGGGCTGACTGTCCCCCCCACAAGTTCAGGGGCTGACTGTCCCTCCCACAAGGTCAGGGGCTGACTATCCCTCCCACAGCTGCAGGACCTGCCTACCTGTAAGGGCTGGCTATCTCTCCCACAAATGTATACCTGGTTGGCTTTCCAACAAGAAATTTACACCTGAAATGTTTGTATGTCTTTTCTTTTTTTTCAGGACTATCGTACGCCTGGTTATGACTGTGTGTGTGTGTGTGTGTGTGTGTGTGTGTGTGTGTGTGTGTGTGTGTGTGTGTTACACGATATTCTTGTGCTGTTGCTGAGCATATAACTTTGAATATTTTGTGCAGAGAAATGACAGAAAATGGCTCAGTAAACCAGTGACCCATAGGAAGACTTGGTTAAACCATAGTAAAACACTTTCGATGTTCTTATTTCCAGGATGGAGAGTGGGAAAGAGCGGTGCGTGGTGGGGTCCTGCTGTTGTGGCTGCTCTCTCAGGAGCGGTTCCTTGACCATAGGCATCCTCAACCTGGTTAGTTGCTTACACACACACACACACACACACACACACACACACACACACACACACACACACACTGAATATGACGTTGGATCATCAGGCAGGAATCAGGGGGAAACTCCTTTGATGGACGGAAGATTACGTCAGTGGGAGGGAGGAGATGACGCACGTCAGAGGAACCTTCTCTATATGGGTCGTGTTGACCAACGGAGTGCCACCACGGAGATCAATTCTGGGATCATTATTATTCTTGATCTATGTAACTGACTTGCCTGAATGTATTTACAGACGATGCAAAGGTCATGAGGAAAATGAGGAGTGAGGAAGACTGCATTGACTCACAGGGGGTAACTAGACAGACTATAAAGTTGGTCTGGGACATGGTTGATGACTCTCTGCCTGAACTTGTGGCAAGTAAGAAAGGACAAGGTGAAAGAAGGACTCAGTGTGATGATCATTTAGCATGAAATAAGCTGCAGGATTCTCTGTGTGTGAGAGGGACTTAGGAGTCCATCATGCTGTCCCTGGGGTCCTCAGGCTCAGCCATCATACTATTCCTGGAATCCTCAGGCTCATCCATCATACTGTCCCTGGGGTCCTCAGGCTCATCCAACATATTATCCCTGGAATCCTCAGGCTCATCCATCATACTGTCCCTGGGGTTCTCAGGCTCATCCATCATACAGTCCCTGGGGTTCTCAGGCTCATCCATCATATTCTTCCATCATACTTGTCCTTGGAGTCCTCAGGCTCATCCACCATATTCGTCCATCATACTGTCCCAGGGAGGCCATTGGTTCATCCATCATACTGTCCCTGGGGTTCTCAGGCTCATCCATCATACTGTCCCTGGGGTTCTCAGGCTCATCCATCATACTGTCCCTGGGGTTCTCAGGCTCATCCATCATACTGTCCCTGGGGTTCTCAGGCTCATCCATCATACTGTCCCTGGGGTTCTCAGGCTCATCCATCATACTGTCCCTGGGGTTCTCAGGCTCATCCATCATACTGTCCCTGGGGTTCTCAGGCTCATCCATCATACTGTCCCTGGGGTTCTCAGGCTCATCCATCATACTGTCCCTGGGGTTCTCAGGCTCATCCATCATACTGTCCCTGGGGTTCTCAGGCTCATCCATCATACTGTCCCTGGGGTTCTCAGGCTCATCCATCATACTGTCCCTGGGGTTCTCAGGCTCATCCATCATACTGTCCCTGGGGTTCTCAGGCTCATCCATCATACTGTCCCTGGGGTTCTCAGGCTCATCCATCATACTGTCCCTGGGGTTCTCAGGCTCATCCATCATACTGTCCCTGGGGTTCTCAGGCTCATCCATCATACTGTCCCTGGGGTTCTCAGGCTCATCCATCATACTGTCCCTGGGGTTCTCAGGCTCATCCATCATACTGTCCCTGGGGTTCTCAGGCTCATCCATCATACTGTCCCTGGGGTTCTCAGGCTCATCCATCATACTGTCCCTGGGGTTCTCAGGCTCATCCATCATACTGTCCCTGGGGTTCTCAGGCTCATCCATCATACTGTCCCTGGGGTTCTCAGGCTCATCCATCATACTGTCCCTGGGGTTCTCAGGCTCATCCATCATACTGTCCCTGGGGTTCTCAGGCTCATCCATCATACTGTCCCTGGGGTTCTCAGGCTCATCCATCATACTGTCCCTGGGGTTCTCAGGCTCATCCATCATACTGTCCCTGGGGTTCTCAGGCTCATCCATCATACTGTCCCTGGGGTTCTCAGGCTCATCCATCATACTGTCCCTGGGGTTCTCAGGCTCATCCATCATACTGTCCCTGGGGTTCTCAGGCTCATCCATCATACTGTCCCTGGGGTTCTCAGGCTCATCCATCATACTGTCCCTGGGGTTCTCAGGCTCATCCATCATACTGTCCCTGGGGTTCTCAGGCTCATCCATCATACTGTCCCTGGGGTTCTCAGGCTCATCCATCATACTGTCCCTGGGGTTCTCAGGCTCATCCATCATACTGTCCCTGGGGTTCTCAGGCTCATCCATCATACTGTCCCTGGGGTTCTCAGGCTCATCCATCATACTGTCCCTGGGGTTCTCAGGCTCATCCATCATACTGTCCCTGGGGTTCTCAGGCTCATCCATCATACTGTCCCTGGGGTTCTCAGGCTCATCCATCATACTGTCCCTGGGGTTCTCAGGCTCATCCATCATACTGTCCCTGGGGTTCTCAGGCTCATCCATCATACTGTCCCTGGGGTTCTCAGGCTCATCCATCATACTGTCCCTGGGGTTCTCAGGCTCATCCATCATACTGTCCCTGGGGTTCTCAGGCTCATCCATCATACTGTCCCTGGGGTTCTCAGGCTCATCCATCATACTGTCCCTGGGGTTCTCAGGCTCATCCATCATACTGTCCCTGGGGTTCTCAGGCTCATCCATCATACTGTCCCTGGGGTTCTCAGGCTCATCCATCATACTGTCCCTGGGGTTCTCAGGCTCATCCATCATACTGTCCCTGGGGTTCTCAGGCTCATCCATCATACTGTCCCTGGGGTTCTCAGGCTCATCCATCATACTGTCCCTGGGGTTCTCAGGCTCATCCATCATACTGTCCCTGGGGTTCTCAGGCTCATCCATCATACTGTCCCTGGGGTTCTCAGGCTCATCCATCATACTGTCCCTGGGGTTCTCAGGCTCATCCATCATACTGTCCCTGGGGTTCTCAGGCTCATCCATCATACTGTCCCTGGGGTTCTCAGGCTCATCCATCATACTGTCCCTGGGGTTCTCAGGCTCATCCATCATACTGTCCCTGGGGTTCTCAGGCTCATCCATCATACTGTCCCTGGGGTTCTCAGGCTCATCCATCATACTGTCCCTGGGGTTCTCAGGCTCATCCATCATACTGTCCCTGGGGTTCTCAGGCTCATCCATCATACTGTCCCTGGGGTTCTCAGGCTCATCCATCATACTGTCCCTGGGGTTCTCAGGCTCATCCATCATACTGTCCCTGGGGTTCTCAGGCTCATCCATCATACTGTCCCTGGGGTTCTCAGGCTCATCCATCATACTGTCCCTGGGGTTCTCAGGCTCATCCATCATACTGTCCCTGGGGTTCTCAGGCTCATCCATCATACTGTCCCTGGGGTTCTCAGGCTCATCCATCATATTCTTCCATCATACTGTCCCTGGGGTTCTCAGGCTCATCCATCATACTGTCCCTGGGGTTCTCAGGCTCATCCATCATACTGTCCCTGGGGTTCTCAGGCTCATCCATCATACTGTCCCTGGGGTTCTCAGGCTCATCCATCATACTGTCCCTGGGGTTCTCAGGCTCATCCATCATACTGTCCCTGGGGTTCTCAGGCTCATCCATCATACTGTCCCTGGGGTTCTCAGGCTCATCCATCATACTGTCCCTGGGGTTCTCAGGCTCATCCATCATACTGTCCCTGGGGTTCTCAGGCTCATCCATCATACTGTCCCTGGGGTTCTCAGGCTCATCCATCATACTGTCCCTGGGGTTCTCAGGCTCATCCATCATACTGTCCCTGGGGTTCTCAGGCTCATCCATCATACTGTCCCTGGGGTTCTCAGGCTCATCCATCATACTGTCCCTGGGGTTCTCAGGCTCATCCATCATACTGTCCCTGGGGTTCTCAGGCTCATCCATCATACTGTCCCTGGGGTTCTCAGGCTCATCCATCATACTGTCCCTGGGGTTCTCAGGCTCATCCATCATACTGTCCCTGGGGTTCTCAGGCTCATCCATCATACTGTCCCTGGGGTTCTCAGGCTCATCCATCATACTGTCCCTGGGGTTCTCAGGCTCATCCATCATACTGTCCCTGGGGTTCTCAGGCTCATCCATCATACTGTCCCTGGGGTTCTCAGGCTCATCCATCATACTGTCCCTGGGGTTCTCAGGCTCATCCATCATATTCTTCCATCATACTGTCCCTGGGGTCATCTTCAGTATACTCCTTATCTACGGGATTCAGAAGGTAAGTACTCTCTCTCTCTCTCTCTCTCTCTCTCTCTCTCTCTCTCTCTCTCTCTCTCTCTCTCTCTCTCTCTCTCTCTCTCTCTCTCTCTCTCTCTCTGTTCCTAGATATTTTCACCTCTTCTCGACTGATTGACCCCATGAAGATAGACTTGTGTTTTAGAGACACCTGTACAGTTTCAGTGTCTGTAAAGTCAAGCCCTGATTACCCTTCTCCAGCATTCCCTTGCTAACCTCTTCCTACCACTCTCCAGCTCATCTCTCCCCATCACTCCCGCTCAACTCCCACCGCTACTCCCCTGATTACCTCTCCTCACCACGCCCCTGTTCACCCCACCACCCCACCGCTCCGTGTTGGCCATGTAACCAAGTGGTCTCGTGGTCGCTCTCCCCCCCCCCCCGCGATCTACATGGACCATAACGCGGTGGTGGGGTTTGTGTGGAGCAGTGATGGCTTGAGCTATGACAGCGGAGATTTTCCCTTCCCTGGTACGTACGTGGGTTTTAACCATGCTGCAAAGTCAAGCTGGAGCTCTCACACCAACACATGTCGGCTATTTTCTCTCCTATACTTTTCATTCTTCCCTTCTTGGCCTTTGAAAACTGGAATTTGAGTGAGAATGATATCTAAGATAGAATATTCTAAACTGTATTAAGAGCGGTGAATAGCCTGAGCTAAATGCTCCCATGCTTGGCCTCTGAAGCTAAATGTTACCATGCAATCCGTGGTCGCTGCAGGCGAGGCGCGGTCTGATCATGATATGGGTGTGGGTGAACGCCGTCCTCCTCTTCATCAGCGTTATCCTGGCGATCGTCCTCATCGTCATGACGGGGAACGTCGCCATAGCCGTGACTGTGCTGGTCTCGTGCGCCCTCACCGTCTACTTCATCATCGTCATCCGCTCCTACGCCCTCACGGTGAGTCCCGTCAGACGAGGTTTACAGGTAAACCACGCGAGCACATGCTTAGTAAACACACACATACAAATAACATGCTTAGTGAACAGAGACAAACAAATAACTCCAGTAAACAAATTAAGACGACAGTTTAATTGGTCACATCAGTATCTCCTTCAAACAAGTAAAGTCAGGCTAAGAAACCAGTAACACATGTAAATGAATAAGCCAGAGTAAGTTAGATGAACGTACGTTTACGGGCCATTTAGGTATATAGATATATATATATATATATATATATATATATATATATATATATATATATATATATATATATATATATATATAGATATATATATGAACAAGTGGAACCTACAGGTCTTAGGAACAGATGGAACCTACAGGTCTTATGAACAAGTGGAACCTACAGGTCTTATGAACAAGTGGAACCTACAGGTCTTATGAACAAGTGGAACCTACAGGTCTTATGAACAAGTGGAACCTACAGGTCTTATGAACAAGTAGAACCTACAGGTCTTATGAACAGATGGAACCTACAAGTCTTATGAACAAATGGAACCTACAGGTCTTATGAACAAGTGGAACCTACAGGTCTTATGTACAGATGGAACCTACAAGTCTTATGAACAAATGGAACCTACAGGTCTTATGAACAAGTGGAACCTACAGGTCTTATGAACAAGTGGAACCTACAGGTCTTATGAACAGATGGAACCTACAAGTCTTATGAACAAATGGAACCTACAGGTCTTATGAACAAGTGGAACCTACAGGTCTTATGAACAAGTGGAACCTACAGGTCTTACGAAAAACTGAAAGCTGTAGGTCATATTTAAAAGCCATATCCACATGTTTTATGAATAAGCAAAACCTACAGGTGTTAGTAATGTCACACCTACAGGTGTTAGTAATAAGTCACACCTACAGGTGTTAGTAATAAGTCACACCTACAGGTGTTAGTAATAAGTCACACCTACAGGTGTTAGCGATAAGTCACAGCTACAGGTGTTAGTAATAAGTCAAACCTACAAGTGTTACTGATAAGCCAAACCTACAGGTCTTATTAACAAGTCATATCTACAGGTCTTATGAATAACTCTCGCATATACTTAGTCAAATTTCTAGGTCTTATTCATAAAAAGGACTACAAGTTTTATGAAGAAATTAGAACAACACATAGGTACAGACAGCGTCCAAGTTGACTGAGAAAAGGTGTAGCACTGATCCACTGCAGATCGACCAGTGTACGTACACAACCCGACCACTTGTGACGCACCTCATGAAGCACCTGCCTCACCCTACCATCATTAACTCAGTGGCCACCGTCATTTTTTCTTGTTCCAGTTGTGAGGCTTGAAGGTCCGGGCTGCCGAGTGACCCAGCATCGTGTCGGCCTACGTGGGAACACACACCCTGGGCGGGTCTGAACCACAGCTGATTCGACGCGACCAACCAACTTAGTCACACGTCTGCTAGGGTTGGTTCACTGTTACGTGGAAATCCTCATATCATTAACACGGATGAATGGGATTCCCTCTGGCACTGAGCAGATTCATATGATGATGAAAAAAAAAGAGTGGTAAATCAGGCGATAGCGACAAGGCTGAGGATCTGGAACTGGAGCCACTGTGTGTGTGTGTGTTTCAGGAATACTTATCGTTACATCACATGACCCGAGTTGTGTGTAACTTTGTCAGTGCACAGGAGCCAATCCAGGCACCGTATGTGGGCTTGTCAGGTGTGTCACACTCAGATGTGGTGTACTTACGTAGGTGTGGTGTTGGAGCATATACGTCTCCGTTGCAACGTCTGCAAGACAGTTGCTTATCATTTGTACTTTGTCATAGAAATAAAGTTTCGTTTTCTGTTGGTTTTTTTTATGACTGTCGCACAAAACAGCGTGAGGAACCATATGTTATTAAATTTCCATGAAGACAAACTAGTGAAGCACTTCGCATGGAATTTCAAATTGAGTGAGGGAAGTCCGGCAAACACGTACTCATTCCGGCCAGGTAGGAATGATCATTGACGGTTGCGTTCGCAGTCTTCTCTCTCTCTCTCTCTCTCTCTCTCTCTCTCTCTCTCTCTCTCTCTCTCTCTCTCTGTGTGTGTGTGTGTGTGTGTGTGTGTGCCGTATGATGAACGCGCACCTCCAAAGAACGTCCAGTATCTTCCCAACAGCTGGTTTAAAAATGCTACCAGCTGTGTGGAAGGTGCAGACCCATAAAGATCCACTGTTACCCTCGTTGTCTCATTATAGACATGAATGTGACCTGCTCCCCCACAAACATCAGCGGTTAGCCACTCCTACGCAACAAAACTCGAGCAATATAGGTATCGCACAGTATACAAACCACACAGACGTCCTCTCAGAGGCCATAAACAATCTAAATGTTCTGGGAACACTTTCTGATATCAGTTTCAAACAAGAAATCGACATCCCTCATCATCTGCAAGAAACAATTCATCTGCTCCAGGCAAAACTATACCTCACACAAAACAGAACACTAAGAATGATTACCAGCTTCTCAGCAACCATAAACAACCTGCATAAACACAAAAATGCTTCCAGTTCGCTTCCATCTCATCCATGCTCAGCAACCATTTATTTGCAACAGTGTCCGACCCCTCCAAACACGAAGAAAAACAGAGATCTCACTGGCTCCCAACTTAAACAACCTATACTCACATATTCACCCCTCCTCCAACACACACAACACTTCCAAATTATATTCACATTGTAATGATTCGTCAGACACTAAACAACTGCCTTCCAAACCAGTCTTGAAGTTTACTCCATCAGACATACAGCCATCTGAGACTACACTTCCTAGAAATGCTAGATTCTCTGATATTTATATCTACAATTGAGTGACAAGATACAACTTTCTGAGCGTTAAAATCCAGTCAGTAGGGTGTCCGGTCTCGCACATGCAGGAATAAAGCACTTAATATTTGTCCAGCACGAACACTATCATACTGATGCGCCTTTGTTCTTGAATATAATCTTTTCCAATTTGTCCCAAGTAAACTTTATTGCGATCCTTCCATGTTATCTGGTAAACAATCATTTGAATTTTCAGGCGAGTCTTTTCTTTTTTGAGCAAGTCTCTAAGTGTATTGCTTTTCTTAAATGCAATACTAATCTCAAACTCCTGAAGTAGTTGGGGCAGTCTTTGGAGGCTGTTGTGATACATTAGTACGAGAATGTATTTAGTGTTATAAGGTTCCTTGGCTTTTCAGATGAAAATATCTTTCTGGCGCGATATAAAGATTTGTCAAAGAAGGTCTTGAGGTACTTTATGGACGATTTAGTTTCCTAAATCTTATAATTTCACTATGAAGAAGTTCTGGACCGTAAAAGTGGTACGCACGGAGTAACAGAGGAACGCGGATTTTACAGTATCTTGGCGAGCCGAGTAGAAGCGCATACAGGGTGGTTCAAAATTTTACCGACAATTCTTGACTATAGATAGAATATCCGAGACTTAATATGCATAACTATACCACGTAGACGGATTATTTGCAAATAAACAGATAAAGACTATCGGGAGCGATCTGCAGCGGAGTTGTAAACTTTAAATATGTCGAAAAAAGAACAGTAACACGGAAACAGGCAAATTCCCATACATAGTCTTGCTGTGACATTGATAAACTGTCGACATAAAACATCTGTCCAGGTGTATTTTGGACAGTATCATGGTGACCAACGTGTAGCCCCTCAGTGTCAGTGATTTAGCGACCAACACTGGGAGTTGGCAATACTGCATGAGAGTGCAATGGCAGACCAGACGGCCCGCCAGGCCCAACACGTCAACCCTATTCCCCTGTCACCCTGCGTCATGGTACCTATCGTATGGTCCCGTCTGAACCCCCTGGCCAAGACGTCCTTATCGTATGTTGGGGTAATCATACGTGGCACAACACAGCATATCTACATCAACGGTCTATGTGATCACCATATGGCATACAAATGGTAGGTAACAACCACAGTGTAGTGACGAGGTTCGTTCGGGTTTCGATGCTTCGCAGGTCATTCGAATCCCAACAAGTGTCGACGTGTGGGTGTTATGCATCCAGAATGTGTCAGTTCACGCTTTGCCTCCCTACCTATCAGGTATGTTAACTGTACACACAATAGTCATGCAGAGATGATATTCAAGGGAGTGAAGGCGGGTTAAGGCTAGGCGGTTGCCACAATACCATACCGCTGTATTGTTGCATGGGGCTTAAACTTCGTTACGATCCGCTGGCTTTGACATATATACAGCATCGTGTATTACGTATATGTCCTGTACCGTGTCTCATCATTATCCGCTCACTGCAGGAACACAATGCATTCAGATGTCAGTTGGTAAACAACGACCAAAACATAAGCATCAAGACGCAGGCAGTGACCAGTAAGGACGGAGGAGGTGGTGAGGAGGGTTGATGTGTTCACATCATGCATCATTACCATATCTCCAACTCTTCTTCATTATATTGCCTTTATCTAATCACATACGTGTATCCGCATTCATTGGATATGATGTATATCATTAGGTTTCATATTCTACCTATAGTCAAGATTTGTTGGTTTAATTTTGGATCACTCTGCAAATGATCAGACATCTGTAGAATTTTTAAATATGCTGAACTTGAACTTGTTCACATGTCTGTGCACCATGACATCCATGGTTCACATATCTGTGCATTATGACATCCAAGAAGGGTGATTCCCCATTTTCTTTTTCACAGGTAAATTACTAGGCTGTTGAATCTAGAGAGAAAAAATTCGCGATGGCTAGGCTGTTAGATTTAGGAGAAAATCGCCAATGTCTTCATTATTCGAACAAATGTAAATCATATCATCTACACAGTGCTGTTGGCATTACGCTGGATAGAATCGAACAACTCCAACACAGAAAAGTGATATCCCATCGCCATGTCGAATCTTTGTAGACAGGACTCGACTGAAAACAAACTTGCCGTCTTTGATGCAAAGCTTTATTAGTTCGATCATAGTAGCCGGAGACAAGGAAAGGCTGTACTCAAGTTCTTCAGACAAATGATCCAACAAGTCGTCCACTAGAACATTAGTGAAGAGTGACTTCATATCAAAACTTAGTAGATTGTACCTGAAGTTTGATTTGTTGACAACAGTTTCGTTACTTCTGAGGTTTGACTCCGAGATTGTACCAACTAGTGGGTTCAACAAAGCCACAGGCCACTTTGAAAGTTTATATGTAACCCAGATGTATTGTTGTGTAATTAGGTTTGTTTGTCTTTATTAGACCGTACATATACTTCTTTTATTGTCATTACTTTTGAGATGTTAGTTTTTGATGGAAATTACTATTGAGTCTCTGGAGGATTTGTTCTTTTATTTGTGTAAGTTTCATTGTCACTCAGATCATACATTTATTTTAATCCATCACTTTTATTTATTACTAAAACTGCATTTGACAGCTGCCTCAAATTTCTGAGGAAAGTTAGGAATGGTGTGTCTTAATGTAGCTTCATAGACAAGACCTTTACATATCTTGACACTATCACTAGATGCAATACCATGTTTTCCAAAGCTGAGAGTTGCTTTCGCCACCTCTGTAATGTTCACGGATATGTTTGAAATGGCAGGGCACAGGCCCTATCCAAGTGCTGAAGTTGAGTCGCTGTTCAGTTACTTATTAGAGAGATTGATAACCAGTTCGGCATTAGCGTGTCTTGTTCAGCCACTGTTACCAACAGGCTCATGAATTCTATTGGTAGAGGGTTCAAGGGCGCTTCACTTTGATCCTAACTTTCCATAACAGCATGCACTGTTTACAGCTGCCAAGTATTGCACCATCGAAACATATAATCATTTATCTTAATTATTACGTAGAAGCAAAACAAATTATCTCTGATGCCTCACTGAGTTAGAGTGGACTGCCAGGGGCAGGGGCCGGTGCCAGTACTACAAAACAAACGGAGATTAAAGAAAACTAATTTGACGGGTGTTGCGACACTCTTGTCTCTTGTAGAAGTTTCATTTTACATTTATTACTTTATAAGTTAGTTTTCTACCTATGACCTTAGTCTATCAGTTTGTCTACATCAGTTTGGAGCTGTAGAGGCCCAGTTGCAGTTGTAAGCCTGATTTTGATCATTTATAAAGTAGCCCATTATCTGTATCACTGATATACAAAGGAAACAGAACTTGTCCCATGGTTCATCCCTGCGATGCACCAGTTGTCACGTCTAACGAGTCTGAGGTTTGACCGTTGATTACGTCTACTGTTTACCGTCTAGTCATCCAATTTTCCGACTACCGAAGTGCAACTTCATCTGTACACTGAGACTTTAGTCATCTTCATTGCGAAATTTTATCGAGTTCTTTTTGAAAGTTTAGATAAATGATATCAACCGCTAACTTTCTTTGTAGCAAATGGCTTATTTAGAAGAACAGTCGAGCTTAATTATCTCATTTTTAGTTTCTTCACTTCTTCACGGATACAAGTTAGCGGGATCTGCCATGCTATCTACTTACGGTATACTGATAATATTCCTTGATCGTATGTGTAACAAAAACCTCTCCATCACTAGCAATGGGACTGGATCTGTAAAGCAAGATGTATGTCTTCACAAGTAAAACAGATGAAGAAAATTGTTTATGATCTCTGTCACAGCTTCATTGTCTTAGATTAGTGATAGTCATCTACCGTCCAGGAAAGTACTACTTGCTTGAGTACCGGAAAGATCATTGATACCGGTGAAGTGAGCCAGTACTGTGCTGTTTGTAACTTACTCCTCCCCTTCATTGAGAACTCGTTTTCTTTTTCGCACTGAACTTTTCTTTTCAATTGGGACAGCATCTCTGTAACCTTGGTATATCTGGTAGAGCTAGAATGCAATTTCTTCCCATGTATCTAACCAAGAGTCATTCATTTCCTTCTTTTCAATTTCAAAACGCAATGCTTCAACCCTGTATCTATATAAACATGCAGGGCGTAACCATATCCTCCACATTATCCCAGAAACCTCACATAACCAACATCACAAAGTCTGCCTCCCAAAAGCTGGGAGTGTTGTATAAATGCCGTAATTATATTTCTTGTGAGCAGCTATTTCATATCTACAGGAAATTTTATTCATCTGGGCTGGCTCTTCCTCTACCACTTTATCAATCAGAATGGAATGAAAATCCTTCCGTCTCATTCATGCTCCTGTCATCACCTCTCTTCAACCATCCCTTTCTGTACGCCGGGTTGTGCTGGTGTCTCTGTTTCCTATACGTATCATTTTCATCCATGTTTTCGTGAGGTGTCTGCCTGTGTTCCCGTCCCCAGGTCTGGACGCGAGGCACACGGCAGGCCACTGCTTCGCACGGTGTCTGTGTGGAGACCGCTCACTCGAGGTTTGACCGGTACGATACCTCCTCTCGGAGACGTAAGCTTTCAAATGATCTTTCTGTCTTGCTTTCTTCGTAAAACCTTCCTCCCTTAAGAGTCATGTCAGCCAACATTGTGGAGCCCAGATTAACCTCTACTATTTTTGCCTTTCTTTTTATTTCTTTCATTCGGTATAGCTTTTGGCTGCTGAGGCATATTCCATGTTAGTCATTATTAAGAAACAAGAAAAAGATATAGACCAATTCATTTATCACTATAGCATCAGATCTATCTTGAAACCCTCCAGTTCACAGATAGCCACGTCCACCTGTACAAGACTAGGATTTCAGTTCTGATGCGTCAGCTTCTTTAAATAGTTGGTCCAACGATACAATACTTAAAGGACTGGGCATCTCTCTCACCCCCTGAGGAGGTTGTAACTCTGAATACTTAGTTGATGCTGCAATGTTGACTCTCTTCTTTCAAGACACAATGCTTTTATTTCTGTTTCCGAAGACTGGTTTACTGTGTGCTATCACCATTAGCAATCCTACATAAACTCTGCAAGATGCTGCGTCACATCATCATTGTGTCTCCGTTGACAACTTAAGGGCAAGCTTTTGTGCGTCTGTTTCTTTCCCTAAACCACTTAACTTTGGACCTTTTAGTCGTCTCGTATCGTCCCAAACTATTATGATCTTCCCTGTTCTAAAGTGAAGGCCTTGTTTTGCACTTCATCTAACACTCTTCGACTACTATAGCTTATTCTCCCTCGACTTTCCTATTCATTTATCATATATATTTCATTAAAGGCTTGGTGTTAAAGGGTACTCTGCTCACTCTGTTTTTGGCTAGAGTCTACAACATTAAAGACGGAGAGCTGTAGGGAGCCTGTAGCTCTATGGGAGAGGTGGATGTGGGGTCAACTGTAGCTGCGTCCTTGTAGGATGATCCCCTCCCTCCCACAACACATCAAGACTCAAAGTTCCATGACTTCGAGATCTCGGATGTCTCAATAACATCGTTAACGTGCCATTGTAACACCATCACCACGACTGACTGCCTTGGGTTGCGTGACCAACTGGTGCCAGTACATAACACACACAAGACATTGTGACACCGATGGACTAACTGGGGGAAAATGATTTAATGTAGAACGATGTCACAGTCTGGCTGATCCCTTATATATATATATATATATATATATATATATATATATATATATATATATATATATATATATATATATATATATATATATAACTCTTTCTCTTATGTTTCAGGCAAGCAGTGCGCACCGAACTCTCCTGGGAGGTGGTACAACGAAGACTTTACTCCACGATCGTCATGGAGGCTGGTTCAACGTAGAGTTTGTCCCACAATCGTCAGGGATGTGGTACAACGTAGAGGTTATTCCATGACCGTTAGAGAGGTTGGGACAACGCAGACTTTATCCCACGATTGTAAAGTTTGTCCTACAAATCGTCAGGGACTGTGTAGAGTTTATCCCACAATCATCAGGTAGGTGGTACTAAGTAGAGTTTATCCCACGATCGTCAGGTAGGTGGTACTAAGTAGAGTTTATCTCGCAGTCGTAAATGAGGTGATACGTCGTCGTGTTTATCCCACGATACGTCAGGGAGGTGGTATTAAGTAGAGTTTGTGCCATAACTGAGAGGGAGGTAGTACAACAGAGTTTGTCCCACTATTGTCAGGGAGTTGTTATTAAGCACAGCATGTCCCATGACTCTCAGGGAGGTGGTACAACGTAGAGTTTATCTTACGATCGTCAGGGAGGTGGTACTAAGTAGAGTTTGTCTCGCGATCGTCAGGGAGGTGCTACTATGTAGAGTTTGTCTCACACTCGTCATGGAAGTACTACTAAGTAGAGTTTGTCTCAAATGTCGGGGAGGTGCTATAAAGTACAGTGTGTCCCATAACTGTCAGGGAGGTGTTACAACGTAGAGTTTGTCCCATGATCATCAGGGAGGTGGAACAACGTAGAGTTTGTCCCATGATCATCAGGGAGGTGGAACAACGTAGAGTTTGTCCCATGATCATCAGGGAGGTGGAACAACGTAGAGTTTGTCCCATGATCATCAGGGAGGTGGTACAATGTAAAGGTTGTTTCATGACCGTCAGGTGTTGATATATATGATATCGTCCACAGAAACTTTGTGTGATATGAGCACAAGGAACTCGGAAATATACTCCTTTCAGAATTTAAGAAATATATCTTATTGGTAATATGTAACAGCTTGAGCACAATAGTATGACCCTTAGGTATAATCACATAACCTTTGACATGGCCCTTACGGGTCAGGTCAGAGGCCTGGCTGTAATACTCAAGTGACGCACCGTCGTGCCCAAGTGTCTCACCGTCGTGCCCAAGGGTCGTACCTCCGTGCTCACTGCACTGAGCCTATGACATTTGTGAGCCACGTAGTTGATGTGTTTGAAGAGTGTGGTCATGTAAGTCGGGGTGCCATGACGTGTTCCTCTGCTCTAAATAACGTTAGTGAGTTTCGACCTTCAGTAGCTCGTCAAGGATGATGTAGCATAGCGCTGCTCACATCTGAGAAGTTTGTCTTTCAATCCTGGTGTCAAAGCAATGTCGCTAGAGAGAGATGGCGTTCTCAGGGACTCATAAAGGCGGGACCAGTTCCTGTAGTTTTAGTGAAAGGCGAACGTGCTCACCTCCAAGATATGAGAAGTGAATTAGATACAACGTTATCTTGAGAGAGTTAGTTCCATTAGACTACTGTGGCTGAGAGTAATGGGATCTTGACAACAATGGCTCTCATGGGTTGACTTGTGGGTGGAGGGTAGACTCAATGCTAACTCCCACCCACCTAACCACGTACACTTGTGGGTGGAGGGTAGACTCGGGGCTACCTCACACCCACCTAACCACGTACACTAACGGGTTGGGCTCGACGGTATGACCTTTGAACATGACTCTTGAGCATGATGGCCTGGCCTTTGACCCGAACTTTAAGGGCCAGGTTAAAGGTCAGGCCTTTACACTGGAAGATGGTAACCTCATGCTCAGTGGCTGTGTGGTCGTGCTGAAAAGTTTGATCATTAAGTTGAAAATAATCTATTTCTAGGCAAAATCTTACGTTGTCACACATTACTATACCAAGAATATATAACGTGAAAACTATGGTATCTATTTTCGTATATAGCAGATGTAAATAATATGTTTGTACTATGAAATCTTGTTTTCCATTATAACCAGTGATGAAACCATGATGTTTCATATGTTATCAGAAAACACTAAACAAAGCGAGTATTAATAATTCCATGCTTAAAAGTTAAAACTTATGGATGCGGAAATTTTTTTGGTGCGACTCGACGGTATATCGCCTACGTCGTGATCAAAGACTATAAACGAAAGATAGTTAAGTGGCTGGCTTAACCACGGTATTAAATGTGCTGCCCGTCAGTGGTGCCATCTGTTGACTTACCAAAAAAACTTGACTCTCTCTTACAGATGCCAGATGCTTCCATATGTGGATTGTTGCTAGATACTTCCAGATATTTGATCAAACATGGCCTGCATCACTACATACCTTATAGAAGTGTTCATACATATTGATATCTATATCTGCTGTATTCCATACCATGGGGTAATTATCTATACCTGTTTCACCTTTGTATTATAAAAATGAAATATAATTCTTAAATTTCACTCATATTTCAATATATCTTTATCTTGCCTTCATTTTCTTTTTATCTCAGTTCAGGTGTCTCAAACTTGTCATATTTTGATAAATCTTTCCACTACACTGACTCAGTTGTTTATCAGTTGTTTTCTAAACGATGAGAAAAGTAACTGATATTAATTGCTATCTAATGATCATGATAATTCCTCCAGGCAGGTCACCTTATTGTACAAGTCCTGGTGTTACACCAGATATCTTTCCAGTCTCCTTATTCAACCACATACTTACCCCTACATGAAGTTGTCAATATTATAAACAGTACATATTTGAGGATAACAAAAACTTGATTTATTCACTTCAATTTTATTGTCATACTTTTCATATTGTACGGTACAATAGCCAACTATATATGAAAAAATGTACGGTAAAGAAATACCCACAGTATGATTACATAATGCTTGAAACTATCAAGCATATAAAATTTGGTTCCTCTCCGTTACACAATTTACAGAGACGTGACACTTCAAAGTTCACTGAACCTCCTTGTTTAAACACGAGCGACCAGCTGGTGCTCACACTCCACTTGTAGCTGGCACTATCCTGACCATCAGTAGTGCTGGACTTATAGTTTAGAATAACAGCATGTCGCAGGAGAATGTCAAGTTGTCTTTGGATACCTAGACCTGGTCTGGCACCAAACTCTCCATACCATGGACGCCATGGTGAATTTTACTGCCCTTTGGCTTCACGTATTCATTAACAGACCAGGTTTTGGGCACCAGCCAAACTGTCCAACAGCCATAAAATTAAGGACGCGCCATTCACCTCCACACCAGCCGTTACTCGGCACCATAATACGCCCAAGATTTCTGCAATTTTCGACATAGCCCACACATTCTCCAAACTATCATCAGAGTTTTACTTGCATACACGCCCTCGGTCAATGAATGACACACCCGTTGTTTAAAAATGGCCGGCCTCTCTGTCCCTCCACCAGCGCCACCTATACCAACGCGCAACTTTGAATTGCCTTTCTTTGTCCAGTGGAAATTTGTGAGAAATGTGATGTGTATGAGTAGTTTTCCTCCTCTTGCATAGCATACATGGATAACATCCGCCGGCCATTGTCATGTTTTTTGTAAACAATGATTTGAATCTGGCGCGTCAGACGACCCCTGACAGCCATCTAGGGGGTTTCCGATGAAACATTTGTGCGTTCGTTTTCAAGTCTCACGTCGGGGCAGCCACTTTCCTATCTTTCGTTTATAGTCTTTGGTCGTGATGTAGACTATTTTAGCATGTTTGATTGTTACGTATCACTGTCTGCAATGAAGCGCATTCTGAAGTACTTCGTAAGCTAAATTTTGTTGCAACATCATTTATCCCTGCCCATCCAAATCTCATTGAGAATGTCTTATCAACAGAGTAAGGCATCATGGGAAGGAATCCCAGAAAGGTATATTTTACGTATGAACTGAGAACCTTTTACAGTTTCTGAGATTTTAAGATTTTAATTCCGTAACTGTAAACTTAGAGAGAGAGAGAGAGAGAGAGAGAGAGAGAGAGAGAGAGAGAGAGAGAGAGAGAGAGAGAGAGAGAGGTGATCTTACGAACACTCGTTGAAGATATTTTCACTCGCAATATCTTAACGCATCTGGCAACTGATCGGGTCGAGTCCTACAGTCCTAGTGGAGGGAAGACGAACTTTAGTCTCCGCTTGGCAAGTGCTAAGGAGGTGCGCATCAGAAGTTAACTGCTCCTCTTGTCAGACAGAATCTTGTTCGGTCACTGTCTTTGATTTCATCATCTGGAAACGTGTGTTTTGTCTAAGTGAAAAGAATGAATGTTATTCTTATATGTATTTCTTCGTGTGTGGATGTGACGTGATTATACTAGGATGTTTATCTGTGAACTAACGTGACGAAATAATTAGTTACGTAAAACTGTCATTCGGTAAAGTCTAGAATGAATTTGCCTTAAAAATAAACTTATGCCTCTCCCTCGAAACCCACTGGTCATCACTACATCGTAGGGAATCTGCTAATGATGGACCATACTCTTAACGAATGACTGGACCTCTTTTCATGAAATTCATGTGAAGAAAAGGCGGGGAAAAAAGTGTAATTACATGTCAGCCAATTACGGTCATTTGCCCAGCAAGAAAGTGGTACACATTGTTACTAACTTAACAACGAGAGTGTTGCAGCTCATCTGCACTGTGTTTGTGGCATTTAACCAGCGCAGTGCCTTTAGAATACAGACTAGGATTCTGAAAACGCTTTGATACACAAAATATCATCCGTTAGACAACCCAAATACGTATTGTATTTTGGAACAACGAGCCTGGCATATGGTGGCTGGAGGTCCCACGAGACTGCACGTGTCAGGTTAAGGTGGAGCAGAAGGTACATCACATGTGTGTGCGTCAGCAACGATGACAAGGAAGACGCTGCAGGTGTGGGTGTGCCTGACGCTCCTCCTGCTCTGGCCCACCATGTCGACGCAACAGGTGTCAACAACGGTCAAGCCTCGCATTAGTAAGTACCCTAGACTTTTTTTTTTTATTTGTAGCTGTTGTTATTTCTGTTGATGGTTGCGTCTTCCGCAGGTTCCTCCTTCACTTGGAGATCAATATTCTGATTTTTATCTTCAAGCGTAACGCTTCGTGTATACTCTCCTGCCGTTCCTTCTCGTTCTCTGTCATGTTTTACGCTTCAAGATTACCTTGTAATGAGACGGAGCGAGTAACTGGAGTAGGAACGGTCAATGGCTAGGCAGGTGCACGGCTACGCAGGTCGGGGAAAGATATTCCTGGTACTCAATGGGGGTGGAGGGTCGGGCTCCAGGAAGTCGAGCCTAATACTGTGGTGGCAATGACTGGCAGAGTGGGAGGCGGCCGGCGGAGGAGGGGTAGTTATATATATTACCCTCCCTGCCCAGGCCTTATTAGAAGTTAGGTGAGTGGCAGCCCCCCCCCCCCTCCCTAAATCTCCGCCTAGGGTAGTGGATGTCAGCATTGGGTGTAAGACGCTTCACTCTCGTGAGCAGGTACGAGCAAACAACTTGGGTCTTGCTGATCAAAATGAAGTGCATCGTATTGTTGACTTGTAGCGCGTGATTCAGGAGTATAGGAATCCTGGCGCCTCGTTAATCATTGCTTAGCTTAATCTACTTAGATATAAATCGAGTGATTTCTCACAGTCTTGTGTACCTAGAGAAACACCCAGATGTGAACGAACATACGATTTACTAAATGTCTCGACTGTTTTTGAGGTCAAAATACTTGCCCAGTATCAGGATATTTGACCAGTCATATAGTTCTTGTCCACGGTCGTAATACCTTCTAAGTATCAGGATATTGGTCTAATTTCATGATGTCTGTTTAGTGCCATAGTACCTTCTTAGTGCCGTAATACCTGTCATGGCATTATCAATGTCTGGTGTCGTAATACCTACATAGTGTTATAATGATAATTATACATTGGTATAATACCCCCCTGGGTAAAACACTGATCAATATTACATCTTCAGAAACTACACTCCCTGGCATTTCAAGTTTCTCCGCTCCGCATTGCACGCGAGAGACACAGACCTGAACATTACACTATGGAATACCCTAAATAAGGTGATTTCAGGCTTCAGGGCCTGAGGTATCATGGACTTTGTGCTCGCTTCACTTAGTATCTGATGGTCTTCATGAGTGTACTGTAACGAAAATTCGCTATACCCTGAGCTATACCCTGCATCATGTAACTTGTCCCATAGAAGTGTAAATTATGCACGTACTTTGTAGGTTATACACGTCACGCTATATTTGACATACTCAGAATCTCCCTCTCACTTGCCCTGCAAGTAGGTTCTGTCTGGTGTATAACGTGTATGTGGGATATATTGATCCTCCTGTTTGTTATCAACGTCAGAATGTTTTGTATTTCACCAGTCTTGTACTTAGCTGTAGATGTACACCTATGTTGCCCTTGTTTGTACGCTGATGTATTGTATCTCTAGAACGCTGTGCGCTTGCCTGCTCCTACCACCCAGCAATGTGCCTTTCACTATGAGACACTATACCCATATGCACTGGGTCATATAAAGTTATAGAATTAACTGTTACGATACAGAGTGATGCCCAAAGGTAATTGTAGTATTTGATAAGACTATAAGCGCTTATCGTATCACACTTGCTGTGATTCTGGAGGGATACTGATTACGTACGTTCTCGTGCACTCCATGGCTTATGGAATCTCCCCTGTACCCACGGTCCTCAGGCCAAATCACTTATCACATATTCTTTTTGTATCATTTTCTTTTTTGTCGCCCCCGCAGAGAATTACAGCTATAGTCTCAGTTCATGTGCCTTACCTGTATCTGAGATATTTCTGAGTTTTCCAAAAGGGTCCGATAAATACGCCCTTCTCTATATCAGTGAGTATTCTTAAAGGCTGTTAATAGATGACTGGAGTGTCTGCTGGCTGGCCAAACACTGCCAGCTATACCACCCAGAACACCGACTACCCCCCACTTAAGAACCTTGGGTTACTCCTTTTCAAACACTTGCCCATCTGTAATGATCACGAACTTGGAAATATAGATATATATCCAGGTACAACCTCCGGGGAAGGTGCGGGAAGAAGGAGACAACGAGTAATGAGGAAGAAGAGGAAGGAAGGTGAAAGAACGAGGGAGAGGAGGAAATGCGGAAGAAAGAGAAAGTAATGATGTCAGGCGGAAAACTGGTTGGTGGGTGAGGCAGCAGTGTGTGTGGAGGCTCCAGCCAGTCCAACATCTCACCTGGCCTGGCCTGCAACCGTTCTCGTCCCGCTTTAAGCTTATGATGCATGCAGAGTGTTGACTGGTTATATGCAGCACATTAGCAATTAGCAATTGTACATATCGGTACAGTGCTAATGTACATCATTTATACTGTTACAGTGCTAACTTGCATAAGTACATCATATGTATTACGCTGCTAACGTACGTATTTACATCGTATGAATTGCTACAGTGATAACGTACATATTTACGTCGTATATATTCTTACAGTGCTAACATACGCATGGACACTGGGCCACAGGAGTTCACGAGCACGTACTTAATGTGTTTATGTCAACTGAGCTGTAACACTGCTGTATGGAGGAGGAGTGAGGGGACGTAGAACGTAGTACAGATACGTGAACGGTTACATTAACAGCCACTAATAAACAGTCAAATTGTTATTGCAGATAGATAGGTCTGGTAGCATTTCTTGCATGATTGGTAACGGTCAGGCATGTCAAAAACAACCATGAATGTGAATGAATGTTTTATATCGGGGGCTTCCGAAAACTGCTGTTGTCATGCAGCAAGTGTTAATCATCATGTAATATGTCAGATGACGCTGTATTAGCAAGTGTCTACTGTGGGGATCCATGCAGGACTTTGTATACCATATAGTAAAGCAAATGCATCAAACAATAACATAACATTTACTGGCAAATTGTTATGTCTTGTGACCTCTGGACACTCCCCGTCTCCCTTACGTCCCCTGCCCCTTCCTCTCCAAATTTCTACGTGCATTTCAGACTCCCTCTCCTGCTTTTCAGCGTCTCCTCCACCTTCCCTCCGCACCCGCAAACAGTTGGTTGAAACGGCATTAATGTGACGTATTCCACTGTGGTCATTGTACATCATTGTTGTAACATCAGTTTGCAGTATGATATTTAATAATATTTGTTAGGGTGAGGTTATTTCCAATGACCGTAACTCAGAATTCACCAGCTTATATTCATTTACTCTCGTTTTGGTCACTGATGAACAATTTATGGACTCCCGTCGTGTAGCGGTTAGCGTTCCTAACCGTGACGCATTCACAGGCCGCCCAGGGTAGAATCCTGTTCATCCACCCATAGGGGTTTGTCGATGAAATGGGTGCGTGGCTCAGGCTAAGATATAAGTTAATAGGGAGGTAAGTTTGACTGGAGAAAAACTGTAGGAATTGAAGTATTTTAGACATCTGGGAGTGGGCTTGGCATTGGATGGAACCATGGAAGAGGAAGTGAGTCACACGGTGGGTGGAGGAGGGGGCGAAGGTTCTGGGAGCGTTGAAGAATGTGTGGAAGGCGAGAACGTTATCTCGGAGAGCAAAAATGGGTATGTTTGAAGAAATAGTGGTTCCAACAATGTTACATGGTTGCGAGGCATGGGCTATAGATAGGGTTGTGCGGAGGAGGGTGGATGTATTGGATATTAAATGTTTGAGGACACTATGTGGTGTGAGGTGGTTTGATCGAGTAAATAATGAAAGGGTAAGCGGTATGTGTGGTGATAAAAAGTGTGGTTGAGAGAGCAGAAGAGGGTGTATTGAAATGGTTTGGACATATGGAGAAAATGAGTAAGAAAAGATTGACAAAGAGGATATATGTGTCAGAGTTGGAGAGAAGGAGAAGCGGGAGACCAAATTGGAGGTGGAAGGATGGAGTGAAAAAGATTTTGAGCGGTTGGGGCCTGAACATTCAGGAGGGTGAAAAGCGTGCAACAAATAGAGTGAATTGGAACGATGTGGTACACAGGGATGGACGTGCTGTCAGTGGATTGAACCAGGGGATGTGAAGCGTCCGGAGTAAACCATGGAAAGTTTTGTGGGGCCTAAATGTAGAAAGGGAGCTGTGGTTTTGGTGCATTACACATGACAGCTAGAGACTGCATGTGAACGAATGTGGCCTTTTTTCTCTGTTCTGGCGCTACCTCGCTGGAGGGGAGTGGGGTGCTGTTTCCTGTGTGGCGGGATGGCGACGGGAATGGAGGAAAGCAGCAAGTATGAATATGTACATGTGTATAGATGTATATGTCTGTGTATGTATACGTTGAAATGTAAATATATGTATATGTGTGTGTATGGGCGTTTATGTATATATATATATATATATATATATATTTTTTTTTTTTTTTTTATACCTCGTCGCTGTCTCCCGCGTTTGCGAGGTAGCGCAAGGAAACAGACGAAAGAAATGGCCCAACCCCCCCCATACACATGTACATACACACGTCCACACACGCAAATATACATACCTACACAGCTTTCCATGGTTTACCCCGGACGCTTCACATGCCTTGATTCAATCCACTGACAGCACGTCAACCCCTGTATACCACATCGCTCCAATTCACTCTATTCCTTGCCCTCCTTTCACCCTCCTGCATGTTCAGGCCCCGATCACACAAAATCCTTTTCACTCCATCTTTCCACCTCCAATTTGGTCTCCCTCCTCTCCTCGTTCCCTCCACCTCCGACACATATATCCTCTTGGTCAATCTTTCCTCACTCATTCTCTCCATGTGCCCAAACCACTTCAAAACACCCTCTTCTGCTCTCTCAACCACGCTCTTTTTATTTCCACACATCTCTCTTACCCTTACGTTACTTACTCGATCAAACCACCTCACACCACACATTGTCCTCAAACATCTCATTTCCAGCACATCCATCCTCCTGCGCACAACTCTATCCATAGCCCACGCCTCGCAACCATACAACATTGTTGGAACCACTATTCCTTCAAACATACCCATTTTTGCTTTCCGGGATAATGTTCTCGACTTCCACACATTTTTCAAGGCTCCCAAAATTTTCGCCCCCTCCCCCACCCTATGATCCACTTCCGCTTCCATGGTTCCATCCGCTGACAGATCCACTCCCAGATATCTAAAACACTTCACTTCCTCCAGTTTTTCTCCATTCAAACTCACCTCCCAATTGACTTGACCCTCAACCCTACTGTACCTAATAACCTTGCTCTTATTCACATTTACTCTTAACTTTCTTCCACACACTTTACCAAACTCCGTCACCAGCTTCTGCAGTTTCTCACATGAATCCGCCACCAGCGCTGTATCATCAGCGAACAACAACTGACTCACTTCCCAAGCTCTCTCATCCCCAACAGACTTCATACTTATATATATATATATAATGTGTATATGAGTGGTTGGGCCATTCTTCGTCCGTTTCCTTGTGGTACCTGGCTAACGCGGGAAATAGCGATTAAGCGATATATATATATATATATATATATAGAGAGAGAGAGAGAGAGAATATATATAGAGAAATATATAGATAATGAGTGAGAAAATATTGACAGGGGATGTATATGTTAGAGGTAAAGGGGACGAGAAGTGTGAGACCAAATTGGAGGTGGAAGGATGGAGTGAAAAAGATTTTGAGCGATCGGAGCTTGAACATACAGGAGGGTGAAAGGCGTGCAAGGCATAGTGAATTGGAACGATGTGGTATACCGGGGTGGACGTGCTGTCATTGGATTGAACCAGGGCATGTGAAGCGTCTGGGGTAAACCATGGAAAGTTTTGTGGGGTCTGGATGTGTAAAGGGAGCTGTGATTTCGGTGCATTACACGTGGCAGCTAGATTGAGTGTGAACGAATGTGGCCTTAGTCTTTTCCTAGCGTTAACCTCGCCCGGGGAAGGGGGTGCTTTTTCATGTGTGGCGGGGTGGCGACGAATGGATGAAGGCAGCAAGTATGAATTTTACATATATGTGTGTGTGTATGTTTATGTATGTATACGTTGAAATGTATAGTTATGTGTGTGTGGGAGTTCATGTATATACATGAGTATGGGGTGGGTTGGGCCATTCTTTCATCTGTTTCCTTGCGCTATCTCGTTAACGCGGGAGACAGCGATTGAGTATTAGGTATTAAGCGTGGTGGACATTTTGCCGTAATCTGCACAGGAGTCAGAGTGTTGCCGGCTCGGTTTCTTTTGAAGGACGCTGACTGAGTGGACGTACAGCACCAGGAATATACAACAGGTTCTGGCCTTCTACGTCGTGTCACGGACGGCCGTACTGAGGTAAAGGGATCCCCGAGGGGGAGGAAATGTCTTAGTGAGAGCTTCGCTGTTTTGTGGAGTGGCATAGAGTACTCTAAGTTGTAGCTAGGCTCCCAGGTTAGTGGCGCTAAGCTGGAGGACCACAAGGCTACGAGGAACGGTCGGTCTGACAAATTACTCAGGCTGGTTCCAGAAGTGAATTGCACTCGAGTGGTGAGGCAGATTAATATGACGTGTTTATCGTAGGTGCACGGCTTGGAGGGGGATGTGTGGTACTAGTGTTAAGGGTTAATGTGTGGCGAGGTTTATGGACGGAGACAATTAGGGTAAACATGTGTGAAATGTTAAACTGACTGGCATAGTAACGTCTGGCCACATTGACCTGTGTTGTAAGTTAAGAAGGTTATCAAGCATTGTTCTTATAGTGAACACCTTGGATATGAACAATGTGTGAATTTTCGGAAATACTGTATTTAGTGTAGTGAACAAGGTTTCATTTAGTTGAAAAAGAAATTGATCTTTGTGATTCTGTGTGATTGTTGCTTTGCGTTTAGCAGAAATTCTTCAACTAATCTTTCGGTTGTAAATAATCAAATAGGTTTTCGTTGGGTTTCGATGACCTGTGCAGGAATTCATCTGTACTTCAAATTTTCTCTTGAGTGAGGTGAGGCGAGCCCTGTGTGCTTTGCTACTGGTGTTATTTTTTGCTTGACGGCAGTATGACCCCATTACAGACGTAGTATTAGGGTAAGGAGTAATGAGTTTTATTTTCCGATCAGAGGCAGTTTCAGCGGTGTTACACGTAACGTTATCACTGGCCAGAGGAGAGTGGGTCATAACAGGGAAGGGGGGTGTCAGGAGACTACCGGTCAGGGGCGGGCGTGGGGGTTAGAGCGTCTTCAGGTCACAAGACATGACTGTCTGCCTGACAATGTTGCATGGCATGTTCTTGTATGACACTGTTGCTGTGTTTGTAGTTAACTAAATGTTATATAGAGTCCTGCATGAACTCCCACCGAAGACGCTTGATATAATCATGCAACATATTATGTGATGATTGACACCCGCTGCACGACAATAGTAGATCTTAGCAACACCTCGAAATATTACGTCCATTCAACATTCATGGGTGTTTTACACATGCCTGGTCGTTACCAGCCTTACAAAACATACTGAGAGACTTAAATACAGAAATAATTTGACTTTTTAACTAGTGGCCATGTATTCAACAGTTCCCGTCACTCTACTGTGTTCCACGTACCCTCGCTCCTCCCCCATACAGTGTTACCAGCTAGGTTAACATAAACACACTAGGTACGCGCTCGTAAACTTCTGTAGCCGAGTGTACATATGTACATATTGTTAAACTTAACATTTGTAGGATATTGACTGTAGTTTGACTTCTTTAGTTGTGTGTTATCTCTCAAAGTGTTGTTGTCTGATGATACTCATTATTTTTCACCGTGTGATGGATACTCATAGATAACACGAAAGATAACAATGATAAACATTTTCAGGAGGGACATCTTTGGTAATGATATCTCAGGAAATGATAGGATATGCCACGCTTGAACGTCAGGCAAAGTGCAACAGCTGACGGGCTCAGGTTGCAAAGCTTATGACGCATGAATATCAACAGACACATTTTAGATTAGTCTGTGTTGGATAATTACTTGGTAAAGCTATACCAAGGAACAGTGGTATTCAAGCGTTCCGAACTCCTCATTTGTGTTTGTGTGGTTCATCTTAGTATTTAGAGCAGTCTGCTGGTGTTTCCCATTTTGAGGAAGACGGTCAGGACCGACTGACGTACGGGGGTGTGATACCGACGCCTGTATGGTCCAGTAAACTTGGATGTGCACAGACTCGACTCCAGCCTTGTATGTGGACGCGGGGGTCGCTGGGGTAGGTGACGGCTTACGGTAAACAAGGACGCCGGGAAGGTGGAGAACTAAGTGTGAGGGGGACGAGTTTTAAAGGATTCTTGGCAAGTATCAAGAGCATCAAGGAACACAACATCATTTGCAAGTAGATGTGAGGGACGTGAGGCAACAGTTGCTGGCGAAGGACCTAATGTCTGTAGTGATGAGAGATAAGAGTGATGTGTTGAGGAACTCTGGTGACTGGGAAGGTGAACATATAGGAGCAAGTGGTTGATAAAGTGGTTACACTGAGGATGATAAGATGAAATTTATGGTCAAGTTGCAAAAGAAATTACTGTAAGTCTGTGAGGTTTAGAGAACAAATGGATAAGAAGGTAGTGAGTGAGACTGGTCAATAATGCAGAGAGGATGATGAACGAGGCGAAGGCGTCGTTTGCTGCGGCAGTTAAAAGTGACTTGTAAAAATGAGTTTAGAAATAGATGGACGGGGCGGGAGACAGCGACTGTGAAGTCAGTCAGGCTTATGGTAGGGGTAGCAAGAAATGTGTGTGTGTGTGTGAGAGAGAGAGAGAGAGAGAGAGAGAGAGAGAGAGAGAGAGAGCAGAACGGAGAAGCTTCTGAAATATAAGAATGAGACAGAGACGAGGATGATATTAAGGACTTTTACAGACAGAAAAAGTTTACCACGGAAATA
This sequence comes from Panulirus ornatus, assembly GCF_036320965.1. Classification (NCBI taxonomy): domain Eukaryota; kingdom Metazoa; phylum Arthropoda; class Malacostraca; order Decapoda; family Palinuridae; genus Panulirus; species Panulirus ornatus. The sequence continues at coordinate 30,356,831 of NC_092226.1, read as the reverse complement.
ACCCAACATGTTAGGTCCGTCAAGACCAGACGTTATCTGTCATTGTTCCTCACACTGAAGCTGACACGGAAAAGTAAGTATTAGAACCAGGACGATGAATTGTCTGTCTTTTGAACGAGACTGGTTCGTTAAAACTTATCTATATCATTAAAACTTATCTGTAGAATAAAGAATTCCAACTCTGTTCTCTCTCTCGCCCGAGAAATTGAATCGCATCAATTTGAAGAGATGTTGGCCACGTGTATCGCCGAGTGTAATGGTTCGTATCTGTTACCACGATACATTTATTCTTATAACAAAATTTTAAAGTTGTGTACACCAGATCACCAGTATCGTCAACTGAAAAAGAAGAGAAAAGAATAGAAATAGCATCACGGAACTCGTTTGCCATATTAAGGCCAGACCAGGAAGGAAACGTTTTATAACCGAACAACTTTATAAACTTAGCCAGGGATGTGAAGATCCACAACCTGACAATGGAGCAATGTTACGAGAAATCTACAAATTGTCAGGAAATGAGTGCCGGCGGCGAAAGACCAGGGCAACGAGAGACGCGCTGTTGAGTATCTTAAGATACAGAGGCCAGAGGATGTCGACAGCTTTCGTGAGGTTCAGGAGTGCAAGGAAGGCATCAGGAGAACAAGAAGAGACGAGCGAAAGAACTGTTGGTAAAGCGTAACGGACAAGACTAACGAAAATCTGAAATTGCTCCACGTTTTTATTAACAGTAAACTTCCAGTTAAGGAACCAGTAACTCCACTGAAGGTCTCGGGGTGGAATAACTGAAGTAGGAAATGATATATGTGGGGGCTATATGCTGAGTCTCGAGGTTGTTTACGTAAACGTCACCTCCAAAACTACATAGCTAGGCTGCAGAGGAGTCATTATGGCAGACATCAAGACCTGTGCTCCCTCTTGAAAGAAGGATAGTGCTGTAAGGCACGTGACCATGTTATTATATCACCAGACGTGCTTGGGAATTTTACAGATGATGTAGGCCACTCGTCTTCACACACACTGGACAAAAGTGACTTGGGTAGTACAGCAGGGCTGGGTCCTGAGACCCACGTCGTGTCTGGTGTGTTTAGTTACTTGTCAGAGGGATTTAGATAAAACTAGAATGTATTTTCAGGTAATGATGAACATATGTGATACATGAGAGTTCCAGGATACGACGGAGACAAGTCCTGGTCAGGTTCCACCAGCGATCACATGGACGTGTAATGAAATGGGACGTAAACAAAAACACAATTATGAATATTTGGTGTAGTAGAACGAGACCAGACTTTAATGGTCAACTCTCATGGTAGGCATGACAGGAGTGCACACGGGGTAGACAGAGTGACTGGTCTGCCATCAGATGTGGCTGATTATCAACGAGTTGCTGTCAAAACAGCCTTGAAATGTATGAGCCAAGTTGTTCAGAAACGTATGTACCATTTAGAATTGAATTATGATTCACGTCATCAATTTGGTTTCCTGACTCGCAGACAAACATCTCTTCCAGAGTCTTATGGCGGCCAACTAAGCTTTTACTACAGAGAAATGACAAGTAAGAGGAAAATGGTTGCTGCTCTAGACCTTCCCACATTAGATAGCAGGGAAGAATGGACGGGATGACACCTGCAGGTTCCTCGCAGGGGCAAGGAAATATCACTCTGATAACAGAAGAAAGTAAACACACCGCTGATGGAAAGATGCGAGTAATGCTGCTGTAGCGGGAGATTGGTGGGCACACTAAAGAAGTGAAGGCAAAGGTTTAAAAGACAGAATACACGAATTGAATGCTCCACAAGCACCAACATTCCATGTACACATGCACTTTCATATACTCACTCGCGTACCGCATACCTCTTCGCATACGCAGGAGCACAAACATTCAACTACCCATACAGGCAGCTGCATACATGAACCTGTACACGCACACCTGCTTTTTTTTTATCCCAAGGGCTTGAATGAGGCAACACAGGCAATGTAGAACAGGTTCCAGGGATCAAAAGCGTAAATGGACGTAGCTGGCAACTCATGGAGACTAGAAGGTGCGGCCTGTGGTTGGGCCTTGGTTAGTGGGTTGGGGGAGGGAGGGGGATTGTACGTCGCAAGCAGCTCGTGAAGCGAAAAATATAGTAACAAGCAGAAGTGTTCGGTCTCAAGGATGGCCACTTGAACGTGGTCCAAACTCTTGTATTACCTGTTCTTTGTAATTGTGTTTTTCCTTTTCGGTTCGTTGTGTTTACGAAGCCGAGTAAATCGACAGCCGACGCTGACAATGTATGTCCTCCCCAGCGACGTATGTCCAGCTCAGGGAGGCTGTACCTGAGGACACTCACAACTTGTCATGTGCTTAACTGTCTGTATCATGTTAGAGGGCTTTTATTTCACGCGGTGTCATATTGCCATCATTGCCAAGAGCAGCTAGGGTCGCTCCTGTCACATGTCTTGGTCGATGTGCCACGCTATTTACCTCCACCTGTCCTCAGTTGGGTGTCCGTGACCCTCATTAGCATATATGTGATTTTTCTGTGTGGAATACGTACGTTATTGCCAGAATGCGCTTAGCTTACAGGTACATCTGCGCGTTGCAAAAGACTATAACCTCGAGCACTCTAACTGTCGATTCTGCTCTGTGCCTGACTTGATATTGCCCTGAGCTGTTAAACCTCTGAGTAATTAACCAAAATATTACTTTTTCTTGTTGATTATACACCAGGAATGTGATGTACTTTAAACGTGCTGTGTAACCTGTCCAGGGCATTGTGTGTATCGCACGTCTTATGTGAGGTATTCTCTAACCTTCCTTTGTACTGCTGTCGACGTCAGTATATTGTGTACGTTGTCAGCTTTGTTTCCAAATGTCCACTGATCCTCCAACATGACGAGGACTCTCTGGCTCCCTGAACACTCTTGTCCACCTTCATCCTCCTGTGTTGACGCATTATACCCACCGTTTGCCCTGTGCTTGCTTCCACCATCTTCAACCACGTCTCCTTCAATACTTGCACAGAAATCCTAAGAAAACTTTATACAGCGAAATAAAGTGTTTTTGATTCTGATCTGTGTGTGTGTGTGTGTGTGTGTGTGTGTGTGTGTGTAGTTGGTGCCTCCTGTGTTAGCTCCTGGCCTGCAGATGTTCATTCTGGGAGACACGCATGCATGACTGTGGGTAAGAAGTGCATCTGATACAGTGTGGTTTGTCGGTAGTGGGTCACTCTTGGTTTACTGACCCGGATGAGGGAAAACTTTGCAACAACAGGACGGAATCTCTGAAAAGCATTGCTTTGTTGGATCCTTCTTACTCGAGGGAATTTGCTTACTGATTAGGAATCTACATGTTCAAGTAGGTATTAGCGCTAGAGTTTACACCCAGGATTCTTTTACAGTGTTCTGCAGGATGTGGCGTTTCATTGTGTGGCGAACGCATAGAATTCACTGAAGTCTGCCGCATATCCGACATGCGGCACCTGCTTGCGGCATAGCTGATACTTGTCTCGACGATTGCTTGCGGCGTTGCTGACGATTGCTACGTCTCTGACATTAACCGACGACCTTCCTTATACTTGTTCCTGCCTGAGACGTAGATAGCACCCGTCTCTTAGTAGTGGCATAAGTGACACCCAATTAGCCCGGCACCTGCTAGCTGTGTACTTGACACCTGGCACCGTCCCTGGATGGCTGATACCTGACACCCTCCTGCAGGGTAACTGCCACTTGAGGTGTGGCTTTGCTAACGCGCAGCGAATGCTTGTGGCCTAGATGTCACCCGACGCCTGCTTTCTACTGGGCTGACAAGTAGAATTCGTCTTGACCGCAAATGATGCCTTTCAGCTTCTTGCTGACACCTGGTGGTGCTCGAGCGCGTCTCGAGAGTCGAACGAAGCCGTTGAGATGAAATACCCCGTAACCACCTACAGACGCCCGGCACCAGCCATGATCCAGGTCTGCCTTGCCCTACCCCCTGCAACACACCCACTCCTCTCGCTTCCTTGGCCAAGATACATATGATGCTGCCGACCATTTTCCCGTCCCAGTACTATACACATACAGGAGAGGTGCCGTGTGATAACCTTGTGGAAGGTCAGACAATATTCACCGTGTCTGCTAATTTCTTGTTATTAACCCAGAGCTGAATCTGTGAACATTTCTCAAAGTTTAGATATAGTTGTCGCACCTGTACTGAATCTTGGTATGTGATAAGTTATTGTTTGCCAGGGGTGTTTGCCAAAGGTGTTGTCTGTCGGTGGTGGTGTTTGCCAGAGGTTTGTATGCCAGGGGTGTAGACTACCAGGGATGTTGTCTACCAAGTGTGTTTTCCGCTGGAGCTGTTGTCTGCCGTAGGTGTTGTCCGCTGGAGCTGTTGTCTATCGGGACCATCCAGCAAGAGGCTGGCGACGACCAGTACGACCTGAGGTGGTGATTAGGTGGCCAGGAGTCGGGACCATCCAGCTGGTAGAAGGTCTGGGCTATACAGTAAGCGTCAGACACCGTCTGTACAGTGCCAGATCAGAGTTAGGATGTAAAGACTGGGACGTATCAGGCCAGGCACGGCAGAGTGGGATCACGGTGGTCCAGTGATGCTGCTCCTCCCTCGTTCATCCCTTCCTCCCTCGTTCATGCCCTCCTCCCTCGTTCATGCCCTCCTCCCTCGTTCATGCCCTCCTCCCTCGTTCATGCCCTCCTCCCTCGTTCATGGCCTCCTTCTTCGTTCATGCCCTCCTCCCTCGTTCATGCCCTCCTCCCTCGTTCATGCCCTCCTCCCTCGTTCATGCCCTCCCTCGTTCATGCCCTCCCTCGTTCATGCCCTCCTCCCTCGTTCATGCCCTCCCTCGTTCATGCCCTCCCTCGTTCATGCCCTCCTTCTTCGTTCATGCCCTCCTTCTTCGTTCATGCCCTCCTCCCTCGTTCATGCCCTCCCTCGTTCATGCCCTCCTCCCTCGTTCATGCCCTCCCCCCTCGTTCATGCCCTCCCCCTCGTTCATCCCCTCCTCCCTCGTTCATCCTCTCCCTCCTCGTTCATGCCCTCCTCCCTCGTACATGCCCTCCTCCCTCGTTCATGCCCTCCTCCCTCGTTCATGCCCTCCCCCCTCGTTCATGCCCTCCCCCCTCGTTCATGCCCTCCCCCCTCGTTCATGCCCTCCCCCCTCGTTCATGCCCTCCCCCCTCGTTCATACCCTCCTCCCTCGTTCATGCCCTCCTCCCTCGTTCATGCCCTCTTCCCTCGTTCTTGTGTCATTAATCGTTTCAGATAGCGTGGGGTTCACTGTTGTGATGATCGTGGTCAAGATAGCATCAGCGAGGGCAGTCGTTGTCAGTCGACATGTGACATCACCTTTGGTGCTTCAGCCATGGTTACCCAAGTCTGGATTACAGCCGCCTGGTTCCTGACAGCTGTGTGGGGCCTCCTTCGACACACACACACACACACACACACACACACACACACACACACACTTGTTTAATTGCTTTCAAGACCCAGATCCGTAAGACTGTGTTAGTTACACGTTTATTGCAGTTATTATTGTTTAGAAATTTTTTCCCCCATATTTCATGTCTGTTCACATGAGCGTGACCGGGTCCACAAGGAGAACACACACACTTCCCTGAGTGTTATCAGAATGTTTATCTCTGAATGTAATCATTCCTCAGCAGGGCAGCTCCACGTACTCCTGCCTGCCACACTGCAGCGAGGGAAGCAGAGGACCCCGGGGGCCCGACACTCGCCCTCCTGCCCGCCTCTGTAGCTAAACACTACACTCGCCACGCCGTCCTCCACATGTACGTTGTTGATTGCTTATTATTAGTGAGTTGGTCACAGGGGACAGACGGGCCTACCCTCCCACCCTGCTGTGTTGGAGGACACTGGCTCTCTCTCTCTCTCTCTCTCTCTCTCTCTCTCTCTCTCTCTCTCTCTCTCTGTCTGTCAAAACAGACAACACCCCTGGCGACGCTGCAGACCACTGCCACGCCTGCCAGTCAGTAGGACCCCCCCCCCCCCCCCACACACACACACACACACCAAACCCTCTCACCCCTCCAGGCAGCAAGACGCCCCCCACCCAGACCACCTGAAGGTAACAGGAAGGTATCACAGCAACGTGGGTAAACTTTTGTGCACATATGTATAGTATGGTGGAGTATGAAGGAGTCAAGTGTAAAGGCTGTACTGTACACCAGGGCTATTCAGTTACTGTACGAGTAGGACCGGGTTATGAAATTCATATTGATGGAAGGGCCGTACACTTATTATATTTAATCACTTAAGCATAGAAAGAAACGAAAAATTTCATTTGATCACACGTTTCATTCAACTAATTAATACAGTTGGGTCACGATGAAAATCTTTATGTAAAGTTTCGTAAGTACTTAAATGAATAGATGTATTTCATTGATCTATTTAGATTCTTCCGAGTCTATAAAAGGGCCAGTGAAAAACCACTCAATGGTCGGATTTGGCCGGTGGGCCGCCAACAGCCCTGGTATGTATACGTATCTTCAGCTGGAGGCCGGACTGTTCGTAATGTCCAAACCACGTTGCATTTTCTTGTGGTCTTTATTTGCCACTGCCGGAGGAAGAGGTGAATGGCCAACTGCCGTCTGTTTTACTATCGTATTTTCACCAAGATATTACGACTATTTTTATTTTTTTTTTGCAGATAACCTTGTCATAGGCCATCGGGTTTTTTTGGTATCAGTCTTTCCCATGTTCCTTTACCCCTACTAGGCAGCAGCAGCAGGACGCCTCTCACCCAGACCATCTCCATTAAGAAAGAAAAATGACTAATGATCTCGGTCAGTGTGGCCAGTCAAGGTCGAGGAGGTCCCAGCTGGCTGCTGCCCGTGTAGATCAATTCATCAGCCATCCTCACCACCCGCCCCAGCGCCACTCTGGTCATCACGTGATCATCAACTGCCTCACAGAACTCTTTTAGCTGAGAATCATCGAGTTATATGATTACAAGATATTTCTCTATTGATTCCTACTGGATATTTCTCTATTGATTCCTACTGGATATTTCTCTATTGATTCCTACTGATGCTGTAGAATGATAGAGATGCACTCAGGATGCGTTTAACGCAAGAGAGATGCACTCACTGTGTGTATAACGGTATAGACATGTACTCCGGGTGTTTATAACGCAATTGTCATGCACTCTGTGGGGTTGTATGGTGCTCTAGAAATGCACTCGGGGTGTGTATAAACCTATAGACAAGCACTCAAGGTGTGTATAGCATTATAGACATGACGAATGTTTAGAAAGTCGAGGAAATATATAGAATTAGGAGAGCAGTAGGTGTGAAACGAAGGAAAACTGTGATAGTTAAGAGACAGACCATAAACCAGATCACATCAAAGTTTGGTGACTCGGGTCCTCAGGCGTGCCACAGGTGTGTTGATGTTGGAATAAGCACAAACATCATCTTTGACCAGGAATCGTGCGTGAGTGGAGGTTGCTGTTGGATATGAGAAAGGGACTAGTGAGATCATCATTAAAATGTTGGGTCTCAGGGAGAAGTAGGATATTAGGAGGGGTACGAGACAGATGGTGTTCATCAGAAGACAGTGTACTGTTAAGACTACGAATGTAATTAATAGAAAGAGGCAGGTCTACCAGAGAAGGACAGGTCGTTGGAGGGGCCGGTATTTCTACTGTATGAGCCCTCCCTCTCATTGGCAGTAGAGTCGGGCGGGAACCTGGAGGTTCATAGTACCATATGATGCCGGGGACTAAGGGCCTTAAGGTCGTTGGACTCTACCATGATTATATTAAAGATCGATTTTGCAGACGAGAGATATCAAGAGAACTAATGTGAAGAAATAAGTGAGGCCTGAGTAGTTGTATGGTGCTAGTTAGAGAAGATGGCAGGACGAGCCCAGTAGTCCCGTTTTGATGAGACAGAGTAAGACCAGCAATCCTAACATGGAGTGTGTAAGGTGGTTCCGGGCGCCACTTCAACCTTCTTTCCTCCGTCAGGACAGTAGTACCACCCTGGACGGCTGCTGTCAACAGCCTACTACCTAATGGATTGCTGCAAGGGTCGGGGACGGGATATTCCTTGAGTTAGCTGGGGTACTGCGAGGGGCCAATACACTACCACCTGAGCCGTCCCTCTCGCTGGTGGCACAGTCATACAAGAAAGTGTAGTCAGAGGAAAATACCTTAGATTAGCAGGGGTCTTGGGAGGGGCCATTACTCTGTTACCTGAGCTCTCCTTATCACTGGCTATGGGGTCACTTGATACATCACAGATCCTTCCTCAATCAGCGTGGGTGTCGGGTGAGCAGGGAGTCGGGTGAGCAGGGAGTCGGGTATATTCATTGTTCATATATCTTCGTGTCTGACTCTAAGGTTCGGCACAACGAGACACTACTGCTTATTGTGTGCTGTTGGACGATAGTAATGGTAGCCTACATTATGTGCTGGAGGATAGTAATGGTAGCCTACATTATGTGGTGGAGGATAGTAATGGTAGCCTACATTATGTGGTGGAGGATAGTAATGGCAGCCTACATTATGTGCTGGAGGATAGTAATGGTAGCTTACATTATGTGCTGGACGATAGTAATGGTAGCCTACATTATGTGCTGGACGATAGTAATGGTAGCCTACATTATGTGCTGGACGATAGTAACGGTAGCTTAAGCTTGCGAAATGTATTCTACTTTTAGCTTAATGTAGAAATCTGAAGAGCTTGCTAAATATCTCCTTATCCATATAGTTCTAAGCTAATCTAACAATTGCCAGTAAACAGTTTATCACCTCAACTGTTCTAATACGAGACTCCAGCGACAGGTTAAGCTCCACATACACACGCGCAATCCTGAAGCTTATTTCCTGCTATATAATAATAGCAATACAACTTTCAATTTGCTTTCTTGACAGTGTCGTTACAATGCTCGGAGAATTTAATGTTGTCGGGGAGAGTGAGCGCTAAATTCCCCACACATGGTGTTATTCTTTATGTTGCGGTCCATCACTTCATGAGAGAGTTTCTCTTGAAAGTTTCTCTCTTGCGATAGCCAACATTCAGTTAACGTTTAATGCCAGTTGCTAGACCATTCATCTATCTATTTAGATCCTCTTGTAATCTTAGCTTTACATCTTCAGTTAATATGGCGCTGCTGATCTTTTGGACATTCGCACATTTAGACACTGACTCACTTAGCCCCTCATCACTGTCTTTAACGTAGATGATGATAAGTATACAGCCCATGCCGGACCCCTGGTCGACCCCACCAGTCACGCATGACCACGATGATGATTCATGTATGACAACTCTTTGCGTCCAATTACGCAAACAAGCTTGTTGTATCCAGTTTCCCTATGCGACCACTAACCCCCAGAACCCTGAGTTTATGCATCAGTTAATCGTGGGGTACTTCCTTTTTTTTTTCTTTCGAAAGCTTTGTGGAAGGCCAGAAATATATCTATTGCTGTAGTCTTGTCTTGGGCATTGAATAATTCACGATACATTTTAGGAAGGTTTCGTAAAGCATGATCTGTTACTTTTAGATCCATGTTATGTTGATCAGACTGTGTTATTCAAGATAAGCCGCTATTTTGTCTCTCACAAGCGACTCCAGAAGTTTGCATATGATTAACGTGAGGCCAATTGGTCAGCAATTGCCGGGCATTTCCTGGCTTCCTTTTTTTTGGCGCTTGGAGTAACGTCTGCCAGTCTCCAGTCCTGCGGTACTAATCCTTCCTGGAGAGATTAGTGAAGATTAGGTTAACGGTTTCGTAATTTTATCTCTGACGTTTTCAGTTACTCGTGGAAAGAAAAGATCAGACCTTGGACTTTTATTGTGCTTTAACTTATCTCTGTTGGTACGGTACTTCTTTAATTGTGGCGTTGAATTCTGGTATCGTATGTGTGCTGTTTCTCGCTTTCTCAAAATTCGTGTCACTGCTTTCTAGTGTAAAAATAGTTAAGTAAAATCCTTACATGTTTTTTTTACTGATATACCTTTAAAGTCTTTTAGGATCTCCAATGCCCTCTCTTGCAATACTAATGTCTTAATCTCTTGGCTTGCTTAATAAGTCTCTTTACTCCTCTTGTAGATGGACTTATTGCGTTGCAAGATTTGGTTCGTTGCCTGATTTCTTAAGTTTGTAGAGTTTATATCTAGGCTTTATAGCTCTTGCAATGACTGAGGAATACCGTTCTGGCCAACGGTTGATTCATCTGCTTTTGTCCTGCTTAAGAACGTATGTCTTGTTTGTACAGAGAATGTCACGTAAAACATGTCTATGAATCCTCTGGACATGAGCCAAGAAGGGTAACAATTATTAGAGAGAGAGAGAGAGAGAGAGAGAGAGAGAGAGAGAGAGAGAGAGAGAGAGAGAGAGAGCACGATCATATCCGGAAAGCGGGCTGCTCGCTTTGCCTCGCTTGTAGCCACAATCAGACTGAACGTTTCCCACGTCGCACTCGAACACATCAGGCGTTCAGAGAATTAGAATAGTCTTGAAGAGTCAAAGCATCAGACACATACGTTCTGTCGCCTTTTAAGCCACGATGGTCTGAAGTAGACAGCATAACTGAATAGGTTGGTGCGAGGCTTGTGATCTCAGTCACTTGGATCAGTCACAAAGAGTACTCTCTCTCTCTCTCTCTCTCTCTCTCTCTCTCTCGACTTGAGCAAAACCGATGGCTGCCCTCCCTGTGTTATGAAGGAGTCTGCATCTGACCTTCCGTCTGCATCTTCCCTAATGATCGGTCATTCGTGTTGACTCCTCTAACCCACACTGCTGACCCGATGCCCTCTGGTGGTGGAAAGCAGAACCTGTATCGCTAGTCCCTCTTGCTGAAGCCGTGCTCCACAGCGGCCGATACTTCCAGGTGATGCAACACTACCGTGCTGTAGTGGTAGACACATGCGGGTACCTGTGCCTCAAGCTGATCATCACAAGACTCATCGTAAACATCCAGACACCGAACGATGTCCCCACACCCGCATCTACTCTTGGATGTCCTCACATCCACATGCTTCCTTCCCACATCCATTTTTTCACTCTCGGATCTGCACAAACAAAGGCCGTATTCCAATACCCTCATCCACACACTCCCGTCGACTTCCACATATCAAAGCGCACATCTTCACACCAGAAACCAACGGCAATACCAGAAATCAACCCATATCCGGACTTCCTCATCCACTTGTCTTCGCACATCTATACGTCCTCATCCACCTGCATTCACTCGCATCCACACGTCCTCAACCACAAGCCTACACTCGCATTTGATCTCCAAAACCCACATCCACACGTCGACACTTGCGTCCGCGAACCAAATCTCTCGTATGAACAGCCACAAAAACCACATCCTCATCACACGCTCACCTACGCGACCGCACAACGAAGCACGCAACCTCATCCATACGCCCATACAACGAAACCTCTCAACCACACAAAACTCTCAACCGCATCCACATGTCCAGGCATCGCAGCTCCACATGGCAGAGGGCCCACAGGCGACGCGTAACAACACAATGATGATATTATTCACAGTCACACTGCGGGGGGGCCTTTAAGGGAGGGAGCTACCCTGGGAGGGAGTTGCCCTAGTTGTGTATAATAGGTGGCAGAATGTAAGTTATTCATTTGCTTTACAATGCAGATGAGGCAAGAGTGTTGGAGAGAGATGTAGGATAACTACAGTGGCACGTGGCTCAAAAAATCCCTGTACTGTGGCAACTGGTGTGGGACTTTATTTGTTTTGGTTTAAGAGCTGTAATGTCTGTTAGTTGTTTTGTTTTTGTTGTAAGAAATCTAGTTTCTGTGTACGTAAACATAGATTCAAACTTTCAGTGATAGTGTGGTTGAAGCGTACATGGGCAGGTGCAGGTGAAGGCGCGTATAGAGAGTAAAGTGCGTATATTAACATAAGAGGGTGCCAAGTGGGCGCCATTGAGCCCAGGGACCGAGAGTGTGATCTCACCTTCAAGAGAGGGAGGTCAAGGGTGCAGATATCACATATCTGACACATGATTACAGGAGAGCGACATATGTTTGGCACAAATCAAGTATAACGCCAGTCACACACCTGCAGAATATGTTGTTAAACCTGATAGTAATGCAGGGGTGGGAGAGGGAGAAGTGGTAGACGCTGGCATCATATACGCACATTACACATACGCTGAGGAGCATGAATGTGTGTTTGAATCGGGACGCAATGCAGTGCGAGATCGTGAACTGTGATATCAGGTATTGACGTAAAAGATCAAAGATACGTTACATATGTGGCATATAGTCACACCATGTACTGACACGTGGCGTGTTGTTGACACTGACAGTAATACATAGATCTTTTTTAAGGTACATTACACACTGGACCTGTAGTGACACAGTGTGCCTTTACTGGCCATGATTACAGTAAATATTTATATGTTGCTCAGGGCACAACGAGTTTTTCAGACTGTCACAATGTTTTCACTGATAGTAATATCAGTAAAGTAGTAAACAAAGCGGTCGAAACGGTAAGCCTTCATACCTGAAATCACTGATTTTAGGACATTCATTAATGTTGTGTTCTAGATTTTGTTCATCAGGTGGCGAACAGAGCCGGCGCTAGGAATGTTCAGGATCGTGTTCTCGCGACGTGCCACATGTACCTGTATTCTGGCAGTTACAGTATCACATTGTCTAGTGTGGGTCCGGTGCTTACCGCACAGATGTTCCATTAGTCTGTAGTGATCAAAGTACACAGTGCTACAGCGACCTGGTCATACATAATCTCTCAAGAGGTTGTCTTCCTCGCAGGGCAGATGGCGTTTGGTCAGCGCGGAGTATGCCTGTAGTTAGACCAAGTCTGGTGTAGAGGCCCCGAGAGCAAATAGGCAATTATGTGCGACCATGATTGTCAGTGGCGCAGTGGGTGGAGGGGGAGAGCTGTAGATAGGGTGATCTAACGCGACGTCGCCACTCTCCCTGCCCTAGCCCGACCCCAGGCCACGACCCACGCCTCACTGGCAGGTCCTCCGTCGTCTCTGCACCACTAGACCTGGCGACAGGTCATGTTTGCCTCCTTCAACACGATGGTACGGCCCTTGAGCACGACAAGTGCGACCCTTAGGTATGGTGTTGTGGTCTTTGACCTGACTCTCGAGGGTCGCCTAGGGCCAAGTTGTGATGCTCAAGGGCCATACCGTCGTGCTTAAGAAGTTGGTGAGATGATAACGAATTAATGTCGCTAGTGAAGTGGTTGTTGGGAGGTGGCCAAGTGGATCGTGGTGGCGTGGGTGTGTGGGCGGAGTGTGGCGACATCATGTTGGTCAACTCACTGTGGTGAGGCCCGCCCACCCCGCGTCCTGCCGCTCATCACCTCCGGAGGATCACAACCCAATCAACGTTGCCAACGCTTGAGTTATGAGTTTTTGTCGGTGCAATGCCCAAGCAGCGTTGCCATCTCAAAACTCTGGAGTGTAGTACTAGGCATCACCGCATTAGCGTTGCCATCGGTCCATTTCTCTTGTTTGATTTCCAGTTATTACGAGAATGATGAGCCTTTGATCCCGGAAGTTTGGTAGTGGTAACACTACCATGAGGTTCATGTCTCCTGAGATGTGATCTTGGTTACAGCCGGGAGCTGAGCCGGCTGCTGCAGTTTTGACATTTCAGTCCTTGTAACTGGAGGTGGAGCTGTCACCCCTGATGTAAGGAGAACGTGTTGACGCAACGCGTGGTCACATCTGCCACCCATGACACGTGGTCACATCTGCCACCCATGACCGTGGTCACATCTGCCACCCATGACACGTGGTCACATCTGCCACCCATGACCGTGGTCACATCTGCCACCCATGACCGTGGTCACATCTGACACCCATGACCGTGGTCACATCTGCCACCCATGACACGTGGTCACACTGACACCCATGACACGTGGTCACATCTGCCACCCATGACCGTGGTCACATCTGCCACCCATGACCGTGGTCACATCTGCCACCCATGACCATGGTCACATCTGCCACCCATGACACTTGGTCACATCTGCCACCCATGACCGTGGTCACATCTGCCACCCATGACCGTGGTCACATCTGACACCCATGACCGTGGTCACATCTGCCACCCATGACACGTGGTCACACTGACACCCATGACACGTGGTCACATCTGCCACCCATGACCGTGGTCACATCTGCCACCCATGACCGTGGTCACACTGACCCCCCATGACACGTGGTCACATCTGACACCCATGTCCATGGTCACATCTGCCACCCATGACCGTGGTCACATCTGCCACCCATGACCGTGGTCACACTGACACCCATGACACGTGGTCACATCTGCCACCCATGACACGTGGTCACATCTGCCACCCATGACCGTGGTCACATCTGCCACCCATGACCGTAGTCACATCTGACACCCATGACCGCGGTCACATCTGCCATCCATGACACGTGGTCACATCTGCCACCCATGACCGTGGTCACATCTGCCACCCATGACCGTGGTCACATCTGCCACCCATGACCGTGGTCACATCTGACACCCATGACCGTGGTCACATCTGCCACCCATGATACGTGGTCACATCTGCCACCCATGACCGCGGTCACATCTGCCACCCATGATACGTGGTCACATCTGCCACCCATGACCATGTTCACATCTGCCACCCATGACCGTGGTCACATCTGCCACCCATGACCGTGGTCACACTGACCCCCATGACACGTGGTCACATCTGCCACCCATGACCGTGGTCACATCTGACACCCATGACCGTGGTCACATCTGCCACCCATGACCATGTTCACATCTGCCACCCATGACCGTGGTCACATCTGCCACCCATGACCGTGGTCACACTGACCCCCCATGACACGTGGTCACATCTGACACCCATGACCATGGTCACATCTGCCACCCATGACCGTGGTCACATCTGCCACCCATGACCGTGGTCACATCTGCCACCCATGACCGTGGTCACATCTGCCACCCATGACACGTGGTCACACTGACCCCCATGACACGTGGTCACATCTGACACCCATGTCCATGGTCACATCTGCCACCCATGACCGTGGTCACATCTGCCACCCATGACCGTGGTCACATCTGACACCCATGACCGTGGTCACATCTGCCACCCATGACCGTGGTCACATCTGCCACCCATGACCGTGGTCACATCTGCCACCCATGATACGTGGTCACATCTGCCACCCATGATACGTGGTCACATCTGCCACCCATGACCGTGGTCACATCTGCCACCCATGACCGTGGTCACATCTGCCACCCATGACACGTGGTCACACTGACCCCCCATGACACGTGGTCACATCTGACACCCATGTCCATGGTCACATCTGCCACCCATGACCGTGGTCACATCTGCCACCCATGACCGGGGTCACATCTGCCACCCATGACCGTGGTCACATCTGCCACCCATGACCAGTGGTCCGCATTATGTGTCAGTAAACACAATGACGAGTTTCCAGTTCGCTGAGCTGTGGTCTGGTCAAGATGAAGACCACTGGGGCCCCCGACTGACCCCAGACATCGTAATGACGGAGGCTGACGTAAAGTTACAAGTGTATTTATTATCTTCCCCGCCGTTTTTGTGTGTGTGTCCTGACTTGTTTATGATTATTTGATTGTTCATATTAAGGATGGGGTGGGAGAGAGGGTCTCGTAATTGTGGGACCCCATCTGGTAACTCCTCGTTTGTCATATGTATTTACTAACATCTTAAGCGTTGCTTTCGCGCCACCGTCGTCCACATGTTCATGACTCCTCGTCTCTTTAGTGTTCTGTTGCGTCCAGTTGATCACCCGTTGCGTCAATTGATCACCCGTTGCGTCCAGTTGACCACCCGTTGCGTCCAGTTAACCACCCGATTCGTCCAGTTGACCACCCGTTGCGTGCAGTTGACCACCCGTTGCGTCCAGTTGACAACCCGTTGCGTCCAGTTGACCACCCGTTGCGTCCAGTTGACCACCCGTTGCGTCCAGTTGACCACCCGTTGCGTGCAGTTGACCACCCGTTGCGTCCAGTTGATCACCCGTTGCGTCCAGTTAACCACCCGATTCGTCCAGTTGACCACCCGTTGCGTGCAGTTGACCACCCGTTGCGTGCAGTTGATCACCCGTTGCGTCCAGTTGATCACCCGTTATGTGCTAAGACCTGGTCATTGTTGATGCTGTCTGGAGCATAACGGATGTGTTCCCGTCTCCCCACGTTCGGTCATCCTCTGATGTGGGTTACGGCTGTAATCCCTGTCATCCATTTTGCGCTGCCGCTCACAGGAGGAGCATGGGATGCACAATAGATTTGCCCGGGGGATCACCGGCACAAATCAAGCTCAGCTCTGATACTTGTTATATGGTCTGGTTATCCGCTTCTTCGACCTTGAGTAGCACATCTCCATGTCTCTATTGGTGAGGTGACCAGGCCAGCGATGCATGCTCAGTGTTGTCTCTGATGTGTACTGGAAACATCTGAAATGTTTCGTCTGTAAATATCTGGAATGTGTCGTGTGTAAACAACTGACGATTACTTACATACATACATACATACATACATACATACATACATATGTTAGATGTACAGATGGCCCGCGTGTGGCCACGCTTTGGCTGCTGCGTCAGCCCTCACGCCTTTCCTGCTGGTGGACTGTCTTAGCCTGGTGGTCGTCCTAGAATGGTGGTCGTCCTATCCTAGTGATCGTCCTAGCCTGGTGATCGTCCTATCCTAGTGATCCTAGCCTGGTGATCGTCCTATCCTAGTGATCCTAGCCTGGTGATCGTCCTAGCCTGGCCATTGTCCTCGCCTGGTGGTCGTCCTAGCCTGGCCATTGTCCTCGCCTGGTGGTCGTCCTAGCCTGGCCGTTGTCCTCGCCTGGTGGTCGTCCTAGCCTGGCCGTTGTCCTCGCCTGGTGGTCGTCCTAGCCTGGCCGTTGTCCTCGCCTGGTGTCGTGAGTAGCGAGCGAGTGAAGCACAGTTGTTCACTGCCGCAGAGTTTGTTCGTTGTCAGTACGTGTGGCTGGCCGCTGGTCAGGGCGAGCCGTCCACACGCATCCTCAACATCGTACGATACAATCTTGTGGTGGCCAGTAATGTCGTGTTCCCACTCACTCAGCAGCTTCGTTTCCTGTCAGCGTTCATTTTAGATCTAGAAATAGGAGATACATTAGCTATTGCAACCGTTTTCAAGAGTGGGGGAAACTCTTGAAAACCTTTTTTATATCATTATTAATACTACTGGTGCGTCTGTCAGGTTATGTTTGTACCGTATGATGAGACATTCGACCGTGGTTTTGGACAACAAACTTTCATGATTTGAAAAACAATACGTCAGGATATGTGATATATGTCTAGGGTTTTTCTTTTCCATATTCAAGATGTTTCGATCCATTGTCTAGATAAACACATATGAGAGGGTGTTCGAAATTTATATTTCTATATAGAGCAAAGCCTTTTACATATTTCACATTGTGATAAGTGAACGTTTATATGTAATATCTGTATTGCCACAAACAAGTCATATGAACCATGACAAATTCAACATGTAGTATTATTTACTTAGCTAATACCTCATTATGTGTCATGTCTGTTTTCAGAAAAAAAACTGTGTACAGATCTGATCACCAATGTCAACATCTATCACAGCATCTAATCGCTTTGCGAGCTTGTACAGAGTTTACATACAGTCTTACCTCACAGTTGTAAACTTTGGTAAACGTTTGCGAGCTTGTACAGAGTTTACATACAGTCTTACCTCACAGTTGTAAACTTTGGTAAACTTTTGTGCTTGTTCAGCATTCAGTAAGCCAGTTGTCTGCTGTTAGGTTCTGATCATTAACTTTTAATCCTGTTGTTTGAGAGAGAGAGAGAGAGAGAGAGAGAGAGAGAGAGAGAGAGAGAGAGAGAGAGAGAGAGAGAGAGAGAGAGAGAGAGAGAGAGGACGGGAAGCTAGCTCATAGTGGCCTCTGATTACTGGTCATCCTAATGCTGGTAGGCACAGCTGCCGCTCTGCTTAATTGTTGGGACTCAGAAGCTAAGACACACACACACACACACACACACACACACACACACACACACACACACACTCCTCGGTGTAAACATTTACGAGAACACTTGGGCTACACACAGGCCACTACAGCCCCACCCAGCCAGCCACACCCATGACCCCAAGTAAGCAATTACTCTATTGTGTCAGCGGCCGCAGCCGAGGGTTATATATTTTCCTGGGTTCGTTTATGATGATCTGGTGTTTGTGTGTCTCGGGGATTTTTAGATTTCTCTGGGTTTTTTTTGGCTATATTTTCGTGACATTTGGCAAAGGCTGTATTGTGGGGCGTTGTATCTGACCATCACACCATCTCCTCTGAGTCATAAGATGGCTAGTAATAGTCTTCCTTCCAGCAACCAGGGCAATCCTTACCCCACTGTAGTAACATCAGGGAGCCGTGGTGTAACGGTTAGCCTTGCTGACCATGACGCATTCACTGGCCGCCCGGGGTCGAGCGCATGGCGACTTCTGGTCGCGGCTGTCGATCCACAGTCAACGCAGATGTTCATCCTCCCTTAGGAGCTGGTCGATGAATTGGATACCTCATTTAGGCTAAGATATATATATATATATATATATATATATATATATATATATATATATATATATATATATATATATATATATATGTAGCGTTAATGAGATGGACCTGATTAAGGCATTCGGTTGTCCGTGCCGTCTCAGCTAACATGTAGGATACACACCTCCTCATTATTTCCTCCGTAACCGCCACAGAACATCTTGACCGCAGGTGATGACATATCTGGGTGGTGGGAACCTCGGGACCTGCAACCATACAGTGAGTTTTGAGCCTCTGAGGCCATTGTGGTATGCAACATCGTTTAAAGAAATTTAAGACATTGGCATCAATTTTTTTTTTTTTTTCGGAAGAGAAGTCTCTAAAAGTAGTACATGCAGAACACCACAAATGTATAGAATGGAACCCCCCCCCCCCTTTTTTTTTTCTTTGTCCTACGCCGGAGAGAAAATAGAAAATGTCCGTTTGTGAATGCGTCTTGTTGGTGTGTCAACTAACGGGGGATCAGTATTTTCACTTGACTTTTTTTTACCCTTCACGAAAATACCTAGATTACAGAAATACGAACTGATTATATATATATATATATATATATATATATATATATATATATATATATATATATATATATATATACATACATACATACATATAGTGTTAGTTCAGAATGCTAATTTAAGCACACGAACACGTACTTACATCGCCCGTTTACATAGCTTCCCGTAGGACCACTTCAAGGTAACACACACACACTGGTGTGAAGTACAGTGTTACATTATAAGACATAACATTTACTGTAAAACTTTTCATAGACCCAGTTACAGTGAACTGCAAATACTTGTACTATCTCTCATTTTCCATCACACTTTCAACGATCATATTCGACAGCGTTTCATCAATAGCACTGTCCCCTCACTCTGATTCACCTTCCAGTGATTCAACATTCTGGAACTGAGTGTTAAGAGTTACTGCAGCGGTACAGCTCAGTTGAGATGATTTACTGGAACATTGCTATGAGTCCCACTCGCTACAGTGACAGTGAATTATAAACGTGTTGTAGAGCTGGGTGTCTCGTCCTCCAGTATGTACTGAGTTTATCATCCTTAAAGTTGCTATCATTTTATTGACGTGTGCAGGGTAGGGAGTGTGCTGTTGAAGAGCCCTCCTGTGCATTGCTACCTCATGATTGGCGTCTTGGCTCTGTTATGTCGGGAAGTTTTCAGTAAGTAGTGAGCCCCGTTCAGTGGAGTAGCGCATATCATGCCACACCTGCCTTCACTGATGCTATACTCGATGAATCCTGCTGTCATATCTGATGGGCAAATCTTCCAAAGCATTTAGTGTATTTTCTCCACACTTGCAGCTATCATGTAGGTCATAAAAGGCTTCGTTAAACTCACAACTCTGAAGCGATCACAACCCTGAATGTACTACAAATATCTTTTTCCCCTTGATAGTAGAATACTTGAGAGTCATGGCTCGTGCGTGAATGCTGTAAATGAATTCCATTCAGTGATCATCTTAGGTTTGGTGATCGTGTGCTTACAATTTCCTAATGATCAATGATCCTTATTGTGTGATTATTGCTTGTGAAAAAGCAGAATTCTGCTTGGTTGGAATGAAAATGAGACAAGTCCAAAATGGCGACAATCACATCTGGACGTTTGATCATAATGTTTTGATGGGTACTGCCAGGCTGTGTGGCATGGTAGGAAGACCGATGTGTGCCTTCCCTCTCCATCGTCACATCACAACTGAGGCACAAAATGTTGTCACCATCGTCCACGTGTACGTCAGGTGTAACTTACGTGTCAGTGTCACACTGATGGTCCTGTGTTACTGGCTGTGCCCCAGCATGACCACAAAAAAGCTGACCAGTGGGTCTTTTGTTCTCGTCACCAAGAAAACTTTTCCATTGCATGAGATCCAAGTCATTTGGGACCCTTGACTTGCTTGTCTTCCCATCTTTGTATATTATGATTTGATTTCTGGATATGTCTGTGACGAAATCAAGTCTGGGTCATTCATACATTTTAATACTAGTTACAGTATGAGTACGACCCATGTCTGCCGGAGAACGTAGCTGGAGTAGACTTTACTCAGTACATGAATGGTTGCCATTCCATCAATCGGTACTACAGGAGAGCGAATTGAGGAAGATAGACAATCTTCCCTACGATCCTCAAGCTGCTGAAGAAAGGCAGATTTAATGGTTTTGGCCAAATAACCATCTACACTGGCCAGAGAGCCATGTACGCCGGCCAAAAAGCCACCACAGACCCATTAACTCGCTAAAAAGCCATCTACGCCGGCCAAAGGAAACTAATCTGTCCAAAGCGAGTAAGAGATAATTTCTCAGAGGTTGATGAGCCTCATTGGATGAACAATCAAAAGTCATTATTGAGTATCGATTCCTTCCCTGATGTGACTCACTTTCCTGACTCGTTTGACCACTTAATGTTTTTAGTTTCGAAACTAGAATGGATGAGATTATTTCTTTTGACAATCCTACTGCTTACAAGCTTTCAGAATGATTTTGCCCTTTACTCAAATGTGTCATTCTTGATATTTGTTTTTCTTTAGCTTCTGTACCAGAACGAAAGGCCGCGATCTCGTCTTGCCATCAAAAAGCCTGATTGATCTCGGTGTCACTATCGACGGTATACCATCCTCGTGTTTTGGTTTTCTGAATTAGTTTTGACGTCCTGGTGTTTCCTGAAAGGTCTGCCAATTGTTACGCTCTTAATAGTTGTAATAACAACGATCTTGTTACAACCCTGTTGTTCAGAGTGATACGTTTCCAACCATCAGTGGTTTTGGAATAACTAATTGAATGTCTCCTTGATCACAGTCCATTCACCAGAGTCGGTACTACTGTGATGGTATCCAGTGTGACTGACTGGAAGACTGGTCATTTCCAGCCTCAGTATACAGGGAGATGCTATGCTTAGTTCATGAGCTGTTGGGAGAAGTACCATGGCTTCATGATTTTGCCTGCAGTCACTTGCAGCTTCTAAACGGACTCTTGAGTAGTAACTTTAAGCAGGATCAATTAAGCCATCTAATCCTCATGTGGTTTGTGGGCTCTAAAGCTACGTCTGTAGTAGTGACCAGAAACTCCATCGTTGATTGCCCCATGGTTCACACAGCTCCAGACGCTTAATATTGTGTTGGTTGTTGGGCTTTACGGTCATCGACCTTTGAGGAAGGTCATTAAGCCTGCAACCCTATGACTGAGGTCATCATCAATGACGCATGATGACCGGCTGGGTCAGCCGTTTTCCCAGGAAGGACATGGTCGTATATGAGGTTCCCTCCAGCGAGTAGCAGTCCTGGTACTGAGGAGAGCATCATGCCATCTCAGCTGCTGGACTCGACCATAAACGGCTCGGCTGGATACAAGCGTGATGATGTTGAGGATAAGTCTGTCAGTTCCTGCCACACCATGTTTGTGGATGGTGTGAAGAACGCCGGCGATTTCAGCTGGTGAGGTGTCAGTGACGGGTGGTAGTATATGACAAAGTTGTGTAGAGCAGGAGTCTGAAGTGACATGGTAATGCCTACCCGACCCTTGAATATACAAGCTGTTGCTGTGGGGAAAGAATCATGCAAGAATCAAGGCAAGATAACGCACGAAGAGCAGTTGCACGCGCATCTCGCTACCCCGGCCAACCACTCTCCACTAACCACAAGGTACTTCACATTCTCCCCTCATCGTCCAGGACAGATTGTACTCTGGCGCGCCGGTAATGGGGTGTACATTGTACAAGCATGTCTGACCGTGTTGGGGTCTGAACCTTTGTGAATTGTTTACACCTAACGAGGCGGATTTCCTCCGTGAAACTTGTTGGGTATTGTGAAGTTGCAGTAAAGAAAATTATGTGAACTACTGTAATGCGATTACCCCCTTCAGAAAATATGTGTATATGTGTGTGTGTGTGTGTGTGTGTGTGTGTGTGTGTGTGTGTGTGTGTGTGTGATCCAACAATGTCATATGGTTGCGAAGCGTGGGCTATAGTATAGATAGGGTTGTGCGGAGGAGGGTGGTTGTGTTGGAAATGAAATGTTTGAGGACAATATGTGGTGTGCGGCAGTTTGATCGAGTAAGTAATGAAAGGGTAAGAGAGATGTGTGGTAATAAAAAGAGTGTGGTTGAGAGAGCAGGAGAGGGTGTATTGAAATGGTTTGGTCACATGGAGAGAATGAGTGAGGAAGGATTGACAAGGAGGATGTATGTGTCAGAGGTGGAGGGAACGAGGAGAAGTGGGAGACCAAATTGGAGGTGGGAGGATGGAGTGAAAAAGATTTTGAGCATGCGAAGCGTCTGGGGTAAACCGTGGAAAGTTTATGGGGCCTAGATGTGGAAAGGGAGCTGTGGTTTCTGTGCATTACACATGACAGCTAGAGACTGTGAACGAATGTGGCCTTTGTTGTCTTTTCCTAGCGCTACGTCGCTCTCGCGCGCGGGGGGAGGGGGGTGCCATTTCATGTGTGGTGGGGTGGCGACGGAAATGGATGAAGGCAGCAAGTTTAGATGTGTACACGTGTATATATGTATATGCCTGTGTATGTATATGTTGAAATGTAAAGGTATGTATATATGTGCATGTGTGGGCGTTTACCGCCTATATACATGTGTATGTAGGTGGGTTGGGCCATTCTTTCGTCTATTTCTTGCGCTACCTCGCTAATACGGGAGACAGCGACTAAGTATGATAAAATAGATATAGTGTGTGTGTGTGTGTGTGTGTGTGTGTGTGTGTGTGTGTGTGTGTGTGTCTTTGTTTGTTTGTTTATTCATTTATTTACTGCCGAATCCTGGAACGTAAATTAGCGCTAGAAACTCCGGCGTGTGACCAACTTGTGCCTGAGTGTACCAAGTAGAGGCAGCTACTGGGAGCGAATACTGACCCCACACACGGTTACCGTTAAGACTAGACTAACTCGGCGCTGTTGGTTCCCGAAATATGACAGTGCAGGTGAGCGGAACAACAGAGAGCTATAATTTGTCGCAGCAGAATAGTCAAAGTGGCCAGTTTCTTCAGGTGGGGAAGCTCGGACATGTTACGATCCTGAAGGATGGTAAGGATTGATGACTCGACGAGAGAGTGACGTGCGTGAGGCTGGCCCGAGGGAGGAAGGAAAGAGGGGAGGTTGTAGCTGCTGGATTGAGTGGCATGTGAACATCTTGACCATAAAGATGCGAGTTGTAGAGCGTTGTTGTCTGTCATACTTCGATTAGAAGTAAAATAGACGTCGCCCGTACATGTTCTTGTGACATTAGATCAAGGTCGTTGATTTTGCTCACTAGAGGCAGTAAAGTGATGATATGAGGAATCCCGGACGCGAGGAGTTAAGTGTGGTCAGCGACACAATGGCTGGTTTTGGCGTACCTGTGTGGTGTTACTGGGCAGGCTTGCAGCCGTGTAGGGACACGCTTAGTATGCTGGAGTGGCTCCCTGGCCGTTGGTGGTATTTGCTCTGGGCATGAATATATGAAATGATAACCACGTTATAGACGCAGAGGGGACGAGTTGTAGGTGCAGATGGGACGAGTTGTAGATGCAGAGGAGATATTGTAGGTGGAGAGGAGACATTGTACGTGCAGCGGAGACAAGCTGTACGTGCAGTGGAGACAAGATGTACGTGCAGTGGAGACAATTTGTACGTGCAGTGGAGACAATTCGTACGTGCAGTGGAGACACTTTGTACGTGCAGTGGAGACAATTTGTACGTGCAGTGGAGACAATTTGTACGTGCAGTGGAGACAATTTGTACGTGCAGTGGAGACTAGTTGTACGTGCAGTGGAGACAATTTGTACGTGTAGAGGAAACAGAGCAGGGGTCTGACTGACCAGTTGCCAGTAAGAACCAGTTGGGTTGGTAATGTGGAGGAATGAGAGGCGATGAGGCGGTTGGGTGATGGATTTACTGACCATAGGAGAGAAGCGTGAAGGTTTATGATACCCTCAGTGATCAACCGTAACAGTGAGTGGCAATCATAAGTAGAGTCTCACAAGTTATATCGTGACTAAAACGAATTGAATGAGGAGATGCTTTGCGTCATCATGAGGGAACATGATGTGGTGGAAGTGATGCCGGACGCATGAAGGACATGACGATGATGGTCAGCCACACAGGTTGAGGGAAGTGTAGAGTCAGGATCTGGAAGGAGGGACACAGTTTTGGTGGGAAGAAGCCATGACTGAGCTGGGAAGATTTGGTTGTTAGGAAAGTAAGGTGCACGTAGGGGGTGTGGAGAGGAGGTCGAGAGCGATGCTGACGAGGCTTTGTGCGAAACATTAAGAAAGACGGTGTGTGTGAAGGAAAGAGAAAAGTGAACGAGGGTATTTGAGGCGTGAATTATGATATTATGGAGCAAAAAATTATCGCGTTGGGACCGATAATGATCAAGGGTACGAGAAAGGCCTTTGTGAATGTTCTCTTTTGTTTGTTTTGATAAAAGAGATGGTAGGCTGGTGAGACAGTTAAACTTGAGAGGTGGTGAGTTTGTTTTTCAGGATGTGAAGGTTAATAATGACCTTTGAAGAAGAGAAATCGATAAAGCTATTGTCTACGTTACAAGAGAATGGAAGAAGTAGATTGAGGTAAAGGATATCATAAAGGAGAAAATGAGAAAAATATTGTAATGTGTCTCAAGAACAAAAAGTTAGAAGGTGTTGGTGAGATAACGAGCAAGGCAGCTCAGGGTAGAGGCCAAGCGGTAGGTCAGTGGATATGGGAAGGAGGAGTCGTGTCAGATGGCTAGACAAAAACGGGGCTTACCTTGCTGTGTGACCCAGTCCGATGGTGATGGATGAGAGGAAAATGTTAGAATGTACAACTGGGCATCTACTCTACAGACGGAATAGTTCGCCATACTTATCGCACTCGAGCGGGTAGAAATTACTGCCACAGACAGTTGAATTATCTCTGATTCCTTATCTTCACTACGTGCCCGTAACACCCTGAGATCAGAATGTAACATGTTGGTCTCTGAAGTCAGACATAGATACTCACACATTATTGCTCAAGGGATTCGGATCGAATTGTTATGGATTCCCTCTCTTATAGGTCTCTGAGATCATGACATTGGTGATGCTTTAGCCAAACTTGTACTTAGTAAAGGTGATGTTGAAAACAACATTGGGTTGTTAATTAGAAGCCTCCAAACTGTAATTAGAAAGGAACCAGCTGACCTCTTTGAAGCATGAAGACTAGGTCAGATAAGCACAAGTGGAGACATTTTCCATCACAATGAAATGTATGGAGAAAGTAATATGATCAGCAGATTACATGATGCTGTAACTGCCAGACTAAGGCTATGCTATTGGTACTATTGGCGCTTTGGCCTAACTGCAGATGTTAACCGTGTGAAAAGTTTGTGGTCAGAGATTTGGACCCAAACTAGAACACTATGTCTTAGAATGTGAAAAGATAGAGCCTTTTAGGGATAGATCTAAACAAACCCTGCAAGAAATGTCACAACACCTTATTGTTAATAACAAGATACCTGAAATTTTCAATATATATCCACATTTTGTATCTAGTCGGTAAACTTACCATATGAAACTATGTAATGTATGTAATGAAATACCTGTTATGAATTGTAACATCTTATGTAATATCAAGCCACTGAGGTCTGACTAACACCCTCTGTGACCCTTGTCATCCTGTTGCGCTACCGCTCACAGGGCGACCATGGGGTGCACAGTAAATTTTGCCGGGGACGCCGGCACAAATCATCAGTCTTGCTTTCTGAATGTAAAGGCAAGAGAAATGAATGTAAAAAGAGAGCGAAATAATCCCTTGTAGCGCAGCGATCGTTGTATATGACAGGACGTGGACGGATGTAGGGAAGAGGTTGATATAAACCTGTCACTGGCGAAGAACAGGAAGGGTTTACGTAGTGAAGGGAAGGTATTTAGACGAGACTTTAGCACGAAGACAGTGGTCATGAGTTGTTTAGATCAGTCGAATGATTATGTGTTCCATTTATTGGTTCAGAGTGAGTGTGTACTTTTAGGAAATGTATGTGTATGAGGATGTCATGAAGAGTTGAATGTTGAGGTAAGAGCTCCGTAGTTCAGGCGCGAGAGCAAAGAGTGTTACGAGGGAATGGCCATAAGAAGTGTACCCGTGGGAGTACACTAGGGCTGTATATTTGGTATTATTATGAATGTGGTAATACGACACGCGAGGTCGTAATGAAAAGAGGCGGATTTCAGGAACACAAAGTTATGGTGGCAGGTGTTGTGCTGGGCGGTGATGTTGTAAGGTCAAGCGTCAGTTTGAATGTTGATGTTGTGTGGAGATAAAAGACACTGTTGTCGTGGTTGTCCAAATCTGATCACGAGAGTGCTCGTCCCAGAGTAATGTTAGCCTCCACTAAAAAAGCATAATAGTGATGATGTTAGATGTTTTGGTGCCGTGTTCATAAGGATGGAAGTACGGAAGGAGAAGTTAAGTGTTGCAGGGGAGAGGAGCTGGACACATCCTGAAGACCTTGACTAAGAGCAAGCTGAGTGGTGTGTTTGAAGGTTCCTCTGTGGTACACCTTACTTGTCCTAGATCTGCTGTGGTGATGACAACTTTTAACTCCTCAAAAAAGAAAAAAAAAAACTGAAAAATTAAGAAGAGACGACCTACAAATGGGTAACTTACGCCTTACAAAAATCAAAATCATTGATGTAAAGGATGAGGATGTGTGTGGCCCGAACTCGTCATACTGTGATCGCGTGGAGGCAAAGGCTGCGGTCAGGCAGGCGATGAGATGGCGGCGAGGCTTAAAACAGCACCACTGAAAATAGACAGCGAAGTGAATGCGAATGATACGAACAATTGTGAGAGTTCTGCTTCCATTTTTAGGTTAACATGACTGGTGGATACATCCGAGTGTTAGTGTTCACTTAAACCTTCGTGTTCGATCGGTCGGCTCTTTAATCACCAGGTTACTTGTTCTCGTATTCAAGTATGCAGTTATGTTTATGACTGTCTAGCTTCAAAGGCCTTCTGGAGTAAGAATAGGACAAAATACATTGTTGTCGGCTTGACGTCGCAATATCAAATCAGGCGTGTAAACGACTAAGGGTTTGGCAGAAACGAATGTCTTACCCAGCATAGTTATGGAAACGGTGGGAAGAAGTAATTGTATGTAACGTGATTATCAAGTTGTCATCCTAGTGTTACCAGAAGGAAGATCTCGCTATGATGTAGTAGCTGAGTAACGTTGCTTGAGGTCAGAATACGACCAGAAAATTAGACCAGCATCGCATCTCTCCTGTCTCCCTGTACTGTAGCTACACAACCCTAAGACGAGACAAATAACAGTGACAAGGAGAAGGACTTCGAACACTCGCCTTCCACAACATCACATTCGCTGACATCATTTAGTAATGAAATTTGTCACATACATCGACAGAATTCTCCAAATCACATCTACTATAATGAAAAAGAAAGAGTAAACAATGCTGTTGTATAATGGTAAGGGCGACAAGGGAGAGCGTTCGGATTATAGAGACATAAGTTCGTTCGGTATACCTGGTTAAGTTGGAGGGGAGAGTGGTGATTGAGGGCGTCGTGTTTGCACAGAGGACCAGATGGGGGAGGAACAAAGCGGTTTTAGGAGCGGTAGAGGATGTATGGATCAGGTGCGTTTACTCTGAAGAATGTGAGCAAGAAATACTTAGAGAAGCAGCGAGCCTTGTTGGTAGGATAATGGATGTGGGGAAAGCATACGATAGGGTTGATAGAGATGTTTTGTGGAAGGTCTTACGAAAATGTGGTGTTGGAGAAAAGTTAAGAGTAGGTGAGTATGTGAATAGTTAGAGAGGATGTGAGTGAACGTGGGTCTGAGGTGTGATTTCACCATGGCTGTTTAATCTGTTCATAAGTTGTGGTGGTGAGAGAAGTGAATGCAAGGGTCTTGAAGAGAGGAGTAGGTATGTAGTCGTTTAAGGGTTGGGTGAGTGATTGGGAGATGAGTCAGTTTTCGTTTGATGATGACACGGCGCTGGTGGTAGATTCTCGTGAGAAACTACAGAGACTAGTTTCTAGTTTTGAAGTGTGTGTGAAAGGAGAAGTCGAGGGTAAATTTGATTCATTATAAGGTTATTAAGTTTAGCACTGACAAGAGACAGGGTATTTGGAATGTAAGTCTAAATCTAGAGAACTTGGAGGGTGTGGAGTGTTTTATATATACGTGGGAGTGGTGGGGGCTGAGTCCCCAATATTGCATCGGTACTCAGGCATAAGATATACAGCAGGGTCGAATGATAATGGTAAGATTCCTTTCATGGTTGTAATGTTGAGTGCCACAAGAGGGTATTTCGTCACCAGTGTTTACAGAAAGCCCACCAATCAAGGTAATGTATGAATGGAATAAGTAAATGTGCTCAGAATTACAAGAGGAGTGTCATTCATGCATACGTGAGGAGAGCGATCAAGGTGTGCTCAACCTGGCAACTTCCACACCAAGAACTTTGACGTGTCCGGCAAATGTCGATTGACAATGGATACTCAAATACTGAATTTGATACCATTTTGAACTACTTGCAAGAACAAAATCTCGTGGCATACACAACCTCAACGTGACAGCATTAAAGTTTACTACAGGAACACATTTACGACAACATATCGAAAGGAAGAGATATTGTGGCCAGAAACTGCAAAGCTATTGATGAAGACAAGGATATCAGTCTGATGATATACTATAACAGTCCAAAAACATGTTCGCTTGTAATGAACAAATTTGGAAGTTTGAATCGTACCGACTTGGTATGAGTACCGATGCAATATTGGGGACGGTAAGCTCCACCACATAAACTACATTGGACATACAACCTACACTCTCAGCCACCGCCTCTCGCTCCACTTACAAGATGTTGGAATCAAACATCATGAACAAAAGCATGGAACGAGACTAACGAGGGAGATTAGAGTGAATAACACCAAAATCACTACTAATTGCAGTAATCGGCGGAGATTATAGATATTAGGACGCATTCAGATTAAAGAGAAAGCACCTGTCATCAATATCCAGTCAAATATGACCACCGCCGTACAGCTCTTTTGATGGCCCGCCGATAGGACGTAGACCTAAAGCCGTTTTAGGACAGATGGGACACGTCACTGGCTCGCCAGAAGCTAACGAGTCCGTCATTTCTGGACAGGAGGAACGCGGCACTGACCAACCCGGTCCTGGGTTACGAATGTCGGAGAGACTCAGACGAGCCCGACCGGACCTCAGCTCCACATCCGGACAATAACGGTCTCGCTTGGCCCAACTTAGTGTATTCAGTATTGGACTTTCTATATCCCTACCACGTTTAATATTGTTTTCCTGTGTTTCCTCAACTAAGTTTTTCTATATTTGTTTCCATATTTTGTATTTAGATTGTAACTCATATCACCCTTCATGGTATGTTGATTTGTATAGCTTAAAGTGTTTTCCCTTGCTTTCATGTGCTATGTACTTTGTTTTCTTCCGAGTATGTGATGCAACTTTTTTCTCTTTGTAGATTCTTAATGATGCCTCTGTTAAAGCGAAAGCTTGATTGAAATGGAATGGATAATTTTGGACAACTGGTGTTTGAGCACCGACCTAATGGTAGAATGATACTGAGAAAATTAGAGAACATAAGAAAGATGAATAACTCTGTATGCTGTCGTATTTAGCTCTCTCTCTCTCTCTCTCTCTCTCTCTCTCTCTCTCTCTCTCTCTCTCTCTCTCTCTCTCTCTCTCTCTCTCTCTCTATATATATATATATATATATATATATATATATATATATATATATATATATATATATATATTGTGATTCAAGCAGCAACCTTCTCTATTTAAGTGTGTTTAAGTAGCGTCGGGACTCGCTGTACCCCTGCGTGTCAGAAGTGCTTGTCTTAACTTTTTTGTCTCTTAAGACAATGCTGTCAGGCAAGTCTTAGCATCTCCCCCACCACCATCACCTGCAACATGCAGTTATCCTCCTTATATTTCTTCACGTCATGGCACACTCTCGTACCCTTTTTTCTCTCTCATTAGATAGTTATTTTTTCCCTGCAGCAGCAACTTGCCTTGATGTTGAAAATCAAGTTTCTCCAGCTCTCCAAAAAGTCTTGGATATTTTATTCTGTCCTCCTAAAGTTGCACCTTGATAAGAAGTTTTTTTTTTTTTTTTTTTTATCCATGACGCACACATGCTTGGGTCTAGCCTGACATCCACGCTCCGGGTTTGATCAAACCCATGCGTATCCGACCCCGGAGTGGCCGCCTGCGGTGTGTGAGTGTGAGGGAGGCCAGAAGCACCTTGGGCCACGGCAGCGTCCCAGGGTTCGTCCGGCTGCACCAACCGTCGCTCCGATGGGCTCTTTCCCCGCCTGGTGACGCAATCGGTTGACGCCACCGAAGCGGTAACATCCCTCTTAAGACGCCAGCCATCATGATAGCTAACCCACCTCGCTGTCATTATGATCAAGGTGGCAGGGTGAGGTGGAGACCAGCCACTCGACAAACGCAGCTGACCCAAACCTGTCGTATAGAAAGGTCAGAGGTTGTGTTGTAGCTCCGGCCGAAGCTCTTCCGTGGACACACAGTCCTCCCAGCATCACGCTAACGGTCACGTTACTTGAGGAGGTCGGCGTCTAAGCGAGAGAGAGAGAGAGAGAGAGAGAGAGAGAGAGAGAGAGAGAGAGAGAGAGAAAGAGAGAGAGAGAGAGAGAGAACTCTGGAAATTAGATTAATCACAGAGCATTTTTACTGAGTGTCTGTTCGAGGTTGTGGGAAGATACTGAAGAATTACAACTTTAATAGAGTTGTGAGTGCTTTCCACGCAGGTACGTAACTGACGGAGAAATGATTGTAGACTTTTCATACTAAGGAAACGCACATAACGTCAGTCAAACGTGGATGTGAACTGCATAATTCGTCGTTACTGTCTTGAAAACGTATTTAGGGAGTTACCCTCAACTTCTCGTATTAGTTAGTTAGTCATTTACTGTCATAATGAACTTGTAAGCACTTCGAAAGGAAGTACTTACCTACGGGTTTGTATATATCCCAGATGGTATTGCATCGATCTAGTAGTAAACAGCTGTTGTGGTCAAGATTGTGGAAGACTTTGATAACTTTTCTTGTTACCCATTTGTCATAAATCAAGGTCATGTAGACGGTTCTGAGGATTTGTTTACTGCTGCATATTACTTTGGTTCTCTCGTGAAGCAGGACGACCTAAACTTAACATAGTATTTACAATGAGGACGCACCAGTGGTCAAGAGTCAGTATTATTATCATTAGTACTTTTACTATTACTACTTTTACTACTACTACTACTACTACTACTACTACTTCTGTTACTACTACTACTACTACTACTACTACTACTACTACTACTACTACTACTACTGTTGCTACTACTACTACTACTACTACTACTTCTACTACTACTGTTGCTACTACTACTACTACTACTACTACTACTACTACTGCTACAACTACTACTACTTTTATTATTATTATTGTTATTATTATTTATTATTATTTTTATTATTATTATTATTATTATTATTATTATTATTATTCTTTATGACTTCGAACATCTTTCCTATGAAGGTCAGAATTTGATTTACCCCATGAACTGTTCCTCTCCACTACTGACTTAGGTTTAGAGTAACTGGAGATTAGTACACCAGACTTTATTACCGATGCTTCAAACTGTATGATTACTATATCAAAAATCATTTGCATAGGGAGAGCTCATTGCCTTACTTTAAGTTAGCTTGCGGCCAGAGACACACATTTTCTGCTGTATATATACTATATAGTTTAGTGTCGTGGGTAGATATTGATTCTGTACAACATAGCACGTAATATGGTGTCATTTTAGACGTCAGAAAAATAATTAGTCCAAAAATTGAACCTTGCCGCACTCAAATTGTAAATCTAAACCTATCCAAATTCTTGAATGTTAATCGCTTCTCCTTCTGAACAGCTAGTTAGGCAGTTATGGTCATCTAAGTACTGCCCCATCTATGCTAGCTTACATACAGCCCCACCTATACCAGCTAACATACAGCCCCATCTATACTAACTAACATACAGCCCCATCTATACCAGCTAACATGCAGCCCCATCTATACTAACTAACCTACAGCCCCATCTATACCAGCTAATATACAGCCCCATCTATACTAACTAACCTACAGCCCCATCTATACCAGCTAATATACAGCCCCATCTATACCAGCTAACATACAGCCCCATCTATACTAACTAACCTACAGCCCCATCTATACCAGCTAACATACAGCCCCATCTATACTAACTAACCTACAGCCCCATCTATACCAGCTAACATACAGTCCCATCTATACTAACTAACCTACAGCCCCATCTATACCAGTTAACATACAGCCCCATCTATACCAGCTAACATACAGCCCCATCTATACCAGTTAACATACAGTCCCATCTATACCAGCTAACATACAGCCCCATCTATACCAGCTAACATACAGCCCCATCTATACCAGCTAACATAACTTCCTCCTGTAATTTTTAATGAGGGACTTGTTTGAATGATGCCATCCGTTATATTTTCGTCATACATGTTATTTACATCGTAAGTCAGACAAAATTTATCACCAGTGAACAATTTCATAGAACCCCAAGCTGCGAGTCATTCATTAAAAGATGATGTAAATGATTTACAATATTATGATGATGTAAATGATTGACAATATTCTCTCGTACGACATAATACCTCAAGCTTCCCAACTTCAGCATTAAGGTAATTCTCAGATAATATTTGGAGAGAGGAATATTTTGCCTTCCCTGGATACAGTGTTACACAGCCAAATTTTCACTCCTGTTACTTCAGTGTTTGATATATGTCGTATCTTGTCATCATGAACTGTCAACACTTGACGTATGCACTGGACTGATCGACTGTGGAATGGTTCCTTTGCTTCTAACATTCTCATAAAATTCTTTGGTTTAATTTCAATTTTTTTTCAGCAATATTCGCTTCGTATAAACATTTCGAAATTGTCATAAAAGTATTTTTGTTCTGCGTAGAACATAGTTATTATGCCATGTTATTACGGGACTGTTTCTTGTGTACCGTTTTCTTGAACAACAGGCAGTTGTGTATGTCAGTGTCCTCTGTTTTAGCATAGCCGTAGATGATGGCTGTATTGTACACACACACAGACGCACACTGGTGGAAGTGTTTCCTCCACGAATATCAAAACCAGTGCGACGATCGTCAACAAATTTGCATCTCTCAGATCTGGAACATTTTTACGACTATTATGTTTACATATCATTTAAAGTAGTCAGGTTGTCGTTGATAACTCGTATGTGTGTGCGTGTTTAGGCGTTTATGTATATACACGTGTATGGGTGGGATGGGCCATTCTTGCGTCTGTTTCCTTGTGTTACCTAAGTATGATGAATGAAAAAAGAATATATATATATATATATATATATATATATATATATATATATATATATATATATATATATATATATATACCCAGTCCTGAGCCAGGTACCCATATTATCAACCAACCCCTGGGTTGACTGAGGGCCAACTTCCATAACCAGGGTTCGAACCTATGCGCTCGACCCTGGGTGGCCCGTGAATGCTTCATGGTCAAGAAAGCTAACTGCTACACCACGTTAAACACTACCAGTACAATCGAATCAAGTCCACTACAATTTGATGTTAATGTCTTCTTTTTTATTTCTGTGTCTAGTGTTACTGCGGGGTACTTGTAGATTAATTCTCCCGTTATCATATGACGAAGATTAATTTTCACAAGGATTGAGGCGACAGTATCATCCGTTACCACATCTTTATGAAGGGGTTAATGTTGCTACATAGCAGGACATCATCGCCTACGTTATTTACTCGGTTCTTGTAACTGTGGCCTTGCGCTCAGCACTGTGGACGTAGCAGTTCTCAGTCTTCCGTCAGTCATCCGTGCTGGAAGAACTCATTGTTACCGTGAGATCCGGTCGCCTCCCCCCATCACACACACACACACACACACACACACACACCTTCCAAAGGAAAAAAAAATTAATTCTAAGACTTCTTTAAATGTCACGATGTCAACATGTGAGATATAGATCATAGAAAGTATTTACAGCCTTGTTGGTCAATGTTTCCAAATATGTCGCATTCAAGAAGGGCCCCAGACTGGAGACTGTCGAAAAGAATTTATTGTAAATCTATTTTGTTTTGAATAATACAAAAGTCAGAGTTTATATTTTCTTGACTAACTAGCTCAGTGCTACTAAAATTGACAAAAGAAACATTTGTTTTCAGAAAAATGATTAAATTTAGTATTATTCAGAAAGTTGAAGTTCATAACCTAACTGATCCGGTAAGTCTGGCTCTTATACAATCTACATTTTCCCCAGAAGTCTCATGCACTGCATGTCTGAATGCACGAAACACATTCACTTGACAATTGCAGCAACCACTTTACGACGTGGAATCTTGGGCACGTAACACCGCTGTCTGGACCCGCCTCTGACTGAGTGTCTTCATTTCCTGTAAAAGTGCACAAGATCGATGTCCATCAGATTAGGCGATGATGAAAGAAAGACTCTTTCATACATGTCATATCTAAGCTACAGCAGCCATAACTGTATGATAGATACCACCCCACCTACTGTCAGGAGTCTCTCCAGCGAAGTTTAGGTTGGTATTCGTGGGATGATGGGGTCCCACAGCCAGTAAGTGTACGTGTTGCTGTAAGTCTTGTTGGGACACACATGGAAGGGACGAGGTGTGCTTTCTGCCGGGAGTTTTAGGAAGGAACTGTGGACAGTAAACGCCTCGTTGCTTTCATGTACTTGCAGACGTTTACAATTTTGCGTGGCCATTAAAAGGCTCCCAGGCACCGACGGAGGGTGGCTGTTTACCCTCGATTGTTGTCTCTGATCTGTGATCTTAGAAACCTTAGCGTATTGGATATGTTAGGATATTGTGGTTAGATATGAAGTCCTCCTCGTTGCTTGGCTTAGTGGCTTAGGTGAGGAGGACGCGCTGTCCTCTGCCAGACCCACAGCGGTCCTGGCTGGCTGTCCTCCCTGCTGTCATGCTGCCACCTTCGTCCACAACACTCGACACAAGGACTTCATCAGCTGACGTCTGGTCGATGACTTACGTCGGTTTTCCCTCGAGATGTTTATAGAGGTCGTGAAGAAATCATCGACATGACAGGCGTCTCTACTGTGGTGACACCTGAGCGGGGGGCGTAAAAGCACTTTTTCTCAAGGTTCGTGTGGTTGATGTTGCCACAGGTTGACTCTCACGCGCTCCTTGCTATAAGTGCGCCACACCGCACTTGCCTTCACCTTCAAGGTCGTCAGGTTATGCCAGTCGGATGCCAAGCTTCATTTCCCTTGCTGTAGACTCTGTTATGTTCGGTAAAGAATGTCATCCCAAGGGGTTGGTTATCGTGTCGCTTGGTACCTGACCAGCAGTAGCAATGTTTTCCACGACACAGACACGCTTATAAAACGCTCAACTCCAGATAGAATAATGTTACTCTCAGCAGAGGTTCTCTGAAGTTTCCCGCGTCGTAACACAGCAGCTTGTCCAGGACTCTGGTCTCCAGTCACTATCTTTAACATCACCACCTGAGGGAGAGACGCTACACGTCGAGTGTGAGGAACAGACTCCACACGCCGAGTGTGAGGAGGAGACACGACAACTCGAGTGTGAGGGTGATGTATTACTCCATCCTTCCACCTCCAGTATGGTCTCCCGCTTCTCCTTGTTCCCTCCACCTCTGACACTTATATCATCCTTGTCAAACTTTCCTCACTCCTTCTTTCTATATGTCCAAACCACTTCAAAACACCTCTTCTGCTCTCTCAATCACACACTTTTTATCAGCACACATCTCTCTTACCCTTTCATTACTTACTCGACCAAACTACCTCACATCACATATTGTCCCCAAACATTTCATTTCCAACACTTCTACTTTCCTTCTCTCTTTTCATACATTTTCTAGCGCTCCCAGAACTTTTTCCCCCCCCTCAACCACTCTATGATTCACTTCCGCTTCCATGATTTCATATGCTGCCAAGTCTACTCAGGCATCTCAGACACATCACATCCTCCAATATTTCTCCACTCACACTCCCACCCTAACTATTCTGTCCCTCAAACTTGCTGAATCTAATAACCTTGCTTTTGTTTACATTTTCTCTTGCCTTCCTCCTTTCACACAGTTTTCTAAACTCAGTCATCAACTTCTGCAATTTCTCACTTGAATATGCCACAGGTGCTGTATCATCGGCGAACAGCTGACACTCATCCACTACAAACTGCATTCTCGCCCCTCTTTCCGAGACTTTCATTTACCTCCCTCTCCACCCCATCCATGAAGAAATTAAACATCCATGGTGACATCACACACCCCTGCCGCAGACCAACCTTCACTTGGAACCATTCAGTTTCCTCGCTTCCTACTCGTACACACGTCTTACACCCTTGATAAAAACTTTAACTGTTTCTAGCAGCTTGCCTCCCACACCGTATATTCTTGAAACCTTCCACAAGGCATCTCTATCAACCTTATCATATGCTTTCTCCAGATCCATAAATGCCACGTACAATTGTTTTACATTTCAAGGGAAAGTAAAGCCACACGAAAGATGTGGTTATTCTTGCACAATATGTACACTCGCTGTATGTGTACTTATATATATATGTGTGGGTGTGTGTGTGTGTCCCGGGAATCTATTGTATGGAGGTATGATCCACCGGGCGGGAACACAGTTCACTGCGTTGTGGTATTGTGTTTGTGTCGCGGGAAAGCAGGACAATTTAGGATTAAGAGTTCACTATCGTCATTATGGAAATTGCATCACAGGCTTGAGGGGTCGTATGTTGAGTCGGTGTTGGTAACGTAGAGATGGGTGGCGTCCAGGACGTAGACGGGAATGTAGAAAGGCGGCGTCACTTTTCTTGCGTTAGTTCCCTGGTTTCTGATTTGTTTTTTCGAGTGTGCTCCGTCACTCATGCAAGTAGAACCAACGAGCCAGTTATTTTGTTTTCGTCAACATGAACAACAAAGATGGCGCCGATTGTCGAGGAAGCTGTTGCTGCCTTAACCTTAGTGTGTCAATGAGACAATGGAGGAAGGTCAGGCGTGCTAATAAGTGTGGTTGGATGCGCTCATGATTTGCGTGATGAGACACAGAGAGAGTAAAATGAGAGAGAGAGTTCAGAGAACTCAGAGCGCCTCTGTCACTGTGCTGTGCGCCTTCCTGTTCATTGACCGTGTTGCGCACATATCTGATATACCATGAATAAAGATGGAAAGTTATTTTTCATTAAGACATTCTTTGGACTTACGTGTCCACATTGGAGTGAAAGCTGCCAGGGTCAGATTGTATCTGCCGCACAGAGGGGGACCTACGTGGTATGCGAGAATACAAAACAAAATGATATGTTGATCATTGTCAAGATTATTATAATACATTTTGACCAGGATTTTGGAAAATATGTAAAGAACACCATCGTATATAAGCCATTAGTTATTTTGAACTACTTTAAATTAATTTTAAGGGGAAATTTACCCTCATTTATTTAGATCTTGATTACGAAAATTCATGAAAACTTTCAGGATCAAGACGAATCATTTCGTATTGGTCGATGGACCACGAACGTTTATGATAAAACGACACAGCGAGCGAGTCAGATGACCGACTCTAGAAGTGCCCGTGTGGCGCCGCCTTTCACTGTGATATATACCAGGGTCGTGGTGCGGTCAGCGGTGTTAAGACCGAGTTGTGAGGACGATTGTTTAGTGATTATTGGGCTTTCTGTGTGTGTGTGTTTGTGTGTGTGTGTGTGTGTGTGTGTGTGTGTGTGTTGTCAGTGTTGTGTTTGCTGGGGATGAGGGGGATCTGAGAGTGGAGGTTGCTGAAGTGTGAATGAACCAGGAGGAATTTCATTTTCACTTTAGGTTCGGTGTTGTGTTATAGAGTGATGGTTTCCATGGGAAGGATTTATTACTGCAAAGAGCCGAGTGTCGAGCATATTGACGCGGGGTTGTACTGGGAGGATCTCTGTCTTGTTGTGAAGGTGTCTGGTGTGTGTCGTTGCTTGGCTGCCAATGATTGGTTTTAGGGCAATGGTTTGTGTGGTTTGTAGTTTTGTTAAGTTTGTTTTTCTTAGGATGGAAGACCAGGTAGGTGAGACGTAGTTTGGGGTGGACTGGATGAATAGATTCTAGTTCAGTAGTTCCCAACTTTTTTATTTGTGATAGCCCAGTTCAACCTCACTAAAGCTTCTGCGACCTCACCCTAAAATCGAACGCGTAATTCATGATCAAGTATTTATCAACACCAGAAAACGAGGGTAAGAGTTAGGGTCAGTGGCAATAGAAAACAGATCAGTGCAATATGAGAGGCCAGTACAGCCCAAGATTATTGACAATGTATGCACATATTCATGATCAGAAGACACAGTGACTTGTGTCCTGCCTGTACATACACAAACTTGGTTCAGATAGATCGAACGCTGGCTCTCTTAATGAGGTGGTTGGTCGGTGCTGTTCCTTCATGATCAACATTAATACGTGCTGATGCTAGGAGTCCCGCACATCATGGA
The DNA here is from genome assembly GCF_036320965.1 of Panulirus ornatus. Taxonomy (NCBI): domain Eukaryota; kingdom Metazoa; phylum Arthropoda; class Malacostraca; order Decapoda; family Palinuridae; genus Panulirus; species Panulirus ornatus. The sequence continues at coordinate 30,317,612 of NC_092226.1, read as the reverse complement.
GGCTGCTTCGTAGGTGTAGATTTAGCAACAAGCTGCCTCATCCATGTATGTGGGCGATGGGGTTCAAAAGCATCGCTCCAGGTAAGATCGGTTGCTTGACCAACTGGTTTATCCAATATTAACTGGATGTGAGAGACTCGGTTAAGTCCTGGAACATCCACTGGTCATCAGGTACATGCATTTGCTACACTTGGAAAATCACGTGATCGATCACCTAGTCTCCAGCAAATGTGTTGGAAATCTTTATCAACACATGTGATCTTAGTTGCATTTTCTTGCATAGATTAATTCAGTGTGGAAAACAGGTACAGGTGGTCGTTATCCTTGATCTTTTTGTACCCAGATGCCCAGCTTCATCTGAAAGTCTTTTTTTTTTTTTTTTTCGTAGGATACACAGGATTCTTTATGTTAGCTGAGACGGCACGGGTGACTGAAGCCCTAATCAAGGCCTCTCATTAGCGATATATATATATATATATATATATATATATATATATATTTTTTTTTTTTTCTTTCAAACTATTCGCCATTTCCCGTGTTAGCGAGGTAGCGTTAAGAACAGAGGACTGGGCCTTTGAGGAAATATCCTCACCTGGCCCCCTTCTCTGTTCCTTCTTATGGGAGAAAAAAGAAAAAAATGAGAGGGGGGGGGTTCCAGCCCCCCGCTCCCTTCCCTTTTAGTCGCCTTCTACGACACGCAGGAAATACGTGGGAAGTATTCTTTCTCCCCTATCCCCAGGGATATATATATATATATATATATATATATATATATATATATATATATATACTTTAGCCTTAGTCATTTGCTAATTTTGCTGACCAACTCTTAAAAGTGGATGAACAGCTAGTTTGACTGCGGACCGACAGCCACAACCAGGATTCTCGACCCGGGGCAGCTCGTGAAATCATCACGGTCAGGAACGCTAACCGCTATATCACAGTTGGCATTTTTTTTGCTGTTGTGAGAGAATAAGTGATTTCAAATTTGTGAAGGAACCCATCAAGCACACACAGTCCTTGACAGATGATTTTCCATTCCTGAAATTTTGTTAGATTTGTTTTGTCAAATTTACAAAAGTATTCATTCGTTTCATTGTTCAGTTCAGAGATTCTCTGCATAACTTTTCCTTCTTGACAGCCATTTTCCCTGTGTGTTTGCGCAACAGAAGAGCCTCATGTTTGGCGTCTATTTCTTGGCAAAGTCTTGCAAACAAACGTACACTCAAAGGATTTGCTTTCATGAAATTAACTGCTTTTCCAGGTACTGTCTCTGTGGCTAACGCCTGCCGATGAACCATACAACGAACTCTTAACATTTGTGGAGAATGATGCTTCAGCATCTGCTGAAACCCAGATCGGAGAACCGGCCATAGCAGATGTACCGTCTGTACAAATGCCGCTCACATCCCTCCACTGTGCTTTATCTTCTTCATGAAATGATTCAACCTTTTCAGAGATATCTTAGGCAGTGGTAGATATTACCAGGGGTTAACGAAAGAGGAAATACTCTTTCAAATTACTATTGTTTATGCAACAGAGACGAACCTCAATAACTGTGCAAGATTGGCTACGTGTGTATACATTTATCAGTTTGGCGGGGAAACACACCAAATAGACCAGTTTTTACTTTACAAAGAACCAGAATAAGAGTATAACCTGCCACATCTTTAAGTCGCTGATGTACCGTCTCGCCCAGAAGATCCTTAAAACTCCCAGCCAGCCATTACAGCGACGCCTGGTGCAGAGGTTGGCAACTACGTCCTGGTTTCCGGAGTTGCTGGAAAGTGATAAATGTGTCTGTAGCAGTTTGCTGCCTCTTCACCGAACTCGTGGCACGTGGCAAAATTACCTCCTCCCCGAAGTTATGAGCCCTTTTGGTTTTCGGAGTTCTCAGGAAACAGTGTAAGATGATGTCATTGCAGCCTTTTTTTTGTGTTTGGAAAGCTGAATCACTCGCTGTCAGAACGAACTTCCTCCAACTGCCTTGTTTGAAAAATCTGGGGTCTCGTTTAGGATCTTTGGGTGTCTTGATTGCAAATGAAACTTCAGGTTATTTGGCTTCATACGTTCCTCTGGTTGATAAGAAAAAAAAAAAATGCCGACGGAGCTAAAGTTAATATAGTTCTCCATATCCTTTCGTTATCTTGTGTTACTTGCAATGGCTCTCTTTTTTGACAATATCCTGTAATGGAAACGAAAATTAAACGGAGAAAGGGGAGAGAAGTACTTCACATGTAATTCCCTTGTGTCGCGCGAGGTGACTCAGAGCGTGGGGAGCAGGGCCTAGAACCCTTCCTTTCCTGTATTTCAGTTTTTGGAAGTTTGAACAGGAGGAGGAGCCAAACGAGGGGTACTCGTCCCCCTCGAAAGGTCCAGGCCAGGGTATCTGAATGTGTGTGGACGTGGCATAGGAGGTAAATTGTTTATGGGGTACTGAGGGAGGTACATTTAAGGGTCTTGGAGAAAGAGACGGAAGCTGAGGAAGCGAGGGAAGTGAGTCAGCTGTTGTTTGCTGATAACACAGCACTGGTGGCAGATCCGAGAAACAGTTGAAGCTGGTGTCTGAGTTTGGGAGTATGTTAAAGGAGAGCGTTGAGAGTAGATGTGAAAAAGAGTAGTTACCAGGTTTAGCGATACAGAGACATGTTAGTAGAGGGTGTGAGTTTCACTACAGGAGACCTAGAGGAATGGAAGCAGATGCGAGTCATAGGGTAGGTGAGGGGACGAAGGTTCTGGGTGAATTGAGGAATGTGTAGAAAGAGGTCACAATCAGGGAGGCCGAATGTATGGTAATCTGACGGTGTTGTATGGCACGAAGCATGGGCTGTAGATGACACTGTACGCAAGATGATGGCTTAAGTTGGAAATAAAACGTAGAAGGAAAGTATGTGGTGTGAGGAGGGTCGGATTGAGAGAGAACAAATAGTTGTCATGGAAGTCCTAGATAGCCTGGGGAAAAAATGATCTCTGATAGGTCTATTATACGTATTGGGTTGTCCAAGATCGTTAGAATTCTTGAAATTACTCATTTGTGTAAGATGTTGAAAACTCTTTGGATATGTATGATCCATCTGATGTCACATACCTGAGTAGAGTAGTCTTCATGTTAAGGCCTCTTACATTAGTGTCAGATACCCGAGACGTTTTTGATAATGAGCACCTCGGAGTTCTTCATCAACAGATCCCTTTGTAATGACCTCATTAGCAGCCCAGTAGGTCAGCCAAGCCTGATCCATTAAATCAAACGTCTATAACTGATCTGAATGATCCAGAGGTCTGATGGTGCGGCCTCGGTTTGGGGAGGATCAGTTCAAACTTGCTTGTATTTTCGATCATCAGATGAACAACGAGCGTAATAAAGATGCTGGTTCCAGTTGAATTAATGGCATGGTTCTGTTGTATGATTTTTGTAGGGGTTTAGGGAAGGTCAAGAGGTGGTTCTATGAACTTTTCAACACACTGTCTTGCAGAGGTTTGGAATCTGGTCAACGCCCTTCAGTTATATTGGCTAGAGACCCAGGATCGTCATGATGTATCGTGGTATGTTGGCTAGAGACCCAGGATCGTCATGATGTATCATGGTATGTTGGCTAGAGACCCAGGATCGTCATGATGTATCGTGGTATGTTGGCTAGAGACCCAGGATCGTCGTGATGTATCGTGGTATGTTGACTAGACACCCAGGATCGTCATGATGTATCGTGGTATGTTGGCTAGAGACCCAGGATCGTCATGATGTATCGTGGTATGTTGGCTAGAGACCCAGGATCGTCATGATGTATCGTGGTATGTTGGCTAGAGACCCAGGATCGTCGTGATGTATCGTGGTATGTTGACTAGACACCCAGGATCGTCATGATGTATCGTGGTATGTTGGCTAGAGACCCAGGATCGTCATGATGTATCGTGGTATGTTGGCTAGAGACCCAGGATCGTCATGATGCATCGTGGTATGTTGACTAGACACCCAGGATCGTCATGATGTATCGTGGTATGTTGGCTAGAGACCCAGGATCGTCATGATGTATCGTGGTATGTTGGCTAGAGACCTAGGATCGTCATGATGTATCGTGGTATGTTGGCTAGAGACCCAGGATCGTCAGGATGTATCGTGGTATGTTGGCTAGAGACCCAGGATCGTCATGATGTATCGTGGTATGTTGGCTAGAGACCCAGGATCGTCATGATGTATCATGGTATGTTGGCTAGAGACCCAGGATCGTCATGATGTATCGTGGTATGTTGGCTAGAGACCCAGGATCGTCATGATGTATTGTGGTATGTTGGCTAGAGACCCAGGATCGTCGTGATGTATCGTGGTATGTTGACTAGAGACCCAGGATCGTCATGATGTATTGTGGTATGTTGGCTAGAGACCCAGGATCGTCATGATGTATTGTGGTATGTTGGCTAGAGACCCAGGATCGTCATGATGTATCGTGGTATGTTGGCTAGAGACCCAGGATCGTGGTATGTATCACTGGTCGTCACCTGTGCATGCTGGTGTGTCTTGTTCCCTGGTATCAGTGTCTTCCCTGGATGTTGGAATACCACGTTCAGCAGTCGTATGGTTCCACCTGGTACTGTGATGATGTGAGACATTTTATGTATGACTGGGCTTGGTAGTGGACAACCTTTTTTTTTTTTTTACGTCAGATGAGACGGCACGGGCAGCTAAGACCCTAATCATGGCCATCACATTAACGCATATATCTATATATCTATCTATCTATCTATCTATCTGTCTGTCTATCTATCTATCTATTTATCTATCTATCTGTCTATCTATCTATCTATCTATCTATATATATATATATATATATATATATATATATATATATATATATATATATATACTTAGAAAAGCAAATGGATTTGTATGTAGCATTTATGGATCTGGAGAAGGCATATGATAGAGTTGATAGAGATGCTATGTGAAAGGTATTAAGAATATATGGTGTGGGAGGCAAGTTGTTAGAAGCAGTGAAAAGTTTTTATCGAGGATGTAAGGCATGTGTACGTGTAGGAAGAGAGGAAAGTGTTTGGTTCTCAGTGAATGTAGGTTTGCGGCAGGGGTGTGTGATGTCTCCATGGTTGTTTAATTTGTTTATGGATGGGGTTGTTAGGGAGATGAATGCAAGAGTTTTGGAAAGAGGGGCAAGTATGAAGTCTGTTGTGGATGAGAGAGCTTGGGAAGTGAGTCAGTCGTTGTTCGCTGATGATACAGCGCTGGTGGCTGATTCATGTGAGAAACTGCAGAAGCTGGTGACTGAGTTTGGTAAAGTGTGTGAAAGAAGAAAGTTAAGAGTAAATGTGAATAAGAGCAAGGTTATTAGGTACAGTAGGGTTGAGGGTCAAGTCAACTGGGAGGTAAGTTTGAATGGAGAAAAACTGGAGGAAGTAAAGTGTTTTAGATATCTGGGAGTGGATCTGGCAGCGGATGGAACCATGGAAGCGGAAGTAGATCATAGGGTGGGGGAGGGGGCGAAAATCCTGGGAGCCTTGAAGAATGTGTGGAAGTCGAGAACATTATCTCGGAAAGCAAAAATGGGTATGTTTGAAGGAATAGTGGTTCCAGAAATGTTGTATGGTTGCGAGACGTGGGCTATGGATAGAGGTGTGCGCAGGAGGGTGGATGTGCTGGAAATGAGATGTTTGAGGACAATGTGTGGTGTGAGGTGGTTTGATCGAGTAAGTAACGTAAGGGTACGAGAGGTGTGTGGAAATAAAAAGAGCGTGGTTGAGAGAGCAGAAGAGGGTGTTTTGAAATGGTTCGGGCACATGGAGAGAACGACTGAGGAAAGATTGACCAAGAGGATATATGTGTCGGAGGTGGAGGGAACGAGGAGAAGTGGGAGACCAAATTGGAGGTGGAAAGATGGAGTGAAAAAGATTTTGTGTGATCGGGGCCTGAACATGCAGGATGGTGAAAGGCGGGCAAGGAATAGAGTGAATTGGAGCGATGTGGTATACCAGGGTTGACGTGCTGTCAGTGGATTGAATCAGGGCATGTGAAGCGTCTGGGGTAAACCATGGAAAGCTGTGTAGGTATGTATATTTGCGTGTGTGGACGTGTATGTATATGCATGTGTATGGGGGTGGGTTGGGCCGTTTCTTTCGTCTGTTTCCTTGCGCTACCTCGCAAACGCGGGAGACAGCGACAAAGCAAAATATATATATATATATATATATATATATATATATATATATATATATATATATATATATATATATATATATATGTGTGTGTGTGTGTACCCTAGCCTGAGCCAGGTATCCATTTCATCGACCAGCACCAAGGGGTGGATGAACCGATGAACAGTTGGGTTGACTGTAGAGACTGATTGCCGCAACCAGGGTCACGTCACGGTCAGGGACGCTAACCGCTGCCCCACATAGGGTTATCATCCTCACTACAATCACACGGGGCCAGTTTGTCAAGCTGCGCAGAACATCGCATTTGTCAAGCTGCGCAGAACATCGCATTTGTCAAGCTGCGCAGAACATCGCATTTGTTCACCGAGATATATTCCCAGCTGTTAGGCTCCCCCTGGAAATCATCCATTGACGTCCCACGTTCCAGGAGAACCAGGATAAACTTGGTCTGGGGCAAATTTAAGTTGTGTCCATCATGTGTTGCCCATGTGATGCATATTGTTCGAACATGTTGTCAAGAGGTAGTTTGTGCATCGGGTTTACTATTTCTCTATTCCAAAGTGGTCCAGGTAGAGCCACGCACATGGGATTTACCGGTTATGATGTACAGATGAACGTACATTATGGTGCTGAGATGGAAGAAAAATGTGAGAATTCTAGTAACACTGTACAATGTAAGAGAATACTAGTAACACTGTGGAATGTATGAGAATACTGGTAACACTGTACAATGTATGAGAATACTAGTAACACTGTGGAATGTATGAGAATACTGGTAACACTGTACAATGTATGAGAATACTGGTAACACTGTACAATGTATGAGAATACTAGTAACACTGTGGAATGTATGAGAATACTGGTAACACTGTGGAATGTATGAGAATACTGGTAACACTGTACAATGTATGAGAATACTAGTAACACTGTGGAATGTATGAGAATACTGGTAACACTGTGGAATGTATGAGAATACTGGTAACACTGTGGAATGTATGAGAATACTGGTAACACTGTACAATGGAAGAGAATACTAGTAACACTGTGGAATGTATGAGAATACTGGTAACACTGTGGAATGTATGAGAATACTAGTAACACTGTGGAATGTATGAGAATACTAGTAACACTGTGGTGACGCTGGCTGGGGCGGTCGTCTGGTACCTGCCGGCCTCAAGGTTAGGTTTTTACTTACAAGTTGTGTATAACAAGTTCACGTACAAAGATCGCCAGTAATAGTTCCACATCAGCAGACTGCAAGTGTTTCCCTTGTGTTATTGTCTGTATTTGTAAATGCATAAGCGCACTGTCAAAACTTACTTTGTTCTAATACTGTGTTAACAGTGGACCTCCGTGGTATATCGGTTAGCGTTCCTGACCGTGACGCATTCACGGTCCGCCCGCCCAGGGTCGAGCGCTTAAGTTCGAATCCTGGTTAAGGCAGTAGGTCCACAGTCAACACAGCTGTTCATACGCCCCAAAGGGTTGGTCGATAAGATGGATACCTAGCTTAGGCTAAGATATATATATATATATATATATATATATATATATATATATATATATATATATATATTTTATTATACTTTGTCGCTGTCTCCCGCGTTTGCGAGGTAGCGCAAGGAAAGAGACGAAAGAAATGGCCCAACCCCCCCCCCCATACACATGTATATACATACGTCCACACACGCAAATATACATACCTACACAGCTTTCCATGGTTTACCCCAGACGCTTCACATGCCTTGATTCAATCCACTGACAGCACGTCAACCCCGGTATACCACATCGCTCCAATTCACTCTATTCCTTGCCCTCCTTTCACCCTCCTGCATGTTCAGGCCCCGATCACACAAAATCTTTTTCACTCCATCTTTCCACCTCCAATTTGGTCTCCCTCTTCTCCTTGTTCCCTCCACCTCCGACACATATATCCTCTTGGTCAATCTTTCCTCACTCATCCTCTCCATGTGCCCAAACCACTTCAAAACACCCTCTTCTGCTCTCTCAACCACGCTCTTTTTATTTCCACACATCTCTCTTACCCTTACGTTACTCACTCGATCAAACCACCTCACACCACACATTGTCCTCAAACATCTCATTTCCAGCACATCCATCCTCCTGCGCACAACTCTATCCATAGCCCACGCCTCGCAACCATACAACATTGTTGGAACCACTATTCCTTCAAACATACCCATTTTTGCTTTCCGAGATAATGTTCTCGACTTCCACACATTCTTCAAGGCCCCCAGGATTTTCGCCCCCTCCCCCACCCTATGATCCACTTCCGCTTCCATGGTTCCATCCGCTGCCAGATCCACTCCCAGATATCTAAAACACTTCACTTCCTCCAGTTTTTCTCCATTCAAACTCACCTCCCAATTGACTTGACCCTCAACCCTACTGTACCTAATAACCTTGCTCTTATTCACATTTACTCTTAACTTTCTTCTTCCACACACTTTTCCAAACTCAGTCACCAGCTTCTGCAGCTTCTCACATGAATCAGCCACCAGCGCTGTATCATCAGCGAACAACAACTGACTCACTTCCCAAGCTCTCTCATCCCCAACAGACTTCATACTTGCCCCTCTTTCCAAAACTCTTGCATTTACCTCCCTAACAACCCCATCCATAATGTGAATGTAGGTTTGCGGCAGGGGTGTGTGATGTCTCCATATATATATATATATATATATATATATATATATATATATATATATATATATATATATATATATATATTCCTTGTGTGGCGAGGTGGCGATGGGAATGAATAAAGGTAGACAGTGTGAATTGTGTGCATGGGTATATATATGTATGTGTCTGTGTGTGTATATATATATGTGTACATTGAGACGTATAGGTATGTATATTTGCGTGTGTGGACGTGTGTGTGTGTACATTGTGTATGGAGGTGGGTTGGGCCATTTCTTTCGTCTTTTTCCTTGCGCTACCTCGCAAACGCGGGAGACAGCGACAAAGCAAAATGATAATGATAATATTAATATATATATATATATATATATATATATATATATATATATATATATATATATATATATATATATATATATATTCCCCACTTTCCACAATAACGTGTTAGCGTCAAGAACAGATGACTACACCTTAAAGGGAAAGTCCTCACTTGGCCCCCTTCTCTGTTCCTTCTTTGGGAAGTAATACAGGAGGGGAGGATTTCCAGTCCCAGCTCCCACCCTTGTAAGTCGCTGCATACAACACGTAGAGAATACGTAGGCAATATTCTTTTTCTTCTTACCCCAGGGACGATATATATATATATATATATATATATATATATATATATAGCGTTAATGAGATGGCCTCGATTAGGGCTTCAGTTGCCCAGAGCCGTCTCGGTTAACAGAAAAAACAAAAACATGTCACACGCTCCTGTTGCCATTACTGGTTGTCACTGGAACTGAACATGTATAAAAAGAACCAGGAGTTGTGGTTCACATTATACATCCTGGTCGTTGCATACATCTGAATATTAGAACGAACATGTTTACACACCTTCATGACCCTGAGAAAAATGCCGGGCGCCCTTCAGGTAGATACGAAGGATTCCCTTTCTTGTCCAGATCTGGCGCCAGTTAGTGTTTTGAAGGTGTTTAGTTGTTCGTTGCTTTTGTGTTGATGTTATTGGTGTGGTGAGGGAATTTTACGTGTTTGTCATACGTGGGTGAGAGCGACTGGCCAGTCAAGGTGACGGGAGGCCGCAGATTGGATTGACGTCTGTCTTAAGTTAAAAGGGTTGCTGAAGACTTCTGTGGAGATGCATGCCTTCTCTTCTGGATGAGCCATTGTTCTAGCTGTGTAATGTAGAGCTGCATTTCTTGATGTTGCTGCTGTGGTGGTAAGGTGCTGTGATATGATTGTGGATCGTCTGCATACGAAAGGACCTTCATCCTGTGGATTGCCGAAGGTAATGGGAGGTCATGTGGGAAGAGACTGAAGATGGTTGGAAAAAAAAGAAACTGCTCCCTGATGAATTCCATTGCGTAGCTAAAGAGGTTTAGAGGTAAAGCTACTGTAAAGTGACTCTGGCTTTACGGATCAGTTGTGGATCAGTTTTCCAAAGAGTTTGGATACTGAAGACAAAGCTGGTGTAGCGTGGTAGGAGGAGGAGGAGGAGGAGTCGGGTGTTTTGTGGGGTTTCAGGGTTGGTACTTTGTTGGCAAGCTTCCAGATGTCAGGAGTTTTGTTGTATAGTGAGGGAGGAAGGGTGGAAGATATGTGCAAGTGCTTGGACTGAAATGAGGCCAAAGTGGTGTGTTGTCACGGCCCAGTGCATGAAAGTTCTTAAAGGTTTTTCTTGCATTGCTCATATCAGTGGGAGTGATGGGTGGATGGGCTGTGGTTTCTGAAGTGGATTGTGTAGGTTTCTGACGACTTCCTGTTCAGGGATTTAGTTGGTTTGTGTGTGATTTTTGAGGTGTGGTTCACGAGTATGTTTGTGCGGTCTGTGGGAGAAGGAATGTTATTGGCTCGGGTCAGGAGTGCTTCATGTGTGGGGACTGTGCAGGCTGCAGAGGTTCATTAAACTATTCGAAGAGCCAGGGCAATAGAGGAATCGGGAGGATAAAAGAGGGAGGGGAGGATATAAGAGGGAGGGGCCACACATGCATTAGCACCCCATATGGTAATACAATTATTTCGGACACTTGAAGATGTTACAAATGTTGCTATAGTTTGTTGCAACTTCATTTTGATTGTGGTAGTCAACAGCCCTGGAGCCTAGATAACCAACCAACCAAACAACCAACCAACCTCTTGATTACGTGATAACGGTCTTCCAAGGTGATATCGGGCGCATAACTGCACGGAGTGATACTTCGATCCTGAGGCAACCGATCAGTTTGGAGATGATAAGCTAAGGCATTCATGGCAGTGCGATGCCCAGCCAGCTAAGCTGCGGTCGGCTTCCCTCCACCGTGCACTTTAGTAAACCCATACCCTGGTGTGGTCAGGTGTGTGGGGTATACAGTATAGTACGACTGTACGACAGAGCACGACTGTACGGCAGAGCACGACTGTACGGCAGAGCACGACTGTACGGCAGAGCACGACTGTACAGCATAGTACGACTGTACGGCGGAGTGGGTGATACAGGAGGAAACAGAATATTAGACTGAGTTGCCAGTGTGAGGGATACGTCTGAATATTATTGGAGAAACCTTCTTGGATTTTCCTGATTAAAATTTAGTTTTATGGGTTTAAATATTATTGTGACACGCAAGAGGATCTTGTTCACACCATCTCTGAATATATATATATATATATATATATATATATATATATATATATATATATATATATATATATATATAGTGAAAATAGTTTAATTCACAGAAAACGATCGTAATTCACCCGAAAAATAAATCCTTGTTAAATCTGGAGTTATAGAATAAACACCGCTAACAGAACTTCCTGATGAAATAAACCTTTACAAAGAAAACTACTGTAGTGAAATAGAAAAAAAAATTCTTCATCAACAGTGTAGGAGAAGATCTTCAGACAATACTAGATTGGTAGACTAAGTCATGTGTTACGTGCTGTGAACTTAAGGGATTTGCTGAGGGTGAAAGATTCGACTGTGACGCTCCTGCAAGACTAGTACATAGTCAGGAGGAGTTTTAAAAAAAAAAAAAGGAAAAAAGCCCTCAGTATGAGGACACATCTGTAATATTTGCACGTAGCAAACCAATTAAGAATAAACCCTGAACGCCAGGAAACCAGCTGGTCCTAATGATACATCAGCTCCGTTAATTGCAGACCTGGTGTAGTCAAGTGTCGGGTGTATAGTGTGTGTACCTTTGTCTAATACCTGTATAAGTGATCATATACCATACCATTATTATGGTAGATGATAACTGTATAAACGATTATATACCATAGTATTATTATGAAAGGTAATAAATGAATAAATGATCATATACCATACTATTATTATGAAAGGTGATTGTACCTGTTCTTCAGACAAATCTTCCTCAAGACTTGTATGATGGCACACGTCTGTTATTGACATCCGTACTTCACATCTGGACCTCTGCCACTCACATCTGGACCTCACAGACTTATACTACACACGTCTGTACCACAGACATCTGTACCGTACAGACCTGTACCACAGACATTTGTAGCGTACAGACCTGTACCACAGACATTTGTACCGTACAGACCTGTACCACAGACATGTGTACCTTACGGACCATTGCCACAGACATCTGTACCGCACAGACTTGTACCACAGACATCTGTACAGTAGACTTGTACCACTGATATCTGTACCTTTCATATGTCTCGAAATATTACAAAATGAGACAAAGTTGGTCATTTGCAGTGATCTTATAGATCTGGAAAGTCAGGTAAGGACGTTATATTAGCTATAATGAATCATGTGATCGCAATTTTAATGGATCGTATGTCGGAGGTTTGTTTATTGATTTTAGCTCATCGCTGGACGCAATCAGTCCTGTAATCTTAATTAACGAACGAATCATCTGTCTTCTGGCCAATTATCTATGCTTTCATTCTTGAGGTTTTACCAAACACGATGATATCTTCAGGATCTTTTGTTAGCTGGATTGAAATTTTTTTTTCTAAGATATGTTGATCATGTAATTATTGGTTTCGTTACGGTAGATGATGCTAGTGGTGAGAAAATGCAAATATCTGACGTCGTATCACAGTATAATGGATATAATATTTTAATGAATGTGAAGAAAGGTAAAGAGATAATTTTTGAACTTAGAAAGAAAGGTCCGAGACATGAACAGCTGACAAGGGATGGTGACGGGGTTGAAGAGTAGGACAAACTTAAGTCTGTGCGTGTTGTAAAACGCAGGAAATTTAACTGGTTAGATCACAGTCAATACATTGGTAGCACATACAGACAGCGACTCTACCTTTCGTATGTATTACGATCTTTTGATATAACCAGTACTGTTTTGTATAGGCTTTATATTACTGCTGTAGAAAGTATCATGTTTCCATTGTTTTGTGGAATTCAGAAAAAATGGAAACGAGAAAAATGTTAATGAACTCAGTCAATAGACAATAGTTACAAGGGTAGTTAATACATCTGATAAGAAACACAAGATTATTGGTGGTGACGTAGCTTACACAGACCTTATATATATATATATATATATATATATATATATATATATATATATATATATATATATATTATCCCTGGGGATAGGGGATTAAGAATACTTCCCACGTATTCCCTGCGTGTCGTAGAAGGCGACTAAAAGGGGAGGGAGCGGGGGGCTGGAAATCCTCCCCTCTCGGTTTTTTTTTTTTTTTTTTTTTTTTTTTTTTTTTCCCAAAAGGAGGAACAGAGAATTGGGCCAGGTGAGGGTATTCCCTCAAAGGCCCAGTCCTCTGTTCTTAACGCTACCTCGCTAATGCGGGAAATGGCGAATAGTTTGAAAGAAAGAAAGAAAAGATATATATATATATATATATATATATATATATATATATATATATATATATATATATATATATATATATATATATATAAGGAAGTAAACACGCTGACCATAGACCATACACGTAGGTTCAGTAAGTATTGTCATGTTCATTGGGTATGGGGCAAGACTGGTAGCTCTGGAAAGCACCACGATACAGATGTAGTAGCTTCAGTATCAAGCACAATCCATATGTATAATCATTCTTTTTAAAGAGTTTGTTTACCTATCATGTCTTGAAACTCTGATTGCTTAATTGATGGATGTTTTGCCGCTGTGATAGACAGTCTCATTTGTTTGTTAAGCTATGCGTATTACGGTATAATTGTACTATTAGATAATGTATGCCTGTTTTATTGCATTGTCGTTCTTGCAATGGGTAAGTGAATAAATTCTAGTCATGATTGTACAGGAGAGCGCGATTGTACAGCTAAACAAAAGTTTACAGCAGCGTACGATTGTGTAGCACAAGAGTGTATAGCAGAGCGCTAGTGTATAACAGCGTAAAAGTGTACAGCGCGAGTGTACAACAGTGTACTCCCATGACCACCATGTGAGGCCAGTCATGCTCAGATTTTCCTGTGTACTGACCTGTGCGAGTCCAGCACAGAAGTTGATAATCTGTACATGTGTGTGCGTACGTCTGTGTATATTTCACCCTACCTACTTACAAGTTTCATACGGTATATATGTGTTCGTCTCTGTATATTTCACCTTACATACAAGTCTCATAAGTGTATGTGTGTACGTCTGTGTATATTTCACCTTACCGACTTACAAGTCTCGTACTGTATGCGTGTGTACGACTGTGTATGTTTCACTTTACCGACTTACAAGCTTCATACGGTATCTCTACTTTACAGTAAGTACCCTCATGATACGCTGTGGACGCGAGTTTCGACCACAGCCGCGCGGTTAGGAGGGATGTGGGCTATATGTGTTCTTTTTCTGTTGTTATTGTTCGTGAAAACGAGAAATTCTTCATGTAGTGTATAGTTTAAGTCAACACGCTTCCCTCTGTGGAAGTTGGAGTTTTGCTGTGATGTAGACATGCTGGAACTAACGTTCAACACATTGTATATAGGAAAACGAAGTGTCAAGTCTGTGTCGAAAGACTGCAAGTTAACGTAACGAACCAGCATCGTCACAACTCATGATGTAACGTTCCCTCCACTTGGGTCTTATAGAAGACCCCTTATGACCCCTTGCCTTAGCGTTCCCACCCACAGGACGAGCCTGGGGAGACCAGGAAAGTGGCTGATGATAACGGCAAAATCTCTGCATTGTTTCTAGAAGTTAGAAGGACAGGCGTTAAGTGCAGAGGCGAGAATGCTTTTCCGTTGGAGTAGTGGCAAAGCAGCATCGCCTGTTATCAAAACACGCCATCAGATAAAGTTCCCACAGATGGCGTTGAGTTAGTTTTTGCTGCAGACGTCAACCAGATACTTTAGAAAGTTCGTCACCTGGCATAAAGAAACGCATCCATCTTAACCTCTCCCCCTTAGGCCAGGCGTACTCACTCAGCTTGCCCCAGGTGCACAATAATGAAAGCCCAACCCATCTGAAACTGATTCAAAAGCCATTGGATCAATCTGACAAACCTAACATCCCATCACTCTCTTTAGGGGAATCTTATTTGGGTTTCGTTATGTGTATTCTTGCCAAAACATTGTTCAGAATCCTCCAGCGTCAGCAGTTGTGGCTCCTGCAACTTCCATCACCTCCGACGTTCGTATGAGATCATGCGAGAACACAACGTTGGTAGTCCAGAGCTGACCCTCCTGGTTGACTAGAAGCTGACCAGAAATATGAGGAAGGCATGTGTGAGGCAAGATTAATGCTGGCTAAAGACTGGTTTGAGGTCGAGTGTTGATATACTTCGAGAACTCGTCTTACATCTTAGGGTTCAATTAGCGAGTGCCATTAAGGTTAACATCTCTGCTTTCAGTCGAGGCAAAGTTTATGTCTTTCACCGGGAGTTGCTTGTGTGTCGCCCCTCAGGCACTGCCATCAGTCTTCAAACAGTGGCGGTTGTTGTCGATAAAACCAGGGAGTGACTGAATGTTCCTCGATGCTTTTGGCCACCACGCCCACACTAGCTTCGTTCATAGGAACCTGACAGTTTTGGTAGGGAAGTTGATGGATGATTGTAAAGTGTTGACGATGAGATGTCTGGCGAGAGGAAGACGAAGAGGTTGTACTGCTGTGTTGTAGCATCACGACCTGCAGGGTGAGACTAGCGCAGCGGGTGTGTTTAACATAGCACTGTTTACAGCGACGGGATGAACGTCATGTCGGAATACATACGTGAACATCATAGGGAAGTATAGTAATCTTGATGCGGGATGAATCAATCCTGAGTTACGATGTGAGTCTAGCTCGGGGCGGAAGGGGAGGACTAACTCTGGCTACACCCTTTGATGAGTACCTATTTGATCACAGTGATAGGCATAAGGCCATCATCGGCGGGGCCGTATGTTGAGGCACCTTCTCTTAATAGTCGCTCTTTGTTGTCTAAACTAGCGCGCCGCTGCCGGTGAGGGGTTAGATTACAGGTTGCCAGGCGAGGCCGTACATTATATTCACACTCCCTCTAATATCGACGCCTGGGGGGAATTTACCAACTACTGACCATCACTACAACCTAAGCGGCGACTTTCTCACACACACACACACACACACACACACACACACACTGTGGCCAGCAGACGATGTCTTCCCTCCTCATAAGACCACAGATGACCGTTCTCCTGTGGTGAAGTGCGAGATGCTTTCCTCCTCTGGGATGGAGCGCCGCACCACCCAAGACACAGTGAGAGATTTTACCGTCTCAAGATCCTTGAGCACGACCGTACGACCTTTTAGCACGACGGTACGACCATTGCGTAGTGTGTCAGGTCAAAGGTCACCCTATCAAACATGACTGGGTCGTACCGTCGTTTCAAGGCTCGCACTTTCTTACTAAAGGTCTTACGTTTGTACTCGGGGGTTGTACCGTCATACTCGAGGGTCGTAAAATCGTGGTATAGTCGTTCTGTCGTGCTGAAACGTGTCGCTGGTATTGTCGTGCTCAAGGATCGTATTGACGTGCTCAAGGGTCGTGTTGTTATGATGAAGGGTCATACTGTCGTGCTAAACGGTCTTACCGTCGTGCCTAAGGGTTGTACCGTCGTGTTCAAGGTTGTACCGTCATGCTCAAGGGTTGTACCGTCGTGCTCAAGGGTTGTACCGTCGTGCCTCAGGGTTGTGCCGTCGTGTTCAAGAGTTGTACCCTTGTGCTCAAGGACTGTACCATCGTGCTCAAGGGGTTAGCACGTAATAAGTCCTCTAAGGGTGACTGCCATGGACAATGTGTATAGCCAGCCATCTCTCTGTTGGTGACATCTGTAAACGAACACATTCAGGCACATATTTCAGTGCCATCTACACAGCACTGGTGATGGCAGACCAGGGCAGTGACTGATCTCAAGTGGTACATACTACCATCATGTTGTTGAGGAAGATGATGATGCATTCCATCGTTTGTTTGTGTAAGATGGTTACACACTACAGCAGACGGTTGTGTGAGATGGTTACACACTACAGCAGACGGTTGTGTGAGATGGTTACACACTACAGCAGACGGTTGTGTGAGATGGTTACACACTACACCAGGCTGCTGTGTAAGATATGAGGGACACAGGGTGATGTACCACACAGCTTCACATCACCACATGTGTCGAGGTGGTGGACCACACCCAGACCGGCCGGCCGCCGTGCCTCACAGGTCGACTTTCGACGCTGATTCCTGGTAGTCCAGCTGCTTAAAGATGAATCCTTCCCTTGTCTATTGTACGAGAACTGAAGGTAGTTTATCACCGCTGGGAAAAATCTGTTCTTTCGTACAGGTGAGGGAGTCACTGTCACTGGCTCGGGTCGTAGAAACTAGTGGACATCAGAGGCTGAAATTAGCCTGAATGTCAGATGTGAACGAAGCGTCACTCAAGGTCCCAAATCTCGTCTCTGGGACATGTCGGTATTCATATGTCTGCAACCGAGAAATATCGATATTTATCCAGTAATTTCATTAATGTTAGCCTTTTTTTTTTTTTTGGGGCATAATATCAGATCATCTAGCCTGTCTGTCGGGTGTGTTAGTGCTGACCATCACCTGCAGAGTGCTGGGCAGTATTGATCCGTCCTTACATTATCGCGCCACGATTTCATTCGTGTCATCAACTTGCTCACGCCACATATCGCCCGCCAACTTGGTACAGTAAGTTGCTTAGGTAAGTCACCAAATGCCTACGTACCTGATGGTCCAGAAACTCCTACTAGAGTAAGCGGGGGGCGGGAGGCATAGGGAGTAATGTCCAAGCCACATCTGTACCTCCCAGAAACTAACAGAGATATCATACGAGGGATGAAATGCGTTCATATACTTCTGTACTCTAAGGAAATACATTAAAATCATTAAGGTTTCTAATCTGCTGGACAAGTACCACCAAAGCAGGAAAGTTAACGTGAGGAAAGGATGATGAATCATTGCCAGAGGAGGAGGGATTATGTCCACACAACACGAGGAGAGACAGACGACTCCACACATCCTGAAATGGAAAAAAACAAGATTCTCTCATGAGTCAGTCGTATGGCGAGTCCTGCCTCCCTCACTTGCAGTCAAGCTAGCTGTTTATGCTTCCGTAAGGAGCTGGTGGATTAATTGGGTACCTAGCTGGTCCATATATATATATATATTTTTTTTTCTTTTTTTTTTTTTGCTTTGTCGCTGTCTCCCGCGTTTGCGAGGTAGCGCAAGGAAACAGACGAAAGAAATGGCCCAACCCACCCCCATACACATGTATATACATACACGTCCACACACGCAAATATACATACCTACACAGCTTTCCATGGTTTACCCCAGACGCTTCACATGCCCTGATTCAATCCACTGACAGCACGTCAACCCCGGTATACCACATCGATCCAATTCACTCTATTCCTTGCCCTCCTTTCACCATCCTGCATGTTCAGGCCCCGATCACACAAAATCTTTTTCACGCCATCTTTCCACCTCCAATTTGGTCTCCCACTTCTCGTTCCCTCCACCTCCGACACATATATCCTCTTGGTCAATCTTTCCTCACTCATTCTCTCCATGTGCCCAGACCATTTCAAAACACCCTCTTCTGCTCTCTCAGCCACGCTCTTTTTATTTCCACACATCTCTCTTACCCTCACGTTACTTACTCGATCAAACCACCTCACACCACACATTGCCCTCAAACATCTCATTTCCAGCACATCCATCCTCCTGCGCACAACTCTATCCATAGCCCACGCCTCGCAACCATACAACATTGTTGGAACCACTATTCCTTCAAACATACCCATTTTTGGTAAACAGAGAAGAGGTAGTAAAAGCTTTGCGGAAGATGAAAGCCGGCAAGGCAGCAGGTTTGGATGGTATTGCAGTGGAATTTATTAAAAAAGGGGGTGACTGTATTATTGACTGGTTGGTAAGGTTATTTAATGTATGTATGACTCATGGTGAGGTGCCTGAGGATTGGCGGAATGCATGCATAGTGCCATTGTACAAAGGCAAAGGGGATAAGAGTGAGTGCTCAAATTACAGAGGTATAAGTTTGTTGAGTATTCCTGGTAAATTATATGGGAGGGTATTGATTGAGAGGGTGAAGGCATGTACAGAGCATCAGATTGGGGAAGAGCAGTGTGGTTTCAGAAGTGGTAGAGGATGTGTGGATCAGGTGTTTGCTTTGAAGAATGTATGTGAGAAATACTTAGAAAAGCAAATGGATTTGTATGTAGCATTTATGGATCTGGAAAAGGCATATGATAGAGTTGATAGAGATGCTCTGTGAAAGGTATTAAGAATATATGGTGTGGGAGGCAAGTTGTTAGAAGCAGTGAAAAGTTTTTATCGAGGATGTAAGGCATGTGTACGTGTAGGAAGAGAGGAAAGTGATTGGTTCTCAGTGAATGTAGGTTTGCGGCAGGGGTGTGTGATGTCTCCATGGTTGTTTAATTTGTTTATGGATGGGGTTGTTAGGGAGGTAAATGCAAGAGTTTTGGAAAGAGGGGCAAGTATGAAGTCTGTTATGGATGAGAGAGCTTGGGAAGTGAGTCAGTTGTTGTTCGCTGATGATACAGCGCTGGTGGCTGATTCATGTGAGAAGCTGCAGAAGCTGGTGACTGAGTTTGGTAAAGTGTGTGAAAGAAGAAAGTTAAGAGTAAATGTGAATAAGAGCAAGGTTATTAGGTACAGTAGGGTTGAGGGTCAAGTCAATTGGGAGGTAAGTTTGAATGGAGAAAAACTGGAGGAAGTAAAGTGTTTTAGATATCTGGGAGTGGATCTGGCAGCGGATGGAACCATGGAAGCGGAAGTGGATCATAGGGTGGGGGAGGGGGCGAAAATCCTGGGAGCCTTGAAGAATGTGTGGAAGTCGAGAACATTATCTCGGAAAGCAAAAATGGGTATGTTTGAAGGAATAGTGGTTCCAACAATGTTGTATGGTTGCGAGGCGTGGGCTATGGATAGAGTTGTGCGCAGGAGGATGGATGTGCTGGAAATGAGATGTTTGAGGACAATGTGTGGTGTGAGGTGGTTTGATCGAGTAAGTAACGTAAGGGTAAGAGAGATGTGTGGAAATAAAAGGAGCGTGGTTGAGAGAGCAGAAGAGGGTGTTTTGAAATGGTTTGGGCACATGGAGAGAATGAGTGAGGAAAGATTGACCAAGAGGATATATGTGTCGGAGGTGGAGGGAACGAGGAGAAGTGGGAGACCAAATTGGAGGTGGAAAGATGGAGTGAAAAAGATTTTGTGTGATCGGGGCCTGAACATGCAGGAGGGTGAAAGGAAGGCAAGGAATAGAGTGAATTGGATCGATGTGGTATACCGGGGTTGACGTGCTGTCAGTGGATTGAATCAGGGCATGTGAAGCGTCTGGGGTAAACCATGGAAAGCTGTGTAGGTATGTATATTTGTGTGTGTGGACGTATGTATATACATGTGTATGGGGGTGGGTTGGGCCATTTCTTTCGTCTGTTTCCTTGCGCTACCTCGCAAACGCGGGAGACAGCGACAAAGCAAAAAAAAAAAAAAAATGAGGCCACGGGGAAATGAAACACGATAAGTTCCCAAGTACACTTTCGTGTAATAATCACATCATCAGGGGAGATACAAGAAAGGAATATAACAGTAAGTTGATATACATCGAGGATACGTAGCTAGGACGCCATTTGGTAAACAAGTGACTACCCGAATGGAGGTTGGGTGCTCTCAAGTCTGGTAACATGCGTATCATGAATTTATTATGTGGACATGAAGAGGAGCCGTTTACAAATTTTATCAACATTAAAGCTATCCCATTTGTACAGACCTTCACTAATATTAATGTTACAATTCTTTGTGGATTTGATAATAGAAGATTCAGTGATATTTCTTGTGGTAAAAGAGAGTTAATAGCTGAGATGACATTACTCCAGTCAATACAGTGATCATGATTTTTAACATGATTAAACAAGGCATTTGATTCTTGTTCTGTTTTTGTACTATGTTTATGTTGCTTAAATCTATCTGAAAGATCCTTACCAGTCTGCCTAACATAAAACTTATCACAATTTCTACATGGTACTCTATAGATGCATCCTGCAGAACTTTCTTGCGAGTTCCTGATTAAGATATTCTTTATATTAGTATTGTTGCTGAAGGCAACATTTACATTAAAGGATGTAAGCAACTTGGGAAGTAAAGATATTAAAAGGGAGAACTAAAAGATTATTGGTGTCAATGGGAGGTTTGGGTTCAGCTCTGTAAAATTATTTTGTCAACTTAAGGTATTCATGAGACGTGTAACATGTTGGGGAAAAAATGGATTGTGTTTATTTCTGTGCTCTTGTGGTATGTCCTTTTCGAGTTAATTAGATGGCCTTGATTAGGTATTCACTTAACTATGCCGTCTCAGTTAACACAGGAAAAAAACCTGAAATCCGTGAACATTTTTTTTCTCTTGTTTTAGGAGGACTGGAATATTTATGCTAAAGCTCTTGAATCCGACGGTACGACCCTTGAGCACGACCCTTGAGCACGTCAGTACTACCCTTGAGCACGTCAGTACTACCCTTGAGCACGTCAGTACTACCCTTGAGCACGACAGTACTACCCTTGAGCACGACAGTACGACCCTTGAGCACGACAGTACGACCCTTGAGCACGACAGTACGACCCTTGAGCACGTCAGTACGACCCTTGAGCACGACAGTACGACCCTTAAGCACGACAGTACGACCCTTGAGCACGTCAGTGTAACTCTTGAGCACGACAGTATGGTGTTTGGGTACGTTGGGTGAGGTCAAAGATCAGGGCATCATACCAGAGGGTCGCCCCGTCTGCTCATTGGTCGTATCCTCAAGTTTAAAAGGACACTAAGAAACCAGGTGTTGTGGTCTGAGATATTAGATAGGTTAAGGGAACCGGTACCGCATGAGATCAGAGAGCTAAATTAGACTTTAGATGATGAATGATATTAGGTAGTTAGAGGCACCGGATTGGGTATGAATGATCAACACAGGACGAGGAAGCAGGAGCTGGACTCGAGCAACCAACAGTTTTAAAGACGTGTCTTATCAGATCATTGCTGAACGAAAAAAAAAAAGGAGGAACCTGACCAGACTGGTTTGCTTCAGCCTGGCTAGTCTTTGCTGAAGACTGTGATTACGAATTGGATATATTTCGGCGACTAATTAAACTTTAGGGAACGCCACTAAATTTCTCTCTCTCTCTCTCTCTCTCTCTCTCTCTCTCTCTCTCTCTCTCTCTCTCTCTCTCTCTCTCTCTCTCTCTCTAGGTTATTACTGAAGAGCTAAAGATCTGTTGTCAAGTCATATAATATGATTTAGTAATACTTGATCTGAATAAAACCGAAGTTACTTTCTCTGAGTAACTTTTAAGTATGTGTTGAGTGTTACTTTTTAGTGTAAGTATCGAGTGTTAATTCTTCATACATTGGCATTTATATATCATTAACTGTCTTATTCAGAAGCTGGGATCTTTAGTGTCTGTCTTTGACCTTACCTAAGGCTGTGTGCAGAGGAGGCCGGGTAAGGAGATAATGGAGACATATGATGCAAAACGACCACTTGCAGGTACCTGGCCACCATGAGAAAAAGCCTATCAATAGCATCACCTAACATTACCCGGAACACTTACTTACTAGCAGCCCACCACTAGCAGGAAACTTTCACTAACAGCAGCCCACCGCCAGCACCAGGAACCCATCGCTAGCAGCAGCCCACTACTAGTATGTACCCATCACTAGAAGCAACCCATCACTGACGTAGCCTTCCATGAATAGGATCCCACCACTAACAACAAGCCACCGTTGGCAGGAACCCATCACCATCACTAGCTCCAGCCTAACCTTGGCGGGAACCCATCACGAACAGCAGCGCATCTCTAGTAGGAACCCATTACCAACAGCAAAACCTCCACAAGCAGGAGCCCATCATTAATAGCGTCCCACCACTAGCAGAAGCCCATCACCGACAGCATACTACAACAAACAGGAATCCATCACTAAGAACAACCCACCAGCCGCAGAAATCCATCACTGGCCGCAAACCTCCTCCAACAGGAACCCATCACTTACAGCAACCCACCACCATGAGGAACCCATCACTAGAAATATCCTACCACTAGAAGGAACCCATTACTATAAGCTGCCAACCACAAATAGGAACCCATTACTACTAGCAATCCACCACTAACAGATATCCATCACGAAGAGCAACACACCACTACAGGCACCCATCACCAGCAACAGCCTACCTCTAACAGGTACCCATCACTGGCAGCAGCCCAAAGTAACAGGTACCCATCACTGGCAGCAGCCCAAACTAACAGGAACCCATCACTGGCAGCAGCCCGCCGCTAGCAGGAACCCGTCACAAGCAGAGACCCATCACAAGCAGAAACCCATCACTGGCAGCAGGCCGCCGCTAGCAGGAACCCGTCACAAGCAGCGGCCCATCACAAGCAGGAACGTACGAGCGGACAAGTACTCGGTGGTGCTCAGCACAGAGCTGTAGACCCCTTCGTGCCTGAGACAGATTGAGGTGGTGAGCCAGTGTGAAGATTGTGATTAAGGAGCCAGTTTCAGCCCCGGGGTCGTCCACATCGGTCTTTGTCGTCAGTGATGATTATCAGACACACTACATGTGGACTGTTGGCCGGAGTCTTTTAGTAAGGTACGTTACACCGTTTAAGCGTTGGATGCAGGGAAATCCTCCACCTTCAGTAAACCAGACAGCATCAGATGCATGTGTCATTACGGATGGCACAGGGTTCAATCGAAGACAAGACTTGGAGCGAAAGCCAACGCTCGGGAAGCCCAGAATTCTGGGGGTCGTTTCTATAGACTCTTGACACTGAGGAAGACCTTGTGGATCAGGAGGTATTGTGGTCATTGCAGGGGCTCAGTTTTCTCCTGGATGACAGGAGGTGTTCCCTGGTAGGCTCTTGTTTTGGGAAGGTTGAGGGTGGCCGTGTTGTGCCTCGCACCATTGGTTCAGGTCTTACCTGTGTAACCCAGACGGTTACACTGTTAAGTTCAAAGCTTCTCGAAGAGAGATAATTAATTTGGTCTTAACATCTCAAAATGTCTGCGTTGTGGCCACACTTTCGCTGTTACGGTCAAGAGCTTGAACGTTGTCCAGTGTCCAGGTCAGATTTACTTATATAAATACGTCGTCTTTATTTTCTGATACGTAAACGGTTTAAGACAGTTAATGCCAACCATATAACTTGAAAGATATGAGAAAGTTGTGTGTGTGTGTGTGTGTGTGTGTGTGTGTGTGTATGTGTGTGTTGTATGGACACTTATTTTTAAATGCCGTCATGTAAATATGTCTATCTTGGTTCCCAGCGCACGACTCGTCTTACTTAACAAGTGGTTCTGACGATGTAAAGTGAGTTGATAAGAGAAAAAGAGGTGAGGCACTTGTCTTGTGAAGGTCATGTGGTGTGAGGACAAGTGTCTTGGTCGTGATGGTCCCGTTGAGTAGTCGGGAAGGCGATCCCTCTGACGAGCCTTCTGTGCTCACTTCAGGACCAACCAGAATAGCATGTGTTAGAGGGAGAACAGCAGCGGTGTTACTAGATAAGTACACGACGGTGTTGGTACTGGTTAAAAGCCAGGTGGGAGAGTCACTCCGTGGACCGCTTCAGACGCCCGTTGTCAGGTAGTGGTGGTCACACGGTTTACGTCCTTCCCCTTACTCCTCTTGGACTGGAGGACAGCCACTCACAGCGGGGGAGGAGAACCTGTTCCGAGCAGACGCCGGGTTTACGCTGCTTGTGGGAGACACTCTCCTAGTCCCGTTGTCCAGCTTGCAGGTGACTCTCCCAGTCCCGTTGTCCAGTACAGTGCGCTCTTATCTTCATGCCCACTTTATGACGTAACATTTACGTGAGTTTAGGATCAGAAAGTAAAGACTTGTTGATTTACCTCGGCAAACTTACCTCCTTACGTCTCTTCGCCTGACATGACTATCATCAGCTGTCCTCGTTTGTCACGGCGCCTGACGCTCAACACGCTGACGTTGCAGACGACCGAAGATTATTCCTCTGGCGTCTCTTGAAATTCTTTCGCCCTCGCCAACATGTTACGCCTCAGCCACCTGTTGTCTTGTGCTGTTGATGTCATCTCTCAGACACGCGACCCGCCAGACTACCACACTTGCGACCCGGCAGATTATCACTCGTGAGACCCGACAGACCTTCAAACGTGCGACCCAGCGGGCTATTAGACGTGCAGCGAGGCCAGACTATCAATCAGACTTGCAGAGCGACCCTACTGTCAACGAGAGACGAGACCCGACTGTCCGACGAACGACGAGACCAGACTATGGGACGTGCGACGAAGTCAGACTGCTTCCACAGACCAGCCCCGAGCATCTCCAGCAGCTTCATTGCCTTAATCCGTCTCATGATTTTTGTTCTATTTCTGTATTTGTACAGGACTGCTCAGATGGCTCATCATACACCACCTCTACCACGGATGATCAAAGTTTCAGTTCCACACGGACGAGTAGGATCAACAGGTACCCTACCTTGAAGGCTCGTTGTATATGCTACACCTACGAGATTTTTTTCGGAGCGTCTCGATCCATGTTCTCTCACGTCTCTCGTTACTTCTACTTTCCCACCGCCAGTCTTCCTGGATTCCCCAAAGCCTTAGATTTCCTCGCAACTTTCATTTCCTTGCCAAATTCAAGCGAACACCTCGGATTGCATAATTCATGTCTGGTATGAGGTCTTCCCTCCTACTTGTATATGCGATTTGTTCTAACTCTCGTCCCTTTGGTAAACATAAGAGCATCACCCGTAAAAGCAGCTTGGGTGAATCTCATTGTTTCACGTGGGTTGTCTTACCCCAGAATCCCCCATACTCATCCTTACGACGAAGTCATGATGTTGGTCCACATCCCTGACGCACACCCAGGCCTCAGACCCTGCGCCAGCACTGCAGAATACGGACGGACGCACTGCCCGTGGGTATGAAGTACCACACGAACTTCCAAGTACAAGACATCAGAGAGCCTCAGACTTCCTTCTCTCTGTACTTTACTGTAACGATGATGAAATTCGTAAGGCTGCATTTTTTTTCTTTCTTCTGTGAAGGACATTCTTAGGACTTTCTTATTTGCCAGATATACTGTAACATCTGTTCCCTGTGCCCTGTGCCTTCCTCAAAATCCTTCTCCGCTGTCTAAAGTTAAGTCTCTCTCTCTCTCTCTCTCTCTCTCTCTCTCTCTCTCTCTCTCTCTCTCTCTCTCTCTCTCTCTCTCTCTCTCTCTCTCTCCCACATCCAATACTGTACATTTCCCGTTAGATCTTCCAGTCACTTACTCCTACGTCCTTTTCCTCAGTGTAACGCAGTAATCGCTGCCTTGATCTGGCCTCTCGGTACACGCACACATTCCCCTAGGCTGCCCGCCAAACCCTCCACATCCACTCGCCCACCTACCGTCACACTGCTCTGTGGTTCACTCAACACCTGACCCACACCTGGTTGTTCACGTATTCTTTTAATTTACTTCTCTTCTCGCCTTCTTTTTCTGGTGCTTTCTTCATGTCGCTATGTCTGCCGGGCGTTGAGTCGGGTCGGCGGCGCCACCAGCAGAGAAGAGCTAAGCGGATTCCAGGTCCGTCTTGAGCGACAATTACCGTCTTAGATCCTCTTACCCTTACTGACCCTCCTGGACGTAGATGCTTCTCTGTCCATTGTTGGAACATTGGTGGTCTCACGTCCATCCCTCCCCCTGTTGAACACGTCTGTCTACTTTCTCACCTGATGGTATTATTCATTTTGGACCCCCAGCAGTCCAAGGCTGCCTCTCCTCTTCGCTCTCAGGTCTTCAGCTAAAATCTCTACCATCGTCATCATCCTAAGAGCGGTGGTGTCTTTGCTTACCTGAGCACAAACACGCCTGTTGCTCGCCTCACGGACTTTGAATCTCTTAACTTTGAAGTCATCTGCCTCATGTTTTCTTTACCCTCCATAAGATTGGTTCTATTTTTTTTGTTTCGTGTTTCCATCTTGGCCCTCGCGAAGACTGATCTCCTACCACGAGATGCTCTTTTTACATTCGCTCGCTGAACCCACAGGCTTTGCGCTACTCATTTCCTCCTTAATGATCTGGAACAAATCATTAACCACTTGATACATGTTCTTGATTGCCATGACCACACCTCCACAACGCGACCTGTTTTTTACTCGGGGACCTTCCTTCCCATTATGCCGTGCGTACGAGATTTCTGCATCCGTGGGATCCTCCGACCATAGTCTTATATCTGTCACTTCCAACGGCGCAAATCCAACCACTCCCCCCCCCCCCAAACTCTCCCCCCAACACTCCCCCACACGCCCTACTCCCTCCACTCCCCAGCCCCACCGATCTCTCGATATGCCAGATTTGGCATTCTGGCACGGCACAGTATTCTCCTTACGCAGCTTTGATACTGCTCTGTTGGTCGAGATGACTCCAGCTGTGTTGACAGTATAGCCGAGGATGGAATCCTACACTCCATCTTTTCAGCTAAATCTTTATTCCCCAGCTATGGTTTGATGTCTCTTGTATCAAGGACGGAGTGTGTCAGGTCATGAAACTCATACCATCTTATGAGTCTCATTCTTTCTTCATTTCTGCTCAGAATCATTGCAGAGATGCTCTTCATGGAGTCAGTCATTTCTTTATGAAAAGAACGTGTACTGATTTGATCTCTTCTTTGAATGATAAATCTCTCTTTGTCCTTAACCAAAAGCATTTCCAATAATTGCAGCTCATCTTTTATTCTTTTCAACCTGTGGCTAACTTCCCTGCTGATAAAGTTGTTCTTTCTGTCACCTTATCTTCCTTTTAAGTCTCCCTTTGATGATCTTGCATCAAACTCGCCTTCCCTACCTCACCAGCTCCCACCTACAGGTGGGCCAGGGGTATACTGTGGATGGTATACTTCCTTATTTCTCTAGAAAATGTATCTCTGACTTTACTGTCTATCTTAAACCCCACATATTCTCTTTTTCTTGGAATCATGACTTGGTGCAACTAATTCTTAAGAAAGGAGACCGTTTCAAAGCCTTCTAGCTCACGACCCATTGCTCTCGCGTGTGTTCTCTCCAAAGTCTTTGCACCTCTCCTCGACTTTCAGTTTCTTTAACTCTTTGTATCTCTTTTCTCTTCTTTCAGATCACCAGTACGGCCATCGCGGTGCAAGACACATTGGTAACCTATTTTCGTATGTGAGACACTTCTGGTCCTCCTCTTCCGTTGAAGATCTTGGAGAATTTTTAGTCGTTGTTCTGGCCATCTCCAGATTCAGCAGTTGACAGGGTGTGACATAGGCTTTTGGTCTTTAAACCTCATTGCTTTGGCTTTTCTGTTCCTCTTTGTCTTTTGACTCTCCGCCTTCTCTCTAGTCATTCCATCATTGTAGTGGTTGATGGAATAAACCTCTTGCTCTTATCTTGTCAGAATTGATGTCCCTCATTGTTCTCTTTTATCTCCTTCCCTCTTTCCTTCTTCATATATCACCCTTCTTTAGACTGTTAACTCTCTTCACTCCTTCTCTGATTCAACTCAACATACTTTACTTTTTTCTGCCCTCCTGACTCCTAACGAAACAGTAAACTGGTGAAATTCAGCAATGCAAACACGCAGTTTTTACTTCTATAGTTTTCCACATCTCTCTCGTTTCCTGCCATCAGATTTCAAACCACCCCAGCAGAATCCAGCCGTAAGGTAGAACATCGCAAGATCTACTTTCCAAAACTCGAGGGAGAGTCTTTTAGCTGCCAGTACTGCTGGCTAGGCTAGGGTGATCCCCGCTTCCACCTATCTTTTAGCGACATTGGAATCAAAAGCCTTCCTTCTTACTAACACTCTTGCTGCCATTCGTTTTCAACAATCTTTCTCCACGTGTTCATCTGGTATTGTTTCAGTCACTGCTTTCGTGAGCTGTCAGCTTGTGTCCCACCTACAAAGACCGCGACCCCTATCGTGCGTCAGGCTGCTTCCTTCTACACTTTTTTTATGGAGACCACCTACTCGAGGATTAGCCGTTATGTACCTCCTATTTTCCTCGGACAGTGAAGCTGTGGAATTACCTTCCTCACGGCTGTCCTTTGTATTGTAATCATTTAACCTCCAAGAGTAAGGTCTACCGACACGTAACGAGCTCAGATTAATATCTGCATTCCTTTCCTCCTCTTCGTCATCCCTCCTTACTTATGAGGTGGCCAGGATCGACCAGGGAGTCTCGGGAGGGTTGGTGGGGGGCTGCTAGTTGAGCCAGCACTAGTTGCTGGCATTCTCTCCTCCTCGGCCCAGGTTGCTGTCTTTTTATTTTTTTTTTTTTAGCTCCCTCACACATATAAGTTGGTTGCTGGCATGCATTCGCGCGCGCGCGCGCACACACACACACACACACACACACACACACACACACACACACACACACACACACACACAACAGACACTCTCTCTCTCTCTCTCTCTCTCTCTCTCTCTCTCTCTCTCTCTCTCTCTCTCTCTCTCTCCTCGTTTCTCTTAAGGTTCCGCCAGGCTGTTCCTCTCCTACCGCGGTCGTGGCACATGCCCAGTGCACTCGCCACCTGTACTGAGGCTCTCTCAGGTGTTTTTTTCTCTTTTTTCGGACATTGAGGCTATTCAGTTATGTCTGTCACAACATTCGTCTTACTTTCTTTAAGTTCGGTTTTATATTTTCGTTATCTACATTCCCCATCTTCGTCATCTTACTCTCCCACTCACATCACTGGTCCTTCAGCATGTGGAACATCACTGCAATGAACTTGTTGTTGACGCCTGACCCAGATACCAGTAGACAGGTCCTCCCCACAAGTGCTCTTGCCACCTTACATACTCTCACGTTGTACAGGTATTTCAACCATGCAATCATCCGTCTGTATCCTCTCTACTTGTATCACATGTGTTAAAACCAACTGACTCGCGTTTTCTTTTATGATAACTTTCACTAGCGTCGTTTTCTAGGAACTCCGAGCCGAACGTCCACTCTTGCATTTGTTCTTTTCTGTCTCCTTAGGTCAGCCGTCACCCTCAGACTCCTCCCTTGTTATCCTCCATCAGTCTGCTCCCTCATGACAGCCTGTGGCTGAGATTGGTATAACACCACCTCCTCAGGAGAAGATTCAAGAACGGGAGCGAAGTGAAGCGGTAAAGGCTGTCGCTACAGAGTATGTAAAGCATTGGTAGTTATTTTATCTTCAAGGAGCTAGTGTCGGGCCGCTGCCTTAACCACAGGGATGGAAGATGCCTCAGGGGCAGCATATGGACGTTCAAGCTACCTGGGAAGACAAGAATGTTTACCACGCACTAAATCATATCGTTGCTACCTATAACTGATCGTAGAGATTCGAGATACGCTCGGCAGGTATGCACCGCAAGACCCGGCCAGTCTTATGGTGTGAGTTAGGGTAAGACTCTCAGGTGTAGTTAGCCAGCACCATTGTCAGTCGTAACCTTGTCAGATCTGCAGCTCAAAGACTCTCCCAAACTCGCAGGTTACGTTAGACCACTTGCAAGATATACAGCAACACGTAGGAAGCTTAGTGCTTGAAAACCTTATATCAGGTATTTTCCACAAGACCATCTGAACTTGTGGAATATACTGGAACATTCTTGGCCGATCCCCTGCTCTAGATCGCCCTGCAGATTGTCTGGACTCGCTTATTAGATCTATGACACGAGGACTGGCAACCCTGGGGCATGATTACGGACACGACAGTCTGCAAGGCCGTCACCACGAGAGCAGGTAATGCCATAACTTGTATGTGGCTGCGCTTTTTGCTGGAGGTGTTCCAATCATACGCTGCGACAAAAACTGGTTGGGTTGCCATTTGCGACAGTTGTTACGATTATCCAGTGAGATTCATCAATTATAAACAAACGATAAAGTCTTTTGTGACGGGAGAAACATATCAGTAAATATAAACCTTGAATTTGATGGGTTGCTTTTAGATGCGAATTGGTTTAACAAGCATCGGGATTATACGGAAGTTTGACTAACATTCCATAAGGAATGATAAGAAGTGTAAACATGAGTGGACTAAATAATCATCATAGATTAATTATAATTGATCAGTGGTCGGTTGCAAGCTAACAACTTCGTCTGTTGATGGATTACGAAAATGATCTGAGATCCTCCCACCATGTGTTAGACCTTCCCCGAAAGACGTGCACATTCCTGGAGCGATACTCGCCAGACCCGGAGCTCCGGAGCTGACAGACCTGTTGTTGCCACCATATTAGCCAAATCTGCACCATCAGCATCGCAGAATCCAACCACTCCAGATGACAGTAGGTAATCGTATACACAAAGATCCAGATGTCAGATATACCAAGACTTAGCGTTTGTTCGCTGTCCTGGAAACTCTGGTTCTGAGTGTAACTTGATAAAGAGCTTCTCTCGTTCCGATATCACTGTGGTGATACACCACTGTGGTAGTACACCACTGTGATAGTACACCACTGTGGGAGAACACCACTGTGGGAGAACACTTTGGTAGAACACCACTTTGGTAGAACACCACTGTGGTACAACACCACTGTGGGAGTGGTGGAAATGCTAGCAAGATGTTTAACTAAAAGTACCTCGGTAAATGTATGTCCTTTTTGTACTTAATTGGGTACTCTTAGCAAGCGTTTATGGTCCAGTGGTTCTTTTTAAGTATTCTCAGCTTACGTTTAGTGTATAGTAGTGAATAAAGCTTCCAGATCACACACTATGACGCAAGTCACACACTTGCTCGAATCACCAGGCGAAACACACATCTTCCACTCACACTTCCAGCCTCTGATGTATGAGGCCTCACACTAACGCTTTCCATCTCTACACTCGCACTTCTAACTTTACCCTAATACTTCTAGCTTCAAACTCACATTTCGTCCCACATTCACAGCCTGACACTCTTGCTTCCAGTCTCAAGACAGGAAGAGCAGAGGCTGAAAAAGAATATTGTGGACAAAGCAGAAAATTATAGAGTGTGTCTTATAAATTCACGAGGATTATACTGTGGATAAGGGAGGAGGTAACCAAGTTAAGGGATTCAGAGGGAAAGTTATCATATATAAAAGAGTACAAAACACCAGACCGCTGGGTCCTTTCGAGGCTATTTATGACAGTGGAAGATATCAGAAACTCACAGATTTGTCTGGTAAAAGTTAGAACTCATCACAGATAATTGAAAGAGCATACACCCTGCAAATTGTCATTTTGGCAATCGAGGCGCAAGTAATGAAAGTCGTGGACTTGAAGCAAAATATTTATCAAGTCTATTCTTCAACGTAACTATGGTGCAGCTTGCAACAACACTACAGCAAATCGTTCCATATGTTAACACTTCTGTTGAAGATAAAAATACTTCTCTCTTTCGAGGTCGATCGTTTGCTTACGAGTTTGTATCTGTTACTACGAATAAAATCAGACGAATCAAGTCCTTATGTAATTTGATAGATCAAGATTATCAAAGCCTCTGATCGTTTTGAATAATTATATTAGATCACATCTTGACCTTCTCTTTTCTGAGTTAGGTAGATGCAAGTTGTATAGTCTCATCTTGAGGATTTGTTTCCCAGTCCGAGAATCATCTTGGTTGCTCGACGTTGTACTCTTTCCATTCTACGTCTTTTTTATGGTAGGATGACCATAACTAGACACAATTTCTAGAATGTGGACGAACTAATAAATTGCAAAGATTAAGGATGATTTCCGTGGACTTTAATTCGAAGGTTCTACCTATGAAACCAGAAATTTTCTTCGCTCTTTTCACCTGCTTCTGTTCACTACTTACTTGGTTTTAGGTCACCAGAGATTATTATACCTGAAGCCTCTTCGTCATTTACTCCTTGCAGTTCAGCAGAATGTATACTGTAGCTCGGTTTAACTACCAACATGTAAAACTTTGCACTTTTCCATGTTGAACTTCATTGGGCATTTATGAGCCTAGTTCGTCAGCGAGTCTATGTCGGTTTGAAGCTGAAGATGTTCACATTCATTTATAGATTTATTTCGCAGCTTTGTATCATCAGCGAATGTTGATATCGTGCAGTGAAGCTCATTATCAATATCATCAGTATATAAGAGGAAGAGAACCGGTCCCAGGACTGATCCTTGTGGCACTCCATTGTTACGTCTAACCACTCTGAGACTTAACCATTAATCACCACTCTTTGTGTACGGCCAGTTAATTAATTTCTCATCCACTGAAGTACTACACCGTCAGTGCCATGCGATTTAATTTTCGCGAGTAATAATCTCTGATGCGTAACCTTATCCGAAGCTTTTTGAAAATCTACATAGATAAAATCAGCTGGTTTACCTTCATCCTACGTGTTGATTATAACATCAAAGAAATCAAGTTGATTTATCAGACACGAGCGATTTCGTCAACCACCACGCAGAGAATCGTGTAAGTGGTGGTCCTTTAAATGGCTTACAAAGCTCTATCTCGTATGATGATCTTCATAAGTTTACCAATTACGGACGTTAAGTTAATAGGATGATATTATTGCCTATTTTGAATATCGGTGTTACACTGGCAAACTTCCATTCATCTTCAACTTTCCTGTGGCAAGTGACTTATTGAAAAGGGCAGTGAAGGGCTTGACCATCTCATTTTTCGCCTATTTCCTTGTTCTCGGATAAGGCTTATCAGGGCTGCCGTTTTATTTATTTTCATTCCGTTTATTGCTGAAAGTTTGTCCTCGGCTTTTATGTCGATTTAGTAACTAACGTTCTCCTCTCTTATCAGTGAAACTGGATTGGGGACAAGGGTTGTGTTTTCC
Organism: Panulirus ornatus; assembly: GCF_036320965.1. Lineage (NCBI taxonomy): Eukaryota > Metazoa > Arthropoda > Malacostraca > Decapoda > Palinuridae > Panulirus > Panulirus ornatus. Next base: position 30,283,560 of record NC_092226.1, on the reverse strand, counting down.
ATCGTAAATATATATGTAGAAAAAGTCATTCAGTATTTTTGCCATGTCTTCCTTGTCTTGAACCAAGTCACCGTTTTCTGTAATCACTGGAACAATTGACTGGTAATGGCTCTTTAGCTTCTAACATAACTGTACAACTCCTCAGTGTTTATTTTGTTATTTTCATCAATATACGCTTCACATTGACGTTTACTTTGTCGTATAAATCTGTTACTTTACGCAGATTTACATACTTTACCCTATCATGTTGGTTATTGGATTCTCCAAGTTTCTTATGAATTTCTTTCTAAGACAACAGAAACTTTTTTTATTTCATCGTTTCACCATCTTGGTTTCGTTTTGAAAATACACCGTCTCACACGCATACTCCCTCTGTTGCTTTGAAGGTTTGTGTGAAGCTTTTTCAAGCTACGTTCATACCATTTTCATTAACTGTATCATCCCAGTTTTGCCTGTCAAGAGCAATGAGAAGATCATTAGAATTTCCAAGTTTAAAATCGGGTATTTTTTCCCGACTTTCATTTTGACCAACATTACTTGCAGTGTTGAAAGCGACCCTGAAAGGAATTACTTTGCCGGTAATCACTTGTACCAGACTTTTCCTCCACATTATTAACGAGATCCACATTTGTCACGAGCAGGTTTCTCGGGTAATTGGTAGAGTCCACCACACCCGCAGCTACTGGAGAGGAATTCTTCCTCATTTATAGATACCGGTAGGTTAGAACCTCCTACTATGATGGGGCATGAACTAGTGCTATTGTTATTCTCTTACGTAGTTTTCATCTTTTAATTTCTACAGAAACTCTATATTAACAACGGTTGTAACAGTTCGTCTGCGTCGTTTGAATGAGCTGTACCAAAGAGCACGACACCACCAGCTACTTTGTTGACCCCTGTCCCCATTAATCAGAGTGAACCATGGAATTGATCCCCATTAATCAGAGTGAACCCTGTAATTGATCCTCATTAATCAGAGTGAACCATGGAATTGATCCCCATTAATCAGAGTGAACCATGGAATTGATCCCCATTAATCAGAGTGAACCATGGAATTGATCCCCATTAATCAGAGTGAACCATGGAATTGATCCCCATTAATCAGAGTGAACCATGGAATTGATCCCCATTAATCAGAGTGAACCATGGAATTGATCCCCATTAATCAAAGTGAACCATGGAATTGATCCCCATTAATCAGAGTGAACCATGGAATTTATCCCCATTAATCAGAGTGAACCATGGAATTGATCCCCATTAATCAGAGTGAACCATGGAATTGATCCCCATTAATCAAAGTGAACCATGGAATTGATCCCCATTAATCAGAGTGAACCCTGGAATCGAGTATTCACAGTAGAAATCTCTACTGCTGATATCCAACCAAGATATGGAAATGGCAATATCATATTTTCCTTCCGTAAATGTTGTCACAATAGAAGACGCTGTAGCCCAACGCTGGTGACATGGACGGAAGGGGGAGAGGGTTCTCAGAATCACGGAGTCTGCTGGAAATGACAGAAGCAGATTGTTAAAGAACTCTGAACCATACAGAGGACAGGGATCTCATGATGGTTTTCCATAAATGGTGGAGTGTACAGACGCGTGACATGCCACTTATGATAGTGTTTAGTACGTTTGATGAAGAAGGTTGAGTGCCAAGGGAGTGAAGGAGTGGTCATCATGACCGTCTTGAGTGAAGGAGACGAGATAATGGCAGCCAAGTGCTGACCATCATCTATGACGAGTGTGGTCTGTAAAACACTGGAAAAGATAACCATAAAGTATATGGATATCTTGCTGGCAAAGTGCGGACAGCCTAACTGAGAGACAACACGGAGGTCATGTTGGACACATCTTGAAGACTTCCGTAAGGAAATTGTGCTCCGTTTGCGACAAAACGATGGGTGGATTATGGTCTCCCGGGCTGCCAGAGAGCATTTGACACTAAGCCAGACAGGAGGTTGGTAAGAAAGAAAAAAAAGTTTTCCAGGCAGGAAGATGGAATAGACTGTTGCCATGGATAGAAAAGTACCTTAGCGGAAGGGGGAAAAAAGGACATGTATGAGGCTCCTCGAAATGGGTTGAGGTCAGCAGTGGCATGTCGCAGGGTTTGGGTCCATCGTGGCTTGCTAGAAGAACTGGACACGTACCTGGATGATATGTTTGCAGATGATGCCAGGTTTTGATGGGAAGAAAGATCGATAAGGATTGTGCCAACTTTCAAGGTGGAGATATACCATCTACAGACTTGTTGTGGAACATGAATGATGAAATTCAGCCCGAGTAATTGGGATGAGCCACAGTGAAAGAAGGTCTTAATACGAATTATTTCAAGCAGGAGGTAAGGTAAAAGAATCTATGTACGAGAAGGATTTGGGAGTTGAAGTTATACCTAAGCTGTCGACAGAGCTCCATTGTAGGAGTCTCGTGAAGAAGACAGTCTGCTGGCAGATATCAGAATGGCATTGGAATACACTACATTGATCATATCGTCCCAAGATCCTTTTACAGGTTACCTGCAGCTTCAAGGCTGCACTGCAGTCAGAAGCAGGGAAATGGTGGACTCCTTTGGAGAGAGAAATTCCTCTACGAGATTGCACTCCTTTTCATCCATGAATGTTGTTACAACCCCTTGCCGGAAGATGATTTTTCGCTCGCGGCGTAATCTCAGGCAGGCAGAGTCCACTACTAACACCTACTTCAGTACATGGTTGAGGAAAAACTCAGTAAACCATACACGACATACATTAGGCCAAAACCAGATCATGCCTCTCGACTGGGTCACCGCACTTGAAGAAAAAGAAATATATATATATATATATATATATATATATATATATATATATATATATATATATATATATATATATATATATATATATATATCCCTGGGGATAGGGGATTAAGAATACTTCCCACGTATTCCCTGCGTGTCGTAGAAGGCGACTAAAAGGGGAGGGAGCGGGGGGCTGGAAATCCTCCCCTCTCGTTTTTTTTTTTTTAATTTTCCAAAAGAAGGGACAGAGAATTGGGCCAGGTGAGGGTATTCCCTCAAAGGCCCAGTCCTCTGTTCTTAATGCTACCTCGCTAACGCGGGAAATGGCGAATAGTTTAAAAGAAAAAAGAAAATATATATATATATATATATATATATATATATATATATATATATATATATATATATATATATATATATATATATATATATATATATAATGTCCAGAGGAAGTGCAGACACAAATGATACTAGAATTAAGAATGCTGAGTCACAGAAAGGTTTAAGGTCATTAAACTGCCCAACTTGGAAGCTTTTGAACAAATTTGATGTTGTCGACAGCGAAAGGCTCTGAGGAAGATGTAAAGATAGTTCATCCAGAGGTGGAGGATAGAACAACCAGAGGTGGAGGATAGAACAACCAGAAGTCGAGGATAGAACAACCAGAAGTCGAGGATAGAACAACTAGAGGTCATAAGAGAAGTTATACAAGAAACGTTTAACAGAGGGTGTAAAGAAATATTTCTGTAGCATCAGAGTTGTAAATCACTGAAACAATGTAAATGATAAAACGTGAATGTTGATAACATATGATGTTTATATCATGTAAGAGGATGAAGAGTTGTATGATAGTACAGAAGGGTTCAAGATATAGGGTCCTGTGAGTGACCTATCTACCCGTAATGCAGAAACGTGCAATTATGGATGAGTAATTACAGTCACACTTCTAATTCATACACTCTCACTTCCAACCTCAGACTCGTACTTCCAATCAAACATTTGCACTGTTAATCCACACTCTCACTTTCCACGTCACACCTCACCCCTCACACTTCCTACCTCACATTCACAACTCACCCCTCACACTTCTTACCTCACATTCACACCTCACGCCTCACACTTCTTACCTCACATTCACACCTCACGCCTCACACTTCTTACCTCACATTCACACCTCACGCCTCACACTTCTTACCTCACATTCACACCTCACGCCTCACACTTCCTACCTCACATTCACACCTCACGCCTCACACTTCCTACCTCACATTCACACCTCACGCCTTACACTTCTTACCTCACATTCACGCCTCTCACTTATTGCCTCACATTCACACCTCACGGCTCACATTTTCTTCCTCACACTCGCGTCTGTCTCACGCACAAAGACCCTTCCCGACACACGATCAGAAGTCCTTCTCCCATCACCGTCACGACCCACAGCCTCACAAGCCCAGCCACCTTACCTCTGCATCACTTGTTGTGTGGCTTCCCTCGTACATTAACCCTTACTGTCACTTGTCCTGTAGCCTTTCATCTGCTGTATGATCTACATGACCATAAAATCTCAAGGTTTTATCCTTTAACCTCCACGTAAGGCTTTCTCATCCCTCTAGTGTATCACTTCTTATATGAATACATTATGTAAGTAATTCAATCAGGGTCGTCGTCTTAAGCTGTCGGTCCGCAGGGGATCCATGGTTTTAGATCCATCGGTAAGAGGTGGGCCAAAGATGCCTTCCAGTAGACTTCTTCTCGACTCCATATTGAAAACTTGATCCCGTCCATCACAGTTCCTAGTGTTCTCTGCAGTTGTTTCTCGCCGCAGCATTACCTTCTGTTTTCCGACTCCCGGCCTTCTTGATCATCCCTTCCCAGCCACGGCACCTGAACTTCAAAGCAACTTTCACTTCTTCCCTGAGTCCGACCAACGGCACCTGACTCACTGAGGAAAACCTTTGCTCCGACCTACATTCTCGTCAACATTCTCATCCTACACATTTTGCTCCAGGCGGCCTCCCGATGTGTCGGTGTCCTCACCTGGTCCATGCAGCAGACGAACCTCCTCCCACTGCGGCACCTGCCGTGCTCACACTGGTACGGTCCTCCTCTGGAAGCATCCCACCTCGCACGGCAGGACATCAGTGTACTTGTCACCCTCGGCGTTGAACAGGATACTGGTATCATCCCGTCACTTTACTGATAGTATCCCGTTACTTTACTGATAGTATCCCCTTACTTTACTGAGAGTATCTCGTTACTTTACTGAGAGTATCAAGTTACTTTACCGATAGTATCCCGTTACTTTACTGATAGTATCCCGTTACTTTACTGATAGTATCCCGTTACTTTACTGATAGTATCCCGTTACTTTACTGATAGTATCCCGTTACTTTACTGATAGTATCCCGTTACTTTACTGATAGTATCCCGTTACTTTACTGATAGTATCCCGTTACTTTACTGATAGTATCCCGTTACTTTACTGATAGTATCCCGTTACTTTACTGATAGTATCCCGTTACTTTACTGATAGTATCCCGTTACTTTACTGATAGTATCCCGTTACTTTACTGATAGTATCCCGTTACTTTACTGATAGTATCCCGTTACTTTACTGATAGTATCCCGTTACTTTACTGATAGTATCCCGTTACTTTACTGATAGTATCCCGTTACTTTACTGATAGTATCCCGTTACTTTACTGATAGTATCCCGTTACTTTACTGATAGTATCCCGTTACTTTACTGATAGTATCCCGTTACTTTACTGATAGTATCCCGTTACTTTACTGATAGTATCCCGTTACTTTACTGATAGTATCCCGTTACTTTACTGATAGTATCCCGTTACTTTACTGATAGTATCCCGTTACTTTACTGATAGTATCCCGTTACTTTACTGATAGTATCCCGTTACTTTACTGATAGTATCCCGTTACTTTACTGATAGTATCCCGTTACTTTACTGATAGTATCCCGTTACTTTACTGATAGTATCCCGTTACTTTACTGATAGTATCCCGTTACTTTACTGATAGTATCCCGTTACTTTACTGATAGTATCCCGTTACTTTACTGATAGTATCCCGTTACTTTACTGATAGTATCCCGTTACTTTACTGATAGTATCCCGTTACTTTACTGATAGTATCCCGTTACTTTACTGATAGTATCCCGTTACTTTACTGATAGTATCCCGTTACTTTACTGATAGTATCCCGTTACTTTACTGATAGTATCCCGTTACTTTACTGATAGTATCCCGTTACTTTACTGATAGTATCCCGTTACTTTACTGATAGTATCCCGTTACTTTACTGATAGTATCCCGTTACTTTACTGATAGTATCCCGTTACTTTACTGATAGTATCCCGTTACTTTACTGATAGTATCCCGTTACTTTACTGATAGTATCCCGTTACTTTACTGATAGTATCCCGTTACTTTACTGATAGTATCCCGTTACTTTACTGATAGTATCCCGTTACTTTACTGATAGTATCCCGTTACTTTACTGATAGTATCCCGTTACTTTACTGATAGTATCCCGTTACTTTACTGATAGTATCCCGTTACTTTACTGATAGTATCCCGTTACTTTACTGATAGTATCCCGTTACTTTACTGATAGTATCCCGTTACTTTACTGATAGTATCCCGTTACTTTACTGATAGTATCCCGTTACTTTACTGATAGTATCCCGTTACTTTACTGATAGTATCCCGTTACTTTACTGATAGTATCCCGTTACTTTACTGATAGTATCCCGTTACTTTACTGATAGTATCCCGTTACTTTACTGATAGTATCCCGTTACTTTACTGATAGTATCCCGTTACTTTACTGATAGTATCCCGTTACTTTACTGATAGTATCCCGTTACTTTACTGATAGTATCCCGTTACTTTACTGATAGTATCCCGTTACTTTACTGATAGTATCCCGTTACTTTACTGATAGTATCCCGTTACTTTACTGATAGTATCCCGTTACTTTACTGATAGTATCCCGTTACTTTACTGATAGTATCCCGTTACTTTACTGATAGTATCCCGTTACTTTACTGATAGTATCCCGTTACTTTACTGATAGTATCCCGTTACTTTACTGATAGTATCCCGTTACTTTACTGATAGTATCCCGTTACTTTACTGATAGTATCCCGTTACTTTACTGATAGTATCCCGTTACTTTACTGATAGTATCCCGTTACTTTACTGATAGTATCCCGTTACTTTACTGATAGTATCCCGTTACTTTACTGATAGTATCCCGTTACTTTACTGATAGTATCCCGTTACTTTACTGATAGTATCCCGTTACTTTACTGATAGTATCCCGTTACTTTACTGATAGTATCCCGTTACTTTACTGATAGTATCCCGTTACTTTACTGATAGTATCCCGTTACTTTACTGATAGTATCCCGTTACTTTACTGATAGTATCCCGTTACTTTACTGATAGTATCCCGTTACTTTACTGATAGTATCCCGTTACTTTACTGATAGTATCCCGTTACTTTACTGATAGTATCCCGTTACTTTACTGATAGTATCCCGTTACTTTACTGATAGTATCCCGTTACTTTACTGATAGTATCCCGTTACTTTACTGATAGTATCCCGTTACTTTACTGATAGTATCCCGTTACTTTACTGATAGTATCCCGTTACTTTACTGATAGTATCCCGTTACTTTACTGATAGTATCCCGTTACTTTACTGATAGTATCCCGTTACTTTACTGATAGTATCCCGTTACTTTACTGATAGTATCCCGTTACTTTACTGATAGTATCCCGTTACTTTACTGATAGTATCCCGTTACTTTACTGATAGTATCCCGTTACTTTACTGATAGTATCCCGTTACTTTACTGATAGTATCCCGTTACTTTACTGATAGTATCCCGTTACTTTACTGATAGTATCCCGTTACTTTACTGATAGTATCCCGTTACTTTACTGATAGTATCCCGTTACTTTACTGATAGTATCCCGTTACTTTACTGATAGTATCCCGTTACTTTACTGATAGTATCCCGTTACTTTACTGATAGTATCCCGTTACTTTACTGATAGTATCCCGTTACTTTACTGATAGTATCCCGTTACTTTACTGATAGTATCCCGTTACTTTACTGATAGTATCCCGTTACTTTACTGATAGTATCCCGTTACTTTACTGATAGTATCCCGTTACTTTACTGATAGTATCCCGTTACTTTACTGATAGTATCCCGTTACTTTACTGATAGTATCCCGTTACTTTACTGATAGTATCCCGTTACTTTACTGATAGTATCCCGTTACTTTACTGATAGTATCCCGTTACTTTACTGATAGTATCCCGTTACTTTACTGATAGTATCCCGTTACTTTACTGATAGTATCCCGTTACTTTACTGATAGTATCCCGTTACTTTACTGATAGTATCCCGTTACTTTACTGATAGTATCCCGTTACTTTACTGATAGTATCCCGTTACTTTACTGATAGTATCCCGTTACTTTACTGATAGTATCCCGTTACTTTACTGATAGTATCCCGTTACTTTACTGATAGTATCCCGTTACTTTACTGATAGTATCCCGTTACTTTACTGATAGTATCCCGTTACTTTACTGATAGTATCCCGTTACTTTACTGATAGTATCCCGTTACTTTACTGATAGTATCCCGTTACTTTACTGATAGTATCCCGTTACTTTACTGATAGTATCCCGTTACTTTACTGATAGTATCCCGTTACTTTACTGATAGTATCCCGTTACTTTACTGATAGTATCCCGTTACTTTACTGATAGTATCCCGTTACTTTACTGATAGTATCCCGTTACTTTACTGATAGTATCCCGTTACTTTACTGATAGTATCCCGTTACTTTACTGATAGTATCCCGTTACTTTACTGATAGTATCCCGTTACTTTACTGATAGTATCCCGTTACTTTACTGATAGTATCCCGTTACTTTACTGATAGTATCCCGTTACTTTACTGATAGTATCCCGTTACTTTACTGATAGTATCCCGTTACTTTACTGATAGTATCCCGTTACTTTACTGATAGTATCCCGTTACTTTACTGATAGTATCCCGTTACTTTACTGATAGTATCCCGTTACTTTACTGATAGTATCCCGTTACTTTACTGATAGTATCCCGTTACTTTACTGATAGTATCCCGTTACTTTACTGATAGTATCCCGTTACTTTACTGATAGTATCCCGTTACTTTACTGATAGTATCCCGTTACTTTACTGATAGTATCCCGTTACTTTACTGATAGTATCCCGTTACTTTACTGATAGTATCCCGTTACTTTACTGATAGTATCCCGTTACTTTACTGATAGTATCCCGTTACTTTACTGATAGTATCCCGTTACTTTACTGATAGTATCCCGTTACTTTACTGATAGTATCCCGTTACTTTACTGATAGTATCCCGTTACTTTACTGATAGTATCCCGTTACTTTACTGATAGTATCCCGTTACTTTACTGATAGTATCCCGTTACTTTACTGATAGTATCCCGTTACTTTACTGATAGTATCCCGTTACTTTACTGATAGTATCCCGTTACTTTACTGATAGTATCCCGTTACTTTACTGATAGTATCCCGTTACTTTACTGATAGTATCCCGTTACTTTACTGATAGTATCCCGTTACTTTACTGATAGTATCCCGTTACTTTACTGATAGTATCCCGTTACTTTACTGATAGTATCCCGTTACTTTACTGATAGTATCCCGTTACTTTACTGATAGTATCCCGTTACTTTACTGATAGTATCCCGTTACTTTACTGATAGTATCCCGTTACTTTACTGATAGTATCCCGTTACTTTACTGATAGTATCCCGTTACTTTACTGATAGTATCCCGTTACTTTACTGATAGTATCCCGTTACTTTACTGATAGTATCCCGTTACTTTACTGATAGTATCCCGTTACTTTACTGATAGTATCCCGTTACTTTACTGATAGTATCCCGTTACTTTACTGATAGTATCCCGTTACTTTACTGATAGTATCCCGTTACTTTACTGATAGTATCCCGTTACTTTACTGATAGTATCCCGTTACTTTACTGATAGTATCCCGTTACTTTACTGATAGTATCCCGTTACTTTACTGATAGTATCCCGTTACTTTACTGATAGTATCCCGTTACTTTACTGATAGTATCCCGTTACTTTACTGATAGTATCCCGTTACTTTACTGATAGTATCCCGTTACTTTACTGATAGTATCCCGTTACTTTACTGATAGTATCCCGTTACTTTACTGATAGTATCCCGTTACTTTACTGATAGTATCCCGTTACTTTACTGATAGTATCCCGTTACTTTACTGATAGTATCCCGTTACTTTACTGATAGTATCCCGTTACTTTACTGATAGTATCCCGTTACTTTACTGATAGTATCCCGTTACTTTACTGATAGTATCCCGTTACTTTACTGATAGTATCCCGTTACTTTACTGATAGTATCCCGTTACTTTACTGATAGTATCCCGTTACTTTACTGATAGTATCCCGTTACTTTACTGATAGTATCCCGTTACTTTACTGATAGTATCCCGTTACTTTACTGATAGTATCCCGTTACTTTACTGATAGTATCCCGTTACTTTACTGATAGTATCCCGTTACTTTACTGATAGTATCCCGTTACTTTACTGATAGTATCCCGTTACTTTACTGATAGTATCCCGTTACTTTACTGATAGTATCCCGTTACTTTACTGATAGTATCCCGTTACTTTACTGATAGTATCCCGTTACTTTACTGATAGTATCCCGTTACTTTACTGATAGTATCCCGTTACTTTACTGATAGTATCCCGTTACTTTACTGATAGTATCCCGTTACTTTACTGATAGTATCCCGTTACTTTACTGATAGTATCCCGTTACTTTACTGATAGTATCCCGTTACTTTACTGATAGTATCCCGTTACTTTACTGATAGTATCCCGTTACTTTACTGATAGTATCCCGTTACTTTACTGATAGTATCCCGTTACTTTACTGATAGTATCCCGTTACTTTACTGATAGTATCCCGTTACTTTACTGATAGTATCCCGTTACTTTACTGATAGTATCCCGTTACTTTACTGATAGTATCCCGTTACTTTACTGATAGTATCCCGTTACTTTACTGATAGTATCCCGTTACTTTACTGATAGTATCCCGTTACTTTACTGATAGTATCCCGTTACTTTACTGATAGTATCCCGTTACTTTACTGATAGTATCCCGTTACTTTACTGATAGTATCCCGTTACTTTACTGATAGTATCCCGTTACTTTACTGATAGTATCCCGTTACTTTACTGATAGTATCCCGTTACTTTACTGATAGTATCCCGTTACTTTACTGATAGTATCCCGTTACTTTACTGATAGTATCCCGTTACTTTACTGATAGTATCCCGTTACTTTACTGATAGTATCCCGTTACTTTACTGATAGTATCCCGTTACTTTACTGATAGTATCCCGTTACTTTACTGATAGTATCCCGTTACTTTACTGATAGTATCCCGTTACTTTACTGATAGTATCCCGTTACTTTACTGATAGTATCCCGTTACTTTACTGATAGTATCCCGTTACTTTACTGATAGTATCCCGTTACTTTACTGATAGTATCCCGTTACTTTACTGATAGTATCCCGTTACTTTACTGATAGTATCCCGTTACTTTACTGATAGTATCCCGTTACTTTACTGATAGTATCCCGTTACTTTACTGATAGTATCCCGTTACTTTACTGATAGTATCCCGTTACTTTACTGATAGTATCCCGTTACTTTACTGATAGTATCCCGTTACTTTACTGATAGTATCCCGTTACTTTACTGATAGTATCCCGTTACTTTACTGATAGTATCCCGTTACTTTACTGATAGTATCCCGTTACTTTACTGATAGTATCCCGTTACTTTACTGATAGTATCCCGTTACTTTACTGATAGTATCCCGTTACTTTACTGATAGTATCCCGTTACTTTACTGATAGTATCCCGTTACTTTACTGATAGTATCCCGTTACTTTACTGATAGTATCCCGTTACTTTACTGATAGTATCCCGTTACTTTACTGATAGTATCCCGTTACTTTACTGATAGTATCCCGTTACTTTACTGATAGTATCCCGTTACTTTACTGATAGTATCCCGTTACTTTACTGATAGTATCCCGTTACTTTACTGATAGTATCCCGTTACTTTACTGATAGTATCCCGTTACTTTACTGATAGTATCCCGTTACTTTACTGATAGTATCCCGTTACTTTACTGATAGTATCCCGTTACTTTACTGATAGTATCCCGTTACTTTACTGATAGTATCCCGTTACTTTACTGATAGTATCCCGTTACTTTACTGATAGTATCCCGTTACTTTACTGATAGTATCCCGTTACTTTACTGATAGTATCCCGTTACTTTACTGATAGTATCCCGTTACTTTACTGATAGTATCCCGTTACTTTACTGATAGTATCCCGTTACTTTACTGATAGTATCCCGTTACTTTACTGATAGTATCCCGTTACTTTACTGATAGTATCCCGTTACTTTACTGATAGTATCCCGTTACTTTACTGATAGTATCCCGTTACTTTACTGATAGTATCCCGTTACTTTACTGATAGTATCCCGTTACTTTACTGATAGTATCCCGTTACTTTACTGATAGTATCCCGTTACTTTACTGATAGTATCCCGTTACTTTACTGATAGTATCCCGTTACTTTACTGATAGTATCCCGTTACTTTACTGATAGTATCCCGTTACTTTACTGATAGTATCCCGTTACTTTACTGATAGTATCCCGTTACTTTACTGATAGTATCCCGTTACTTTACTGATAGTATCCCGTTACTTTACTGATAGTATCCCGTTACTTTACTGATAGTATCCCGTTACTTTACTGATAGTATCCCGTTACTTTACTGATAGTATCCCGTTACTTTACTGATAGTATCCCGTTACTTTACTGATAGTATCCCGTTACTTTACTGATAGTATCCCGTTACTTTACTGATAGTATCCCGTTACTTTACTGATAGTATCCCGTTACTTTACTGATAGTATCCCGTTACTTTACTGATAGTATCCCGTTACTTTACTGATAGTATCCCGTTACTTTACTGATAGTATCCCGTTACTTTACTGATAGTATCCCGTTACTTTACTGATAGTATCCCGTTACTTTACTGATAGTATCCCGTTACTTTACTGATAGTATCCCGTTACTTTACTGATAGTATCCCGTTACTTTACTGATAGTATCCCGTTACTTTACTGATAGTATCCCGTTACTTTACTGATAGTATCCCGTTACTTTACTGATAGTATCCCGTTACTTTACTGATAGTATCCCGTTACTTTACTGATAGTATCCCGTTACTTTACTGATAGTATCCCGTTACTTTACTGATAGTATCCCGTTACTTTACTGATAGTATCCCGTTACTTTACTGATAGTATCCCGTTACTTTACTGATAGTATCCCGTTACTTTACTGATAGTATCCCGTTACTTTACTGATAGTATCCCGTTACTTTACTGATAGTATCCCGTTACTTTACTGATAGTATCCCGTTACTTTACTGATAGTATCCCGTTACTTTACTGATAGTATCCC